>NW_008824191.1:295335-297597 GCF_000699105.1 Pygoscelis adeliae
GGGTGAGGGAGCCGGGAGGGGGGGAAGGGGGAAGGCCGCCCCCGGGGAGGGGGGCGGGAGGTGCGGAGCCCCTCTCAGAGGCGAGGAGGGGAGGCTGCAGCCGGTCGATGGTGATTTGCACTGCAGAGGGAGGCGTGCCGGCCTCCCGCCGCCCAGGCGGTCGATCGCCGCTTCATTCCGGCGTGGTCCTCCAGGAAAGAGGCGCTTGGATGTATTAAAAGAAATAGATATAGCGATCTACGGGCCGTGCGGATGCAGGGCCTTTGAAATCCAGGAGGCTGCCGCAGGCTTTCCCCCAGGCCTCAGTCTGCCTGGGTTCACTTTTCTTCTATCGACCACTGCAGGTGACACTCGCGAAAAAGTGAGATGCTAATGAATGCAGCAGCCGACCCCAGCCCCACCGCTGCCTGCAACTGGCACTCGCAGTTACACGGATACCTCGAGGGGACAAGAGGAATTCGTGGTAGCAGCATCCACCACAGAGAAAAGTCCAGAGACTTTCCAAACTGCAGAGGGAGAAGTTCAGGAGTCTCCAGAGCACCTTGTGATGTTTCCTGCATCCCAGGGCTCAGCCTGCCACCGCCCCATCATGCCCACGTAGCCTCAGCAGTTCCAGAGCTGCCCCAGGCTGGAGGGCAGTTCCTGTCCCTCTCGGGCTGCGAGCACGGGGCTGAGTGTTGCACTGCCATGCCCCAGGCACCAGGGAACCCTGGTCAGGGTCCCAGACTAGGCTCTTAGGCCAAAACCGTCTGCTAGTAGTGAGTACTTAGTTAGCGTGGCTGGCAATGCAGGCTGCATGGCTTTGGGGACCCTCCCAGTGCCCCTTGCCAAGAGCAAAACCCACTATGCCCTGAAAAAGCTTTGGCCTTCTAGGTGTGTTCCTGCAGGGAGTTGTATGGGGCTGCCAGGCTATAGGAGGGAGCTGTGGGGTGGCCCAGGGTCCCAGCAAACCCTATGCCCCCCCAAATCTCCATGGAGGAGCTGTGCAGAGCACTTGGGCAGGAGGAGCAGGCTGAGGCCCCGTGTGCTCTGCCTTTTTTCCCAGGGATCGATAGCTGGGCCATGGAAGAGGCATCTTCAGAGCGGAAGAGTTGTGCTTTGTTCCACAAAGGTGACAATTGGAAATGGCTTCGTTAGTAGAAGTGGCTGGGGGCTGCAGCAGGGGCCAGGGGCTGTGCACACAGGGCTCTGTGTTTAGAGGGTACTGGGTCTACCATGGCTTGTGTCCAGTGTGATGAGCAATGCCCATGAATACACAAATCCCCGTGCTAGAGGGTCATGTGCTGGGAGGACCCAACCCCCCCAGGGTGAGAAATTCAGGCAGTCCTGGGACTCAGGCACTTGGGATATCTTTAGGGTTGGAGGATATCCACCCTTTAAGGTCCGATACAGCCTGCAAGCGTTGGAGCAGGGCTGAAGCCACAGCACTGGCTGCCTGCAGCCCAGCACAGTGCATGGTGAATCTGCCTCTCCTGCTCCTTGGGGCTGAGAGGAGGCCTCTGACCCCATACCCATCCCTGGAGCCTGTGGTGGCACATTGATGCCACGGCTGCCTGCCCCCAGCCCAGCACTGAGGCCAGATCCGGTGCTCCTCTTGCTAGGCTGGATCGTCCCTGTGTCCCTCCGTCTCCTCCTCCCACTCAATTACAGTCCCTGTGGGATGTGGGAAGCAGGCATTGATCAGGACTGGTTACTCAGGTGACAGCAGCTGTGTTCCCAAGCCCCCCAGGGAGCGTGGCATCACACATCAACCCCTCAGCTGCGTAACTAGTGGGGACACATGCCCGTGTGTGCCCTCCCAGCTCCCCGGGGCCCTGGTGCTCGATGAGCTGTGGCCACTGCTGCCCGGCAGTGACAGGGGACACGAGACCCCAGTTCAGGCTGCATCGATCCCACTCCGGCTCTGCTTGGTGGGCTGTGCCGGGCTGTGCCATGGCTGGAGGAGTTCTGTGCCAGGGCTTAGCTGTCTCACACCCGTACAGCCTTGGCACCCCTACCCCAGAGCAAACACCCTGGAACCATCTTGCAGTTTGGGGTGCACACAGAGACACTCACACACACACACACACAGAGGGAAACCCCACTGCAGCCTGGTGCGCGCACACACACAGGCGCACACATACACACACAGAGGGAACCCCACTGCAGCCCAGGGCACACACTAGCAGACACACACACAGACACACACACACGCGTGCACAGGAAACCCTACTGCAGCCTGCTGCACACGCACACTCTCACACTCACACACTCTCAAACACG
>NW_008824191.1:298073-298577 GCF_000699105.1 Pygoscelis adeliae
TGTGCCTCTTCATGTGTATGGGTGGCTGCATGCGTGTGCAAGTGCCTGTGCAAGTGTGAGTGTGACTGTGTGAGAGTGTGCATGCATTAGTGCATGCCACTGAGCCTCTGTGAGAGTGCACAAGCGATCTGTGCCTGTGTTGTGACTTAGCTGCCTGCATGTCTCCATGCTTTCCCCTGTGCACCCATATATGCACCCATGAGCACCCATGCGTGTGCCTGTGTCTCCCTTCCAGCTCCAGCTGGGTCACTCGTGCCCTCTGTGGGTGCTGCCCAGGTGCCAGGCTGGCCCAGCACTGCTTGCACCTCACCTGGTGCAACCTCACAGCCCCACAGCTGTGCCCCTTGCCTGGCATAGGCAGCCTAATGGGGTCAGGCACTATAGCTGCTACACCAGGGTGTCACGGGCTGTGGGGGTGTCCTGCACCTTCAAAATGTCCCCAGTGTGGGCACTGGAGCTTGGCAGGTGGCACCATGTCATGCATACCACCCACACCACCGGTTT
>NW_008824191.1:298839-300152 GCF_000699105.1 Pygoscelis adeliae
GGTAGTTCGGAGTGCCCGGTGCGGTGCCCCCCGCCTCCCTGCCCCCTGGCTGGGGATCCTGGCATCTGGGCTGTCTTTGGTAGTGGGGGGCACTGCTGGGCCTCCCTGCCCTGCCCCCACTAACAAGCTCCTCCCAGTGCACAAGCCCCACCCTGATATTAAGCCCCACCCCAGCCCACCCCAGTAAGCTCCATCCCCACCTAACAACCTGTCACATCTCACCCCCACCAGTCCCACCAGTTTCCCCAGTATCTGCCCTGCAGGGTGACCCCCCCGAGTTGAGGACCTGGGGGGCTGAGGTGCCAACTGCCCTGGGGTGGCCAGGGGGCACCCAGGGCCCTGGAGGTGTTTCAGGGCAGGGGCAGTGAGCCGGAGCAGCGTGGGAGGGCTGTGTCGGGGGGTCTGCAGTGGGTTGGAGGTGCAGTATATAGGGGATGTAGTGTATAGGGGCTACAGTTTACAGGGACTGAGGTGTATAGGGACTGCAGTGTTTGCACTGAGGGTGTGCACAGGTGATGTGAGGTGATGTGGGCACCAAGGGTGTGTATAGGGGATGCAGTGTGTGCACGGGCGGTGTGTATAGGGGATGCAATGTGTAAAGGATGCAGCGTATGCATTGAGAGTGTGTATAGGGAACGCAGTGTGCATAGAGATGTGTATAGGGGAGACAGTATGTAAGAGATGCAGCATGTCCATCGAGTGTGGCAATGTGAAGGACGCAGTGTGCTCATCAAGGTGTGTATAGGGGCTGCAGTGCATGCACCGAGGTGGGTATAGGGGCCACAGTGTGTGCATCGAGGTGTGTATAGGGGCTGCAGTGTGTAGGGGATGCAGCCTGCAGGGCCCGGGGGTGCCCCAGGCAGCAGGGCAGGCAGGAGCTCACCTGGGGGCAGCGCTTGGGAAGGACGGTGCGTGTGTCAGAGGGCACATGAGGGGAAAGGGTCCCACACGGGGATAAGGGACAAAAGGGGCCCTGTGGGTGCCCACAGCCTTGCATGGACACAGCTCAGTATTGCAGCAAGAGGCACCTTCGGGTCCCCCATCCCACCTTGGTGGCCCAGCTGGGTCCCACAGCTCAGCCCCCCAGGCCCTGGGGACCCCCAGCTGCTTTTGGGGTGGGGGGGCATCTCCTCTATGGTGAGGTGCTGGTGGGAGTGTGGCTGTGCGAGGTGGCTGGGAGCAGTGGGTTTGGGGGGGGCATGGGGGTTGGCCGGCGCTGGGTGCTCCCTCCACCAGGTGCCGGGGTGGCTGGGGGCCGGCGGGCAAACAGGACACCTGGGGAGCAAGAGCAAGGGGGTTAGAGCAAGCCCAGG
>NW_008824191.1:300227-306472 GCF_000699105.1 Pygoscelis adeliae
TGGTGCCTCCCCCAGCCCAGCCGCCCTCACCCGCATGGGGCAACCCCCAGGGTGGCCCAGGACCATTTGGCCGGCAGCCCTGCGTGCTGATTAGCCCTGACCTTTCCAGCTCGTTAAATATTTAAGTCCTAAAGGAAAAGCCATCAATATTAATTGGGGGTGTCTCAGCAGGGCAGGCAGGGAGCTGGGGGGCATGGGGTGAACTGCTTAGCCAGGTAGGTGCACGTTGGCACCCTGAAGAAGCCTCTGCTCCAGGAAAGTACCCCAATATCTTCCCCTGCACCCAACACCATGCTCTGCAAGCAGCCAACCCCCGCATCCAGCCAGAGACCCTCTGGGCACACCAGCATTGGGGTGACCCCAAATCCAAGCCCTGCCTGCAGGACCTCATGGTGGGGGATGACCCCAGGTGCCTTTTTGCATTTCTCAGCCTGAGTCCATCCGTCCATCCATCCATCCATCCATCCATTCCCCACTTTGGCCCTTCATTGCTAGCCTCTGCTGGGGGACAATTTCCATCCTTGCTGACCCCCTCCTTCTCCTGCCCCCTCTCCCCAGGCCCTGCCACTTCATTACAATGGATTTTATAGTAAAGACATCAGATTGAAGGAAGGACTTGCTGGCCAGGCAGTGGCTATAAGTTATTGGATTTCCCGGCCGCAATTACACGGGCCAAGCGGCCCTTCTATTTACCTGTGTAGACAACTCCATTTATTTCTATTGACATGTTGATACTGCTAATGCCGTTGGTGGACAGGTTCAATGCGGTCTCCTGTCTGTCATCTGGGGAAAGGAAATACCAATATGAGCATTAACAGAAACAGAAACAAGAACCTGCCTGCAAGAGAGAAGCGGAGCCCTGGCCTCTCCGGGCATCCATGCTCCCCTCCAGCCACTGCTGCTCCCTCCTGGGGTCCCAGGGGATGGGGTGACCCAAGCTGAGGTGTTGCATCTTGCTACCTCCGTTGGAGATCTTGACATTCATGGGAAGCTGGGAGGCCACGGCCAGGAGGTTGTGCTGCAGTGCGTGTTGCACCAGCCGCTGCTGCTCCTCTGCCGTCAGGGCCACCTTCTTCTCTGGGGGCTCCCCCGTCTCCAGCTTCTCCTGCAGCTGCTCCAGCACCACCGCCTGTGAGGTGGCTGCTGCTTGGGCCGCTGCGAGATGGTGGCCAGTCAGTCCCACTGGGATAGCAATGCGCCCCGGCACTGCTGCTGACAGCACGCCGTCCTCTGCAATGACCAACAGACCTCAGCAGGTTCCCCCATCGCCACCCCATCTCATCAACCCCAGCCAGTGCCACCTCCAGGCCACTAGCATGGGGCAGGGTGGGCAACCACCCCCAGCATCTGTGCCTGCTCCTCCTCCAAAGCCAGGAGAAATAAACCTTTCTCAGTCCCAGAGAGGGACTAAACAAACAAAATTGTTCCCATTTTCCCCAAGCAAAAAGGGCAAGAGCAGACAGGGAACATCCCTGCTGCCAGAGCAGTGTCCGTCCCTGGGGAGATATGCCCGCTGTGGGGCAGATGGGGTCCTTGCCCACCTTTCTTAACAGCGTGCACTTGGCCGAGCTGTCCACAGCTGTGCGTGGAGATGCTAAGAGCCGGCAGAGACATTTTGGGGGAGCCCAGCAGGGTTGGGGTGCCGGCCGGCGAGTAGTTGAAGAGTGCTGTGCCAAAAGTCTGCCTCCGTCCCTCCCGACGGTTGCTGTCGATGGCGGCTTGGAGCTCCCCAGGAGAGCTGAGTGCCCGCTTCTCACATTCGTAGGGGTACAGGTACTTCATGTATCTGCACAGGGAGAGAGCCAGGATGAGACCCAGCACCATGAGCCTCCCAGCCAGCCCTGTGCTGAGTGGGGACTGGGGTGGGGATGGCATCTGGGAAGGAGCAGAGCCCTCCATCCCCCTTTGGGGCACCCCATGCCACACCCCAGTGGGGGCTCTGGGACATCCAAGCCAGTGGGTGCCCCAGGGTGGGTGCCCCCCACCCACTGCCACCGCTGGGCCGCTCACTGCGTGCGGAGGGTGAAGGCAGCACTGGTGATGGAGGTAGGTAGGTTGAGGCCCTTGGTGATCTCCCGCCAGATCTTCTTGTTGATGACTTCGACCAGGCCACCCTTGTCCGTCACCAGTCGGTACAGTGTATACAGGTCCAGCACTTGCTTGGCCATGATGGGGATGCGGTTCACGGGCGTCCCTTCCAGCCACACATGGGAGAGAGAAAAGGGTGTGGGTGAGCCCACGAGGACCCTCACTCCCTGGGGACACGGTCCCCACCTTGTCCCCACTGCCACTGCTGGTACCAGCTGCCTCCCAAGGGGAGACGCGTCTCTCCGTGCACGGGTGAGCACCCATGGGCATGGGGGGTGCAGGCAGGACCCCAGGGTGCCTGGGAAAGTGGCGCTGTGTCCATGAATGGGGCAGACCCTGTCATGCTGGCACAGGGTCCCCATCGATGGAGCTGTCAGTGGGGCCAGGTATGCTCTCAGCTGGGATGTGGGGTCACAGTGGGATGGGCAAACTGCCTCCTCCAGAGCCCCTTGGAGAGGGTCGTACCCCCACAACTCAGAGCTCCCTATAGAATCATTGAATAGTTTGGGTTGGAGGGGACCTCTAAGGGTCATCTAGTCCAACCCCCCTGCCGTGGGCAGTGACATCTTCAACTAGATCAGGTTGCTCAGAGCCCCGTCCAGCCTGACCTGGAATGTTTCCAGGGATGGGGCATCCACCACCTCTCTGGGCAACCTCTGCCAGTGCTTCACCCCCCTCATGGTAAAAAATGTCTTCCTTATGTCTAGTCTAAATCTACCCTCTTTTAGCTTAAAACCGTTACCCCTTGTCCTATCGCTACAGGCCCTGCTAGAATGTCTGCCACCATCTTTTTTATAAGCCCCCTTTAAGTACTGACAGGCTGCAATAAGGTCTCCCCGGAGCCTTCTCTTCTCCAGGCTGAACAACCCCAACGCTCTCAGCCTTTCTTCACAGGAGAGCTGTTCCATCCCCCTGATCATTTTCGTGGCCCTCCTTGGGACTCGCTCCAACAGGTCCGTGTCTTTCTTATGCTGAGGGCTCCAGAGCTGGATGCAGTACTCCAGGTGGGGTCTCACCAGAGCAGAGTAGAGGGGCAGAATCACCTCCCTCGACCTGCTGGCCACGCTTCTTTGGATGCAGCCCAGGATACGATTGGCCTTCTGGGCTGCGAGCGCACATCGCTGGCTCATGTCCAGCTTCTCATCCACCAGTTCCCCCAAGTCCTTCTTGGCAGGGCTGCTCTCAATCCCTTCATCCCCCAGCCCGTATTGATACCAGGGGTTGCCCCGACCCAGGTGCAGGACCTTGCACTTGGCCTGGTTAAACCTCATGAGGTTCACACGGGCCCACTTCTTGACCTGGTTCAGGTATAGAGCATCTTCCCCCAAAATCTCTCAGAGCATCCTAGAAGGACTCTCTGTAACCCCCTTTCAGAGCCCCATAGACACCCTATCTAAACTTTATAAAGGGACTCATGCTATAACCTTCTCTGAAGAGGGACCCCCCCATAACCCATCTGGAGGGACTCACCCTATAACCTCCCTATAGAGAGGTTTTCTCTCTTAAAAAGCTCCCTCTGAGCCCCCTAAAGAGGGACTCCCCCAAGAGTCCCTGGAGAGACTCCCCACCCCACAGGTCCTCCCCAGCAGCCCCCTGATTGCTTAAAGGCCTTCAGTACCCCCCCTCAAGAGACCTGATCCCAAATCCCCTTCAAGTGCCCTCAGTAGAGACCCTGACCCCGGGTCCCCCAGCATCACCCCTGCACCAAGGCCATGGGGTGAGGGGACATGGGGTCACCAGGGCTCTGTGAGCCCAGCATGGACCAGCATGGTCCCCACAACCACTGGGTCTGTTTACAACCCCCTCCCCACCTTCCCAGCACTCCCAAATAGCCCCACAGCCTTGCTCTGCGCCACAGTGCTTCAGGGCAACGGGCCGGGCAGCAGCTGGGGGCTGCAGCAGGGCAGGGAGGGACAAGCATCCTGTACCATCCCATCCTGTCCCGTCCTGTCCCATCCCACCCCATATGTATCACTCCTGTGGGATCACGGGGCGCGGGTGGTATCGGAAAGCCATCCATTTGGTGGGGGGAGGCTGTCACGGCTGCGCTTCGCCCCTCAAACGAAGCTGTCACTCACCGCCATCCTCCAGCTTCCCTAATTTATGGCCCCGATATTGGCTCGGCTTCTTCACATAAGCCTGAAAAATGAGCTCTTTTTATTCCTTTACTGAGTTCATTTAACTTTTTTTTTTTTGTGTCTGTGTTGTTCGCCCTGTTGGGAAGGGGGAGAGGAGTTTATCCTCCTGAGAAAAAGGCAGAGATATTGACTCGATATCCACCAGCAGCACCTCATCAGCCCTGCCTAGGGGCTGCTGACACCGGCCCCATCACCTCGGCAGGCCCCAATTTAAGGGCTCCCCATCACCCCAACATGCCAATGAGTTTGCGGGGTCTCAGCCCCCGATTGATGGCCCACAGACTTCTTTTCTCTTCCCCCCTTCCCTGACCATGATGGCTAATGAAAGCGGCTCACCATTAATCTCGGGGCTGTGTGGGGCGGGCGGCTGGTGCCCATCCCGCTGACAAAGGGACCTGTCTGTGTCCCGGCAGAGTGATGGCCCTGGCCCCAGCCCTGGCCAGGGCAAGCAGCACAAAAGCCTGGGGAGGTGATGCTGCCATTGTGGCGCTGCAATTAGCTCCTTGATTGATTAATGGCCCCGTGTTATCAGCGGGGCCCTCGGCTTGTTGGGGGACGGGAGGGCCCTGCGGACCCCTGGTGAGCAAAAGCAGAAATAGTCCCCCTACGTCCCAGCTCACCACTTTTGAGGGCGCCATGGAGGTTGGGGCACAGGGATGAGATACCCCACTGCCTGCACCCCATGTCTGATGGGGGTGATGGTATCACCCCTATCTCATCCCTGTCCCCCTGATCCCTTCCAGCAGTCACCCCCACATGCCACTGGGGCTGGGTGATGTGCCCCGTGACATAGGGTCCCCAGTGTCCCCCCCAGTGGGGCTGTCCCCAGCCCATATTTCAGCCGCACTAATTCTCCACCCCACTGACAAATGCTCTGACAGACAGCAGAGGGGGTGCAGCCCCTTTCATTAGTGCTTACCCCATAGGCATCAGTCCCCCCTGGCCCACCGTCACCTCAGGAACAGAGCCCGGGGGTTGCAGCCCCCTGCCCATGCACTCCTGGGTGCCCCAGCAGCAGCCATGCTGGCTCATGGGTGCTGCTTCTCAGCCAGCTCCTGATGACCCCCAGGATGCTGTCCTTGCCCCGCAGCCCCCTGCCCTCTTTCTCTTTGCTACCTGGCTCCAAAATCCCCCAGTCCTCCAACAGGTGCACGATCCGCACCTGCACACCTGCCTGCCCTCCCCCAGGGGGGATGCCACCCGCTCGGGGAGGCATGGGACAGAAGGGACAGGGGCAGCACGGCTGGACACGGAGGGATGAGGAGCAGCGTTGACAGAGAGGCATCAGGCTCCCTTCCTCCTCCCCGCACAACCAGGCGCTTGCTTAATTAGCCCCAGCCCCAATGGCGAGGGAGTTAATTAGCTCTGGAGAGAGAGATAATGAAGCCCAGAACAGCACATGAATCTCGCAGCTGATGGATGCTAGGGGGCCGAGGCAGCGCTGATGCTCCCACTCGCTCCCCACAACCCTGCACCAGGGCCAGGGGAACTGGGGACACCCATGGGGCAGTACCTGGCCCGCCCCCCCAGCCTCCAGCTGGGCGCCGGCATGAGCCCCACAGCTGTCCCAGCCCCCTGCAGCACAGCTCTGAGTGAAACGAATTTGTGGGGTCCCAGCCCAACCCAAAAGTCGATCACTGCTGCCCTGTGGGCGGCTGGGCACCCTCACCACCCTTCCCATGGGCACAGCTTGGGGGTGACTGCCCCTTTCTGCCCACCCTCGCCCTGCACACAGCCGGCCCCGCGGCTCCTGCACACCCCCTCAGCCTTCCCCCGTTAATTAGCTCGGCATTAACCTCTGCCTGGGGTTTACTGGCTATTGAACGGCATGTTCATTAATCCACACACCAGCAAAAGGCTCTAATTAATACGGCCAGCCACACGCCCGTGCTCGGCAACTTTTAATTGTCGCAGGCCTGGCAGAGGAGGGCGAAGGTTAAAGCACTTATCGAGTCCCCGGGAGCCGGCTCGGCCCCCCATGCCGATAGCAAAGATTTCCGATGCTTCCGGGCCGGCTGG
>NW_008824191.1:306770-311256 GCF_000699105.1 Pygoscelis adeliae
TGTGTGTAAGAGATGGTGGTGGGAGGCCCCACAGGACCTGCCTGGGGGGCTTGTAGAGTCCTGCAGCAGCTCGGTGCCTGAGTGGGCCATGCCATGAGCCCCCCCAGGCAGCTGGGACAGGAGTGCCAGCAGCACCCACCCCAGCCACCCACCTTTACCTCTCTTCTGCATGAAACCGAAGAGGTCGTCCAGGAACTCCTTGCGTTTCGGGTCCTCATCCAGTTCGTAGAGCTGGGGGTGGGAGAGAAAGGGGTCAGCACTGCCGGCACATGCGGGTGTGCGAGGCAGAGGGGGTCAATGCCAGCCTCAGGGCCCCTGCCTGTGCCAGGACCCGGCATGACCCCTGGCCCCACTTGCCCTCTCTGCCAGCTACGGGAGGCTCCATGGATGGAACCCCCCAGAGCACCCTTCATGCTGGCAGCACTGGGCTCTCCCCGTGCCTGGGGACTGGCGTTGGCTCCCCATGCACCACCAACTGTTTTAGAGCCTTGCTGCAAAGACATTTCATCGGTGCCTCAGTTTCTCTGCCCCTCTCCTTGCTAGGCAGAGGGACAACAGCGTTTCAGCCTGGGAAGATGATGCCAGTGTAGACAGAGCAGCAGCAAATCCTGGGCCCCCAGGTAGGTCCCTGGGACCGGGATGCTCAGCCCTGCTCTGGCTCAGCAGCCTCCCGGCACTGCCCAGTGCCAGTGTTCACCAGGTCCCAGCACGGGATCAGCATCCTCATCCGCAGGGACACACATCCACCTGCGCAGTGGAGATGCTGGTCCCTTCTAGGGGCAGGGCAAGCTGGCAGGGCCATGGCGCTGGATGCCGGTGAGGGAGCTGTGAGTGCTGGGGCTGCCCCACTCGACCAGGTTGACAGGGCTATTGACGACCTGATAAGCACAGCCTGAGCCATGTCACTGAGGGACGGGGCCTGATCGATGGCCAAGGACAGTGTGAGGCACCTCCGCAAAGGGACACGCTGCCAAATCCTCCTCCCTCAGCTGGGCATGGTGACCCCAAATCCATCTCCCCTGGCCAGACATAGGGACCCCAAATCCATCTTCCTTGGCTGCACATGGGGACCAGGGTGTGAGCACAGCAGCGACACATCCCTGCAAGTCACAAGGACTTCCTGCAGTGGGTGTGCGCGTGCAAAGCCAGATGTGTGTGCACTGCGTGCAAGTGCACGAGCACGAAACCACGAGTGCAGCGCCGCGTGGGCACTGACGCTGGTGCTTGTGCGTCCTGGCAAGTTTGTGGGTGCACCGATGCACGTGCAAGCTGGTGAGCTTGCACGTGGTTGCACAGATGCACATGTATGGCTGTGCGGATACTTAGATGTATTGGACCGACGCAGCTCCGAACACAAGGACGCAACCCCCAGGCTGAGCTGATGGACGGCACTGGGGAGGTGAGTGGAGACCCTACAGCAGGGACACGAAGCACTGGCTCCGTGCAAAAGCCAGGGCTCGCCTGATTCCAGCACAGCGCCTGGGTGACCATGACAAATTGGAGCCCGCCAGATCGATAGCCCAGCAGTAAAAGTCAGAGCACATGAAGGAAAAATTAGCACCAATCGAAGGTGCTATAGACACCAATTCCTCCCAGTGAGCCCGGTAAGAATTTAAAGCCATTGAAAAGAAACAAAACTCAGCAGTCCAGAATGGATTTCCAAAACATATACAAAGAAATGCAAGCTAGAAAACAAAGTCAGGCACAAAATAGAATCGTTTAAAAAACAATTGTGCTGGGAAAGGCCGTTAAAAACCAATAGAAAGGGAGCACCCCCTCCTCCACCCAGGACATCATTCACCAGGCAGATAAAGGGAGCTGGGCTGTGGGGATGTGTCAGGCTCCGGGGACACGGGGATGTAGGGATGGGGGGATGCAGGGATGTGATGGGGACACATGAATGCAGGGATATGGGGATGCAGGGATGCGGGGACATGGGAATGTAGGGATGTGGGGATGCAGGGATGGGGGAACATGGGGACCCACAGGGATGCAGGGATACTCCCACAGACACCCCACAGTTCCCACCACTGGACAGACACATCCAACACAGTTCCTTTTCTAACCCACCGGTGCCAGCTGCCTGTCCCTTGCCTAACAGATGGGTGTTAACTGCCTGTCCCTAGCCTAGTCTATGGGTGCTACTGCCAGTCTCCCACCACACCCATGAGTTCTGACTGCCTGGCTCTGAGCTGCTCCATGGTGCTCCATCTCTTCCTTGCCCTCTGAGTGCCACTTACCCATCCCCTCCTTGCAGCAGGGTGCTCTCGGGGTGCTCTGACCCCTGGGTGCCAGCACCCTGTCCCTCCCCTCCACCGTGGTGCTCCCTGCCCTGCGCTGTGCCCCCTCCCCATTGCCTGCTCTTTCCCAGGAGCTCCTTGAGCCATCGATTTTGGTAACTAGGTCAGGCTCGGAGCAGAGCTCCAGGGGGCTGCTTTGATTTCTGCCCCAGGAAGGCTGTGTGAGCCAGGCTTTGCCTGCATTTCCCTGCCTGTGCCTGCCTGCAGCAGGGCTCCGACCCCCACTGCTCCACACCAAGCCCATTTCCACCCCCTGCAATCTCTTGGCTTGTCAAAGCAGGAGCAAACCCTGCAAAACCAGCAACCACTGCCCATCCCACAGCAGGGCAAAGCCACTGCCTTCCCCGGGCGGTCAACCCAGCACGTGGGCTCCTGCACCCACACCTCCACCAGGCCCCCGGGGTGCCACTCGTGTTTCTCCTCCCACCAAGGCAGGCAGGATCCCACTCGGCACGTGCTGCCAGTGCCTCCACCCCTGAAACAGGTGTGACCTCCAAGTGCTGGGATCTATTTTTCCACCATTTATCAACCTCTAACCTTTTATCTGTGAGGCACCAAAATGCAAAAACACATTACATCAAATGGGGAGCAAAGGTCGGCTTTTAAGCAGAGACAAGAGCGGAGCTGAGTAACAGGGAACCCACTGGCAGGGTCCTCAGGTGTGCTGGGGAAGCACCAAGCGTCCCATGAGATTTGGGGATGCTCAGGCTGGAAAGGAGGAGGTTTTGAGGGATTCTTGCTGATGGGGGTGGGCTGAGTCCCAGCCAAGGCTGGCAGTGGGATCCAGGCATCACAGCTTCACAGGATTGGTACAGGGGTGGCATGGGTGGTAGCACGGGTGGTGGCCTGCCACAGCCTCTAGGCAAGGAGGGACCCCCAGACAGGCCCGGCCCCGAGGAAGGAGCCGACGCCATCCCTTACCCAAGGCTCCTGGCACTGCCACTCACCCTCCTCCTCTTCCTGCAGGTTGGGCACCGTGGTCCCTTCCCACCTCGCTTGGGGATGGACCATCTAAGTGGCAGATGACAACCCCCCAGGGTCACACACAATCCCTGTGGGGACACACACACCTTGTGTGGGTGTACACAACCCCACACGGTCTGACACAACCCCACGCAGGTGTGTGCAAGCCCATGCAAGCATATACAACCCTACCCAGGCATGCACAACCCTGTATGGGCTTGCACAACCCCACATAAGTGTGCACAACCTTGCATGGGTACACATGACCCCACATGAGTGTGCCCAACCCCTCATGGGCACACACAACTTCACACAAGCATGTGCACAATCCTGTACATGTACACAGATCCCCCCAGGGGCACACACAACCTTGCATGGGCATGTACAATTCTGCACAACCCTGCACAACCCTGCATCGGTGTGCACAATGCTGCATAGGCACACAGAACATCACATGACTGTGCACAACCCTGTACATGCACACACAGCCCCCACAGGCAGAAATCCCTACACAGGCACATACAATCGTGTCTGGTTGTGCACAGCCTCCTACGGGCACGCACAACACCACGTGGGCAGGCACAATCCCAGGTGAGCATGCACAGCCTTTCATGGGTGCACACAACTCTGCACGAGCCTGCACAACCCCATACGTGCGTGCACAGCCCTGCATGGGCATGCACCCCAGATGTGCATGCACAACCCCAGATGGACATGCACAATCCCGGATGGGCATGCGCTACCCCATACATGCATGCACAACCCCATACGGACAAGCACAACCCAAGACTGGGACACACAACCCCAGATGGCCACACACAACCCCATACGTGCATGCACAGCCCCAGATGGGCATGCACAACCCCAGACAGGCACACGCCCCCGGATGGACACCCCCCCACCCCGCAGGGGCACACACCACTGCAGAGCATCCCCCCACCGTGCACCTCAGAGTGGTTGGGCAGGCCTTGCCCGGGGGCAGTTGTGCAATGTGAGCAGCAGCTCCTGCTTGCGGTGACCTATGAGCAAGGACCCTTTTAATCGTGTTTGTATTGATATAATTAGTAACTCATTTAACGCCATCGATGTAACTATATTCCTCTATAAACAGAAGTATTAAACTGTCAAGCCCAGGGATCGATATCCCACCGGTGCACAGCGCAGCTCCGCTCTGCCGACTTCAGGGACCCCATCCACGATGCTTGGCTCCCCCAAAAGCCGCG
>NW_008824191.1:311863-312375 GCF_000699105.1 Pygoscelis adeliae
TGTTAATAGGAGCCGTGTCGCCCCGGGCCCCTGCTTGGCTCCCCCCTGCCTCGCGTGTCGTCCCCCCCTGCAACCCTGAGCCGCTTAATATGCACCGCATTGATTAGCCGCATTGCTAATTTTTCCATCTGGCCGCTGTTCACGCAGGGAGCTCAGGCGATGCTCGTCTCTGCGCATCCCCCCAGCCCCCCGGGGTGCAGCCGCACGCCATGGGTGGCTGACTGCTGACAGGCTATTTTGGAGTCTTTGCGCCCCTCCGGAGCATCACTGTCGCCTCTGAGTTGGGGGTCCCTGGCTCCTTCCCCAGGGAGATGGTGCACAGCCAGGCTCTCGGACACTGGGGTGTGTCCCCCTGTGTCCTGGTGGGATGGGGGGATGGGAAAGCCGACAGTGCCTCAGTTTACCCCTCAGGCTTGCAACCACAGGGACTGGTTATTCCCAGTGGTGCACAGCCTCATGCACCCCAGGGTGCAGGGACCTCAAGAATGGCCAGAGCCAGAGTCCCCCTGTTG
>NW_008824191.1:312818-319966 GCF_000699105.1 Pygoscelis adeliae
GCCGCCGCTCCCGGGAGAGCTGCCTGCTGCAAACATTAACCTGGCTTCGCGCAAGGTGAGGGACTGTTTGCTGGCGGCGCTGGCCTTGGGAGGGTAGCCTCGCACCCGCAGCCCGTCTCCGGGGTGAAGGCGGGCGCTCGCAGGGTCCCCAGCCTCCTCCTCAACCCGTTTTGCAGGAGGGGAAACTGAGGCACAGGGTGCCAGCATGGCTCACCCAAGGGTTGGAGGCACGTATCCAGAGGAAATGTGCTGCGTGGCACCACTGCAGGCACCATCTGCAGCCCCCTCCTGCCGTCCTACTGTCCTACATCTGTCTGTCTAGGGGCTGCGGTGTGGGGAGACGGGGGGGGATCCCTGGCTCCTGGCAAGCGCGCGTCCCCCGCGCTCGGCCCCTTGTTACTCGGTCATGGCTGAACAGGCAGGGAGTCAATGAGGGGATTTGTTCGGGTTAACCTCCCTGACCTGCTGGCGCTTGCCACGCCGCCGCCTCCCCCTCCATCCTTGCTTTCCTCTCCATCCCTGCCTCCCCCTCAATCCCTCCTTCCCGGGATGACCGGAGCCGGGGGACCCCCCTCCAGTGCTAGCACCTCCCCAGGTGTCCCCCGAGGGACATGCGTGTGCACACTTGCTATACATACACAGGGGTGCACACGGGGTGTGTGCTTGCACACGTGGGGGTCTGTATATGCATACATGCGTTATAGGGCTGGGTGAGTATGGGGGTGCACACCTGGGGGGGCTGTGCACATACATGCCTGGGATGGGTGTTGGGTGCTCGGTGACCCTGCCATGCACCTCCGGCCCCATCCCCTTCCTCTGGCCGCTTTGAAGGGATGATGGGGGAGGAAGGGCTGGTGGCACCCCCTGTGCTGGAGATCCCCGCCCCTGCCTCTGCCGCCGGAAGAGCCACCCAAGCAGAAAGGGCGTCTAGGGCCGATGCTCGCTCCCACCCCACCACCGGACACGGGATGTGGATGCTGGATCTGGGGTGGAGCATCCCTGAGCTGCAGCCTACAGCAGGGGAACATGGCCCTGCCAATGTGGGCATCCCTGGTGGGTGCCCAGTGCCGCAGGGGACAGGTCACCATAGCCCCCATGTACAGTGCCCAGCACACTTGCCTTGTGCACGCTCACACACCCAGCGCACCCCCACCCACAGGCTCACACGGGCCCCAGCTTGCTCTGCATATGCACACATCGTGTGCATGCTCTCCTTGCACACATTCACCTCCAGACACGCTCTCCTTGGGCAAACACCACCCCATGCATGCTCACACAGCCCCTATATGTGCTCTCCCTCTACGCACACAGCCCCCATGCATGCCCATACATCCCCTATACTCTCTTCCTGTGCACACACACTCCCTATGCACATTCATCCATTCCCTTTACATACTCTTCCTGTGCATACCCACACACCCCGTGCACACTCACATACCCCCTATTGGCACTCTCCTTTTGCACACACATTCTGTGCACACTCACACATCCCCTATAGACTCTCCCTGTGCACACATACACACCTGCTGTGCATGCTCACACATGACCTGTGCATCCCCCCTGTGCACATACACACACATCCTGTGCACACTCATGCAACCCCTATACACACTTTCCCAGCACACCCACACACACCTTGTGCATGCTCATGCATTCCCTATACACTCTATCCCTGGTACACGCTCACACATCTCCTATACACACTGTCCCCTGTGCACATTGACTCCCAAGCACACCTGAGCTCACTCCCACAGCCCTACGCAGCTGCAAACGCCCATGGGCACCCCAGTGGGACCAGATCCCACCTCCCTGGGGCCATATCCCTGCTCCTCACCGCAGCCCTGCCCAGCCTGCTGCCTGCACAGGGGATTTACCTCCATTATTAACCCAATTAGAGGATTAGCGGAGGCCCAAGTCAGCAAGGGGGGTGCATCTCCCCCAAACTCCCCACTCACATCCGATTCCAGGGCGGCAGCCAGGGAGGGAGCTGGGGGCAGCCGCAGGGTGGGGGGTCCTGCCGGTGCTCCTCTCCACCCGCAGCACCTTTATTCTCACACCCTTGATTAGTTTTTACACCTCCTCTTTGGAGTCCCCGATCCCAAGCCCTCGGGACCCCTGGTTGGGGGATGGTGTTGCAGCAGCTGCTGAGGCTCTTGCCATTCCTCAGACTGCAGCGGGGCTGGGAAGGGCCCTGGGGGGCAGCAGGGCGGGCAGGAGGCTGACGCCCACCAGGACTCAGGTGCTCAGCACCATGGGCTGGGGCAAGGGGCGCAGAGGAGGTTGTGGAGGGGGCTTAGCCCCCAAACCCTGCCCCAAACATGCATGGGTCCACATGGCTCCATACGTGGAGATGCGCAGGAGTGCCCATACATGCTGGGATGCTACTCGTGACCCTATACATACACACGAGTATGTTCAGACACACGTGGGCACACCATACACATGTGGGCACACACATGGTGCCATACACACCCCTACACACACACACGCACATATGGGTCTATACACACTTGGCCACATCCATACACACCTGGGCACTCATATAGGTCCATAAACACACATCAGCAATCACATGGGTTCATACATACTTGGGCACTCATATGGGTCCACACACATGCCTCAGCACTCACATGGGTCCAGACACACACAGGCATACCCTTACACTTAGATGGGCATTTATATGGATCCATATGCTCCCGTTGGTTGATATGCACATACACACCCAGAACACCTCTGTATGCAGCCCCCTGCTCCTGCCCTGTGCCCCTGCACTTGTGCTGGGCTGCTAGAGCTGCCAGAGATACTGCTGCCAGGGATTAGCACACTGACCCTTGCTGCTGCCGCCACCTCCCCGCTGCAGGCGGTCCCAGCCCCGGGGCCAAGCTCTGCCTGCAGGTTCGCTGGCAAGAAGCCTCCAGGCAGCTGTGAACAGGAGCAAACACCACATCCATCCCCCCTGCCTCTGCGGTGTAACCAGAGATCCTCTAATTTAGCCCCGGGAGCCCTGCGGTTGTTGCTCCTGCACCTGGGTTGAGGATGTGCTGAGGCTGGGGGCGGGGGGGCAGGGAGACACCTCCCTCTCCCCGGGGTCTCCCTCCTAAGCTACCTTCATTCCCTGGCAGGCAGGGACAACCCCTCAGGAGAAAACAATGGGGATGGAGGCAGGAGGGCGTGCACCGCAGGCCCTGCACCCCATTTTGGGATGACACCAAGGCATGGGGTGGAGGTCCATGGCACAAGGAGGACTACAGCCAACTCGGAGCACTTTCCTCCAGGCTTTGAGATGTGAACGCATGCGTTCACGGCCGGCAAGTCCCCCCTAAATGCATGCAAAGGGCAGGTAGGTGCAAGAGGCGACTGCCAGCTCAGGGACAGACGGGGCAGGAGCAGCACCATGGCAAGAGGAGGAACAGCCACACCAGGGTTGGCCAAGGATCATGGCAAACAGCTGCTGGCAGAGCCAGCCATCCCCAAATTAACCACTGAGGCTACGAGACACCCGAGAGTCCCCAAAGGGCTTGCTGGGGCTCACCACCCCCCCTAGCTGCTTCCAGGCAGGGAGGAAGGAGCTCTGTGGGGTCCTGATCCCCCCAACCGCAACCAGATGTGTCTGAATGCACTGGCGGGGGGCCCTGGCAGGGAGGGCATCCTCCTGCCAGCAAATGCTCTGCTGCCGGAGAGCTGGGCACAAAACCCAGGCATTTAAGTCCCTCCTGCTTAGGGACGCAGCTTCTGCTTAGGTTACGCAGCACCGCAGCATCGCAACTTAGTGGCATCCCTGTCCCCAGGGAAGGGGGGGTTCATGGGTAGTGCATGGTCAGACCCCAGTCAGTGCCCCCTGCCTGAGGGCCAGGGCTGCCTCGCAGCCCTGGGCGCGGGAGACCTCCTGGACCTTTGCCCAGGTCTCTACCCATGTGTCCTTATCAAGTGTACATAGACCAGCACCGGGGGCTGATGCAAGAGGCAGGGGTGAGGGGGTCTCGCAACCCCATAACATCAGAGCGGCCCTCCCAGATCAGAGCAAAGGTCCTGCCAGCCCCCCCAAACCAGCACCTCTGGAAACGTATAAACCTGCGGGAAGCAGTGTTTGCCTATTAACCCTCAATGGGTTTCTCCACCACGACCTCATCCTCTGCTCCCATTTTTAGCACCACCGTGCTGCATGGAAAACCCCTGCAGCTGGTCCTGCACCCACCTCCCACCTCATTCCCATCAGGGTCCTCTCCTCACTGCGGACAGCCAGGGAAGTGGCTCCTTGCTCACCCTTTGCAAACCAGCCTGGATTTGGTGGTCCTCGTTCACTCAGCTGTCCGCCCCACCCAGGAGGATGACAGCAAGGACAGACCCCGAGACCTATCCCGGGTGATGCCAGCAGTGCTGTGCTGGAATGGGGCAGCTTTAAGCAGGGGGTCCTGGTGGGAGACATAGTCCTGGCCACTGCAAGGTCTCTCACTGGCTCCAGGACCCCCATGCCCACACTGCCAGTGTCCTGGCAGCTTGCAAGCAGGCACACGCCACCCTCCATGCCCCACAGCATCGCAGCCCAGCCCCTGGGAAACCTCTGAAAGCCGGAACACGGCCACCCTCCCCGCTCATCCCCTGCAAAGAGCGGAGAACCTGTTCACCAGGCTGGGCGAGGCACAGCCTTGCAGCCTGAGAAGGGCCTCCGGGGGGACACACGTCCCTCCCAGGCAGGGGTACATCCCCTCCCAGGCAAGGGCATCCCCTCCCAGATGATCACAGGGGAGGGACAGGAGTGACAGCCACCCTGCAGACGCCAAGGCAAGCCGGCACCGCAGCTGCCCCAAACTGCCACCCCATACAGGGCAGCACCAAGCAAAGGCAGGGCAGGGCTGGTTCCAGTAACTCCTTTCCCCTCTCCCTGTCCTATCCCATATAAGCCACCCAGAAGCAATCGGTCTCCTTGTCCCTGTGCACCCAGGGGGCACTGAACATAAGGGACATTCTGCTGTCCCCTGGGCTGGGTGGGACATGCCACCAAGAGGGAAACCCATGTGTGGGTCTCTGGAGCAGGGACCCATTGCCTTTCCCATCAGGGTTGGAGAGAGAAAAGAGCAAGCAAGCAAGGAGCCAGCTCTCACCCCAGGAAGCAGCAGCAGGATTTATCCCCTCCCCCCCGACTTCCCCTGCTATCCATCTCTCTGGTTTTCCCACAACGCTGCCAGCTTTGCTCCTGCCCCGCACGGGGAGCACTGACAGCCCCAGCCTCACACCCTGCCCCTGGGTGTGAGGCTGAAGGGCAAGAAATACCGGGGATGCTTTCTCTGCATAAAGCCTCCCTGAGCCTGGGAGGGAGGAGCTGCTTCCCACCTCCAGGCTGACCCCAAGAACCGGACAGTCAGCCTTTTTCTGTGCAGCAGGGTGTAACATAACACTTCCCGGACAAGATACTCGGCCTATGCAGCGCACCCACCCCAGCCCTCCCCGGCTTGCTTTCAAGGCAGTGTCCGGTGCTGGCAGCCTCCCCAGGCACAGCCACAGGACACACGCTGCCTGCGCCCTGCCTGCACCCACACCTGCCGCCTCGCAGGCGGGGGCCCAGGGGGGTGAGCCCTGTCCCCTTTGAATAACACCGTGCTGCACAATCTCGAAACAGAAAAGGCAGCAGCGTGGCCCCATGGCACCCAAAAGTCGGGTCCCTGCTGCTGTCCCCGTCCCCTCCTGCCAGTGCCACTGTGGCTGAGCCGGTATGTGCCCTCATCCCACTGTCCCCTCAGCAGTGCCATCCTAAAAAGCCACACACCAGCTGTGCAGAGACATCTCTGCCTGCTCTGTCCCCTTGCCGCATCCTCCCTGTCACCCACCCTGCCACCAGCGTCACCCCTCTCTCCCCCCATAATGAAGCCGAGCACACAGGGAGTGCAAACCTGACCTGGCACTGTGCAATCCACACTCACACCCACACTCACACCTGTGCACAGAGCAGCACATGCCACATGCGAACAAGGGCTTGCACAACACAACAGGGACAGGATCCACGCACGGGGGCACGTTATTAAATACACAGAGGCCTTTCCTCCACCCTATATACGAGCCCCAGAAGCCCTGTCCCTGCGCCAGATCTCTGTGGCACAGGGATCCACTCCCTATGCCCATCGGGAGTGAGGTGACAGGGTCGACACGCTGCTCCCTCCAGCCAAGGTAGGAAATCAATGAGCAGCACTGACCAACAGTAATACGCCCCGGACCTCATGGACACGGGGGAGCTCAGCTCCGCAGCCCACCAGCTCCTTGGGGTGACCACGCACCAGAGCCCTCACCCTTGTCCATCTCCGCAAAACCTCCACGGACAGGGGTCACCCCATTTTGCACATCATGGAAAGCACCAGGGATGGAGCCTGCATAGGTCAGGGTGGGAACAGGGAGGTAGCCGGACACTGTGCACCCTGTCGTGCTGCGGCGCCTGGGGACAGGCATAGGAAACATAGGGGAGGTGGGTGACATGAGGCAGGGGTGGAATGGGGCTTGGTGACAGGGAGATGGGGAGCACATGAGGATGCCTGTTGGGGTGGGACAGGGCTCAGGGACAGGGGCAGTGAGGAGTGTTCAGGGGGTACCCATTTGGGGCAGGATGGGGCTCCGGGACAGGGGTGTTGGGTTGCACTGACTGTGCTTGCCTGGGATGTGGTTTGGGGGCAGTGGAGGGGGACCAGGGGGTTCCCATTTAGGGTGGCACGGCAATAATGTCTGCGGGTAATGGGTGTACTGGGAATGTCAGCTTGGGGTGGGACTGGGATGGGGCTTGGCCAGTGGTGCTGCCCATTTAGGGTGGGATGCAGACAGGGTTTGGGGGCAGTGGGGGGCATAAGTGGCATCCACTCAGGGAGGGCTGAACCCCGAGTCTGGGGTCCATGAGGGGACATCAGGGATGCCCACCTAGAGCGGCCGGTGCTGGTGCCAGTGCACTGGGGCCAGAGATGCCTCCTACCTGCTTGAACTGCTCCTCGTAGGTCCACTCGTGGTGCGAGGGGGGCGGCGGGTCGCGGGGCTCCCCTTCTTCCTCCTCCTCCTCTTCCTCCTCCCCACGGACCCCCTTCCCCTATATCACCTGCCACCGCACCCCAAATCTCTCCTCTTTCTTCCCATGTAGGTAGCTGGGAGCCCCCGGGCACACAGCTCCGGGGGGC
>NW_008824191.1:321360-329746 GCF_000699105.1 Pygoscelis adeliae
GAGAAGGGAGTATATAGGAGGGGTGTGCAAGGGGTCTGTGCACCCATGCAAGTGGGTGCTGCACCCATTGGACACATATACGGCGTGTCCGTGTATGTACAGATAACCTGTGTGTGCTGGGAGAAGGTAGTGCATTGCGCGAGCGTGTGCGTTTGTGCAGCCGGTCTGTGCTTGCGTGCGTATGTGTGCGCACACTGGGCGAGCTGAGCGTGCACCGCATGTGTGCGTGCAGAGTGTCCGAGCACGCATACATCTGTGCACACAGGAGAGGTGAGCGAATTGCATGTGTGTGTGCAGGGGAGCCTGTGCACACCCACCGGGAGCGTGCCCTGTATGTGTGTGCGTGCACACTGCGTTTAAGGTGTGCGTATTGCCGTGGGGGAGTGGAGGACATGCATACATTGCACAGAGCCGTTTGCATGCACATGCATATGTGCAGCCATGTGCATTGTCAGAGGGGCTGAGCGTGTGCAGTGTGTGCACGTGTGTTGTGTGTATGCTGTTGGGGACAACAATAAATGCTTATATGTGTATGCCGGGAGCTGGGTGCGTGCATTTTGTGTGCTCACCTTTAGGTGTGTGTGATCTGTGTTGGGAGAGTTGGGTGTGTGCTGTGTGCACAGGCAGGCGTGTGCACGTGCGTGTGTTTGGGGGAGGTGGGTGTGTGTACCTGCACTGTCAATCCATGGGTGGGTGCAAAGGGGCAATTCGGGCAAGCTCCAACTGCTGAGCCCTGACCTCCATCCACAAGAGCTGGAGTGTCACCACAGTGCACCCCAAGCTGGGGCCTGAGACCTGCCCACAAGCTGGGACCACTGAGGGGTCCCACTGAGGGGTACGTGTATGACCCTGGTCGAAGGGGTCAGACTGCAACATGGCCTGGAGCCCCCAAACAGGCTCCCAGAGCCCCGGCCCCTGCCTAGCAAGGGCAGGATGAGGCCATGCATCTCCTCTGTCACTGGAGGGACTCAGTGCTGCTGGCTTGCTCTGGGTCTCTGCTTGCAGCAGAGTAAACTGAGACACCAAAGTACCATCAAGAACATCTCCAGATACCAGACAAGGGCGTCAGTTGGGGTGAGCATACAGCACCCTGACCTGCTGCTGCACCCACAGCACCTCACTGCCCCAGGTGGCGAAGCATCCCCACTGCCCCTGCCAGCAGCATCCCCACGCTGTCCCTGCACTCCCACTCTGCCTGCCTGCCTGTCAGTTTTTTCCTGACCCCTCTTTTCTACGGAGGCAGCTTTGGCAGGAGGCAAAGGAGGCGCCTGCTCTTCCCTGGGCTTTTTTGCCTGGGGCAGCTTCAGGGCTTGCACAGGTCCCTGGGGGACGAGCAGCAGCAGCATCCCACAACACTGGCACACAAGGGACAGTGGCTTTGGCCCCATCCCACAGGCAGGGCAGCTTGTCATTGAGACCTCATGCTGCTGCACTTGGTGGCATGGGGTGACAAGAACTCTGGGTGCCAAGGGGTGCTGGCTCTGTCCCCTCCGGGGCCACCTGCGTGCCGCAGGGACCAGGGGCAGCTGCTTTTAACAGCCTGACACAAGCTGAGTCCTGTCCTTTCCTCGGAGCGTCTTGCAGAAACAGCCACTGGCCACAGCTGCGGCAGGAGCTGGCTTCACTCTCGGGCTCTGCAGCCCAGGCTGAGCCTCTGCCCCCTTCTTTGCGTCCCTTTGTGGGGAAAACCTGCCGCTTCAGCGCTCTCCGGCTTCCCCACGAGCATCTCCAGAGAAACTGCCCCTCGTCCTTCCACAGTGCTGGTGAGCCCTGGGGCTCCTTGAGCTCCTGGCAGCCCAGCGGCACTCGGCACTACACAGCATCCTCACCAGAAAGGCTCTCCTGGAAAAATGAGCCCCTTTCCCCAGGAGAGCAGGGCAGCTTCCAACCCCGCAGGGCCCCCAGGCGCTGTTTATCTTTGCGCAGGAGATAAAGCAGCTGTTGGCCATCCCATTTCAGGGCTGGACAGCTGTAGCTCACCCTGGCCCATCCCATCCCACTGCGGCACGGATAGGGACCTCCCAGTGCTTGCCAGCCCCCCTGAGCATCAGTTTGTCAGCGGCTGGCTGATGATCCTGCTGAGTTGCCCCTGGGAAGATATGACCTGGCCCTATTTCAGAGGGACCCACAGGGCCAGCCACCCCCCAGGACTTGTTCCATAGGTCCCCATCACACAGGGCTCTCGCTTCCCCTCCCAGTGCCACTGCGTTGCACCCCAGGGTGCTGGCATGCTCTGCACTGGGCTGTGCCCCATCCCCTGCACACCAGGGCAAGGAGGGAGCTAGGGCTGAAGGCTGGGCTGGGTGGGATGAATCAGATGTGGTGATGGTGACGGGATTTCTCCATGGCCCAGCAGGACCCCAGGTGTTTGGGGAAGCTCCCCTCCTCCAGGGCAGGGGGGCTGGAGTGCTCAGGTCAACATGGCACCCAGGGGTGGGGGATGTGGCCAGGCTGGCTAGTGGCAGCACCGAGGTATGCATGGGGTGCAGTGTGTCCCATTGCCCTGGGCATGGCCACCAAGGGACCCGGCCCAGCTGAGCCAGCACGGCTCAGTTCCTTCCCAAAACCTCCATGGTGACAGCAGTAGCCCTGGGGCTCTGCACATGTGTCACGAAGTGTGTCTGTGCTCAGGCTCTCTCCAGGGCAGCAAGCAGGGCTGTGTCCCCTCCACCCTGCTGCTCGGCCTCTTTGTACCTCTGGGGTCTGGTAACGCTCCTAGCTGGAGAGAAAGAGAAATCCCCCAGACAAACGGCTATTGACAGCTGGGGTGGAGGCGGCACAGATAGATACTGGAGGTATAGACGGGCATAGCAGACAGCGGAGCAGACTGAGAGATACTCAGAGCAGAGAGATACTGCAGGAGGAATCAGGAGATAGATCCTGCGGGCTGATCAATAACCACTGCGTGCAGAGGGACAGCAAGATAGAGCGAGCTGCAGGGGGAAGGTGTTTGGTGGGCAGCGATGTGCATTTGTCCTGGTGATGGCTCTGGGGAGCTGCCGCTCACAGTCACTTCAGCTGGGGCTGGGACAGAGCCGAACCCACAGTGCAGGTGCCCGTGGCTGTCTCCTTGCCCACCTCCAGCCACCCCACAGGGGTCTGGTGTCCTTTGAGGTGCCCTGGGGTCCCACCTGGCCTCTGGGTAGCAAAAGGTGCGTATCTCCCGTGTGTCCTGGCCACATCCTCCAGCCCCGCAGGGATGTCCCTGCCACCTGTCGGCATCTCGGAGGATGCTGGGCACCTGTGTGCGGGCAGCTGACCTTGAGTGCAGGCCCTGGCCTTGGCACAAGGTCTGTGCTGGAGCTGGGTGACTACGGATGAGTTCCCACCCCATGCCTCATTTTCTCCACATGAACCAAATGACGACAAGATGCAGGGAGCTGGGTCAGTCCAGCATGGACATGGGCATGGATGAGGAGTGGGGAGGAAGGAGAAGAGGCAGCAAGAGCCTGCGGGACATGCCACGTCCAGGACCCATCCCTCATCTGCTCGTCACTGGAGACACTTATCTGCTCCCTGCTCCCTAACAGGCTGCAAACACCTGCCCCGAAGGGAAGGGCTGTTTTTTGGGACCCTTGCATGCCTGGCACTGTCCCAGCTCAGCACTGGGATGGGGACAACCTCTCCCACCACAGTAAAGCAGCCAGGGCTCCTGGGTTCCAGCCCAGCTCCATCCCAGTAGCACTTGCCCGAGCCACCCTGTGCTGCCCGGTTTCTTTGCCAGGCACATCCCAGTGTGGCTGGGCACGGTGAGGAAGGTACCCCTGGAGCAGCCCTTAGCCTGGACGGGGCTGCCAGCCCCGTGGCCAGGCTGGGGGGGATCCCTCACCCACGATGGGGTTATTGACACGGGTGCTACGGAAAACACTGCTGAGATTGTTCACACTAATGTTATTTAGCAGCAATATTTCCGTAATAAAAGAAATCAATGGGCAAGAGAAAAGACCTGTCCAGAGCTTTGATTTTCTCATTTTAATGGCATACTTATTTACTCCCACCAGCGTGCCCATTGGATTTTCATTACACGGCCTTCGCTGTAAGTGGAGCGGTATTGATACGAGCTGCTGAGTTAGCGCCTTCCTGCACGGGCCAGCACGGGATTGTTCGTGTTCCTCAACAGGCCCCCGCTAAACCCCAGGGAATGGGCACAGCATGGGGTCAGGGTGGCCTCGCAGCCCACGGGAACACACATGCACACATTCACAGCCTGCCCACATGCGTATCTGCACACACACACAATCTGCCCATGGGCACACAGGTGTGCACACACGTATACCTGGTTGTCCTGCTGCTCTGTACACACACATGTTCACTTGGACTGTGCACACACACACGCGTGCACACACTCATCTCACCTGCACAGGCACACACACATGCACGACTCTTCTGCCTACACAGATGAGCATACACAAATGTCCTACACATACATGCCTGAGCACTCATACGTGTGCTATTGCTCTGACTATATGGACAGATGCCCAATTGTTCAACCTGTATACACATGCACGCACACATGTGCAACCCCCACCTGTTCTACCTACATGCATGCACACACCTACGCATGCCTAACTGCCCTGCCAAGCCACACGCACACAAAACCATCCTGCTTGCACCTATACACACACGCATGCAACCTTTCTGCCAGCATGTGAACTCACGCACATGCACACACATAGCCTACACACCCTGTGTTTCCCTCCTGTGCCCTTCTCACACCAGAGGGTTGTGGGTGTGTGTCTGTGTAAACTTCTCAGGACTACCAATCCACTGCACCTGGGTCTGTCTACCTGCAGGGCCATATGCCCAGCATCAGCACTGTCCCCAAAAGGATGGAGTCCTTCGGACTCTTGGGTCCCCCGTGGAAGCAGGGCCCTGGCACCAGCCCAGGCTTTTGGTCCCCAGCGACTGCAGTGGAGGGAGGAGTAACAGCACCATCCCCCGCCAGTCGCCGGGAGCTGAGAAGGGCCTGATCCTGCCCAGCACTGCACACCCCGGCTCCCAGGACCCCGGGTGGGATGATGCCGGCTGCCCAGGGACACCCAACTGTCCCCAGCTGCCAGCAGGATCGCCGGTGAGCCCGGAGGTGGGGGGATCCAGCACCATTCCCTGTGGCAGGGGCTCAGTACACTCCAGAGACTCTCCCGGGGACCTGAGCCGGTGGGATGAACAGTTTTATTACTGATATCTCTTTTCAAGTGGCAAGTTAAGAAGGAGCCCGTGTGTGGGGCTTCCAGTCGGCAGGATGGGGACAGTTCAGGGAACAGGAGGAGCGACATGCTACAGGCCCGGTGACCAGGGACACACACGTTAATTTGGCAGCAGCACGGAGGTGAAAGCCCTCCACCAACCAGCAAGCCCGCACAGGTCGAGCTGCAGGGCTGCAAGCAGGGTCCGTAGACAGGCTCAGACAGGGGACCGCAGCGCTCCCTCGGTGGCTGGGGCCCTGCGCTGAGAACTGAGCAGGGTGGCTGTCCCCAGGGGGTCTCACAGCCAGGGGAAGCGTTTCGAGGGGCGAGATCCCATCCTGAGCTAGTACAGAGGTTCGGGCACCTGCAGACACTAGGTATGTGCATAGGCCAGAGGCCACGCAGAACGGGCTCTTGGCTAAGGCGACAGACGGTGGCCCTCCCCCTTGGGGGGGACTGCAGGGAGGGGGACTGTGGGGAAAGGGACCCTCTTCCAGCCCCAGCTGTCCCCTGGGGCAGATGACACACAGGGAACCAAGAGGGACCTCCAGCCCAGAGGCTGGGCATCCCTCACTGCTTGGCGGGTCCCAGCACAGATCCTGCCCTGTGCCAGGGTAACACTGTGTGCTGCCAACCCACATCAGTGGGGACGGAGCCATGGGAGATGCTGCCAGCTGGACACAGCGCCCTGCGCTGCCTGCAGCCCTGGCAGCCTGCCAGGGAGATGGGGAACCCCTCAGCCAACCTTTACGGCGGGTGCTCTGGCCAGGCTCACCCCATGCACCCTGCCCCGAGGGCGGCATCCTTCTCCTGATGTCTCAGGAGCTGCAGAAATTTTGTGGAGCCTGGGGATAGCCAGCTCCAGCCCCTCTCCTGTGGCATGCCGAGGGCACACAGGGGTGTTCTTACCCCGCAAGGCCACTCCAGCCCCAAAGGATGGAAAAGCAGGACATGGCTCCGATCGAAAGGGGGGAGAGGCAGGTAGTCAAGGGAACTGGCCATCTGTATTGCTGTGACCGCCACGGTCCCTTTGTCGTGGCACCCAGCTGGCCCATGGGGAAGGACAGAGCAATCTGGGGGAGGCACAGGGGGTCTCCTGCTGCCTCTGCTAGAGCCGGGGCTCGGGGAGGAGGAGGAGCAAAAGGGAGGAAGGCTGGGAGGAGAGGAGCCAGCCGTGCCTGGCAGGGCATCCCGGCGAGCCGGGCTCAGCAGCCCAAGGTGCTGAAGAAGGCATTGGCTTCCAGGAGCAGGCCCTTGGCGTAGACACGCAGGGTGTAGAAGAGCGTGACGAAGTCCTGAGTGCTGAAGAGGGTGTCAGCCAGGGCAAAGGCGAGCGTGGAAGGGATGAAGCCCCGGCCGTACTCCACCATCCAGGTGCCTGCGCTCCACTGTACTGACGTGGCCTCTCCCGCCTGGTGCACGATGGTGTCCCCTGTCAACACACACAACCAGCACTGCTCACAGTGGCTGCCCCACATTGTTCCCAAAGAGATGTGTGGGACCGGGACTTGCAGGGCTGAGCACTTCGGTCTGTGCACCACAAACCCCCCGAAGTCTTGCTCATTTTTCTCTTACTGGCACCCACTGAGATGCTGGGATATGCCCCAGGGGACACAAACTGCCCCATCGTGAGCTCTTGGCTTCTGCCAGCTGGAAGGAAGAGGCTCTGCAACAGTGGAGGACCAGCCCGCAGAGCAGCCATGCCGCGGGACATGGACACAGCCTGCAGGGCACCATGGCTGCTGCGCTTACCTGGATAGTAGATCTCACTTCTGGTGGTCCCCTCCTTCCACTGCCGGAAGGTCCCCGAGATGACGGTGTCGGAGATATCTGCCCAGTACCGACCTGCAGGAGGACATGCAGCACTGGCTCAGCGCATCCCTGCTAGGGATGGCTTGTAAGCCCAGGTTTGAGCCACGAAGCAGCCCCCCGGCAGGGAAGGATGCCAGCCCCAGGGCCTCAACACACTGAGGAGCGCAGTCAGGTCTGGTACCCAGGCTGCCTGTGTGACTGGCCATATCCCAGCAGCCTGGGATACTCAGTGTCCTTAAGCCCCAACGTTTCCAGCGTGTTTGGCATTCGCTCCCTGCTGAAGCACTGGGAGATGCGATGCCTGCCACCGCCTGCCAGCTGGATGCGGAGAGTCCTGGCCATACGACATGGCATGCACAAGGACCTGCAGGTACTGCAGGACATCACGGGGGCTGGTCCCCACGCGGAGGGTGTTTTCCAGCATTGTGCACCCCGTAAAAGAAGCGGAGCAGTGGGCTCCTGCCCCAGGCACACCACGGCCAGGGCAGCCAGACCCAAATGAGTGGAGTGGAGAGAGCTCAGAGAAACCCCCCGCCCACCAGCCCTGTTCACCCTGCTTACCTGAGTGGCCCCCAGTGTCGACAGCTGTCCCAAAAAGCAGTACATACTCGGTGAGTGAGGCATGCAGGAGGCACATAGAGCCCATCCACCCGCCCGCATTCACGAACACCCACTGCAGGTCCTCATCTGCCAGGATGTGGCCCGGGTGCTTCTTCCGTAGCTCCACAATGATCTTGGAGAAAGCCAGCTCATGGTCCAGCCCTACAGCACCCAGAGTTGCTGTGAGTCCCTGGCATTGATCAAGCCCTGCTGGCCCCTCCTGAATCCCTTCCACAGCCACAGGGTCCCAGCACATCCTTAGAGAGGTCTGCCTAGGGAAGATGTCTCCTCTCTCCAGCCTTCAGCCCCCATGACCACTGACCCGGCCCCACTGTCTCCCCAGATGGTGATGGAGTATGCGCAGCACTGAGTACTCCAGCCCTACAGCCCACCCCAGGTGCTGGGCTATATGGGGGACCCAAGCAAGGTGACAGTGACCCTGCTCTGGTGACATGCAACCCCTCCACTGCAACTGCACACCCTGTGCCCTATGGGGCCAGCCCTCCCCTCCAGCCCTAGCTGGGGGGTCGGTTCTGCCCCTGACCCACCTGAGGCTTGGTCCCCTGACCTGTCCCAGCCCCAGCACCAAGAGAGCCTGCTTAATGCCGGGTTCAGCCCCAACCGGGCTGGGTGACGCTGCTGCCCCAGTCCCCATCCCTCCTTTGCTCCAATCCCATTCCCCCACCCTACTTCCCCCATGCTCCCGTCCCTGTTCCCCGGTATTGATCCGTTCCCGATACCCCCATGCTCCCCGTCCCTGTTCCCCGATATCGATCCGTTCCCGATAC
>NW_008824191.1:330756-335057 GCF_000699105.1 Pygoscelis adeliae
GAAGAGGCCGCCCCCCGAGGATGTGCCCCGCTGGGACCCCAACAACCCCCTCTGCCCCGGGGCGGCCCGGGCCAACGGCGAGGTACCACCAAGGGCCCAGGCGTCCGGGCTCCCCCCACCACCCCATCCCCCCCTGATCCTGTCTCTCGCCCTGGCAGGTGAACCCCCAGTACGAGGGCACCTTCGTCTTCCCAAATGACTTCCCTGCGCTGCAGCCCGATGCTCCTGAGCCTGGTAACTTCTGGGGGGAGAGCAGGCTGCTGAGGACCCCTGGGCTTGAGTCCTAGGGGGGCTGCAGGGTGGCCTGGAGAGGCATGGGTGCTGCCCCAGCACCTTCTCCTTCCCCACTGTCTGTCCTTCCCCAGGTGACAGCGATCACCCCTTGTTTCAAGCAGCAGCAGCTCGGGGTGTGTGGTGAGTACCCCCCATGGCTCTGGGGGGTCCAGGCTGTGATGTCAGCCAGGACCCGTGGGATGAAGCCAGATTTATTGTGTCTCCTCTGCAGCAAGGTGATGTGCTTCCACCCCTGGTCGGACCTGACACTGCCCCTCATGTCCCTGGCAGAGATCCGGGCTGTCATCGACACATGGGCAGAGCTGGCGGCTGAGCTGGGTGCCTCCTACCCCTGGGTGCAGGTCCGAGGCTGGTGGGGGCTGCCCTTCTCTCCCTGCCCCAGGGGTCTCGGGTGGAGGCGGGGTGCAAAGACTCGTGCTCTGGCAGCACCTGGGGTTGGGACCATATCAGTCGTTTGTGGGTCCCCTGTCCCCACTCATGGCTCCCTGAGCCTTTCCAGGCAGGTGTGAGGCTCTGGTCTCCTGCGGGATGCTTTCCTGGTGTGTCAGGGACACTGTGGCAACCCACAGCAGGGACCCTGGGGCTGGGACCTGCTGGGTGCACCTCTTCCTTCGCAGATCTTCGAGAACAAGGGAGCGATGATGGGCTGCTCCAACCCGCATCCGCACTGCCAGGTGAGGCTGTCCCACCCGTGACCTGGCTTAACCGCAAGTCCCTATGGGTGACCCTACAACAAACTCAGGCAGAAGATGTGAACAGGAATCCCCCTGCCCTGGTCCCAAAGTTTTCTGCAGCGAGGATACCCCTATGCCTGTCCTGTGACCTCCCCTCCTGGGGACTGTCTCTTGTGGCTGCCACATGTCGGACTCTCCACCTGGTGGCAGCATGGACCTGCAGATGGGCAGCATGGCTGGGGCACTCCTGCAAATGCGGGGTACAGGTAACCTAGCCCCCTGCCCCAATGTCTCTCTCAGGTTTGGGCCAGCAGCTTCCTCCCCAACGAGGCACACCTGGAGGACCGGACCCAGCGGCAGCACCTGAGCCAGCACGGTGTGCCCATGCTGCTGGAGTATGCCGAGCAGGAGGCTCGCCGGAAGGTGAGGACGTGGCTGTTGTCCATATCCCCTCCCTGGGAGCTGGATATGTGCTGGGGAGTACCCCCCAGCACCCAAGAGCAGGGGCCCTGGGAGCGCCCATCCCTGGGGCATCGGGGCTGCGCCTGTCCCTGTCTAGTGCCGTGTCCCGCAGGAGCGGTTGGTGGTGGAGAACACAGACTGGCTGGTGCTGGTGCTGGGCCCCTTGGCCCTACCAGACCCTGCTGCTCCCCCGCCGTCACGTCTGCCGCCTCCAGGACCTCCGCAAGGGCGAGAGGGACAGTGAGTGGCTCTGCACCTCGTTAGCCCTTGTACCATGTCCTTTGGGCTCGGCCTTCGTTAGGAGGCAGCTCTGTGGCAGCCTCACTGGTGCTGGAGGGTCTGTGTCCCCCTGGGATGTGGGGTTGCCGGCCTTGGTTTGAGTGGGGACAGGCACCCCTGTTATGCTGGGGCAGGAGCTGTAGGGGATGATATCCACAGCCTTGATAGCTATGCCATCAAGGCACAGGCTGTACTCAGGGGGGGGACTACCATCCTTTTTGGGGTGATGAAGCACGTGGTGCCCCATACTCTTGGGACGCTGGCTGATTTTGAATGGGGGCTCCTTGTGCTGTGTTGTTTGGGCTGTCTGTATGGGTTAGGAGGAGGGGAACTGGCCGGTGTGTCCCTTCTGCCCGTCACTGATGTCCACCCAGGAGGGATGCTGGGGGTGACCCCCCCCCAAGCCAGGTGTGCTGCCTGCCTTCAGCAGGGGGCTGGCCAGTTTGGGGTGCAACTCCCTGGCACTCCCCTGCAGGCCTGGCCTCCATCATGCAGAGGCTGCTCATCAAGTATGACAACCTCTTCGAAGTCTCCTTCCCATACTCCATGGGCTGGCATGGTGAGTAGCGTGGCTGGGGGACCCCTGCGACCCTCTCATCCATGTCCCCGTCCCCTCCCCGGGGCTCATGCAGCAGCTGCACCCCTGGCAGGAGCCCCCACAGGCCCCTACCTGGAGGAGGACTGTGGGCACTGGCAGCTGCATGCCCACTACTATCCCCCGCTGCTCCGCTCCGCCACTGTCCGCAAGTTCATGGTTGGCTATGAGATGCTGGCGCAGGCGCAGCGGGACCTCACACCTGAGCAGGTGAGCATAGCTCGGGGGGGATTGTGGGGGGCCAGGGGTCCTGTGCTGGGCCTGTCCCTGGGACCGGCTGCTGGCTGCCCCTTCTGCTGTGCCCCGCAGGCGGCTGAGCGCCTGAGGAGCCTCCCCGAGGTGCACTACAAGCGGAGGGCCAAAGAGACGTCGTGATGGGGAGCAGTGGAGCCGGCCATTGGTTCTGCTGGGTGAGGCCAGGAAGAGGAGTCAGCTGGGTGTGGCGAGAGCTGAGGCCTGGGAACTTGTGTCACTTGTGAACCCTCTGGTCTTCCAGCTTCTGAGCCTTGTTGCAGCTGGGCCTGGCTTGGGGACTGGTTTTGCCTGTTCGGGTACCCCAGTCCTAATCCTGTGGCATCCTCATGCAGGTGTTGTGGTTCCTCTGGTCTCCTTCCCCATCCCAGCCTGCAGCTTCCCGCCTCTGCAGCGTGCTTGTACCAGCACGAAAGGGCTCACCCTCTTCCCACTCCAGTCTTATTGGTGGGACTGGGAGTGCTGCCTGCCCTGTGGCAGGGGAGAGCTCCGCTGGGCGGTGGCTCTTGTCCCTGGGTGGGAGGTTTGGGGTCTCTGGTGGGGACCCCCAGCTGGTGGTGGGGGATAACCCTGGGGGCTGCAGGGGGTGTGATGGCAGCCCTATGCCACTTGTTGCTGTCCCTGTCTCTGCGTTGCTTCCTCTTCCTCCCTGGGGGGAGCTCTGAGCCTGCCTCTGAGCACTGCAGGCTCGGAAAGCAGCAGGAAGCAGGGAGGAATTGATGCTGCCCAAGGCTTAGCCAGCTCCTGGGAGAGGGCTGAGGCCTGGCAAACTTGCTGCATAGAGGCTACTGGCCAGGGATTCCTGGCCGTGGCTCACACAACTGCTCCTCTTCCTCCTCTCTGCCTAGGGCTGCTGTGTGAGGCCACTCGGATGCAGCAAGGGTTCATTGCTAGCCTAGCCGCGGCCAGGCAAGGGAGCCCAGCTCAGCGCATGGTGCTGCTACCCCCTTTCCCCTTCCCTGTGCCCACCCGGGGCGGGCAGCAGCATCCCGGTCCCTGGGCTGAGCTGAGGGACGCTGCAACCCGCTCTGTGCTTTCCCCCCCTGCAGTCCCTTCCCCCAGGGAAGTCCCAGGACTGTGCAGGGGTAGGTGCTGGACAGTGATGCCCCACAGCTGATGTGGGGGGATGCCCAGCACCATCTGCCATCACATTTTCGCACAAATAGATTTTATTTGTCACTAAAGAGCCATTCTCGTAACTCCTTAATGAGGCCCCTATCTTTGTCAAGTCTGTGAGTGGGCTCCTGGGGGCTAGAAATACCTTGTGAGGAGAGAAATGCTCCCCTCCTACCTACAAGATGAGAATTTGTGGGGAGGGCTGTGCCCCCCCTGCCCCATCTGTGCATCACTCCCCCATCCCTACCCATGGGGCTGGGGCAGGGAGAAGGGCCGGCCCAGCATGAAGCTCAGAACCAGGCTGGATGCAGCCCTCCTGCATGCTGGCCCCATCCTCCTCCCTGATCACCCCATCCCAGAGCCCAGAAGCCATTCCACCACCCAGCCTCAGGGCTTACCAGGTGCCCAACAGTTTTGGGGAGGAGGTGGTGGTTTTGGGGTGACCCTTGAACTTGGAGCTGTCATTGTACACAGCATTCCTCCACAGGGCAGGGGGGGTGCCCAGCTCAGCATCTGGCCTCTTGCAACCTGGTTTCTTCCCTCCTGGGACAAACAGTGTCTGTCTGGGCTCTGCGACCATCCCCAGCACAGCCCCCATCCCTTCTTATCGCAACAAGTGCCTTCGTGCT
>NW_008824191.1:335070-339314 GCF_000699105.1 Pygoscelis adeliae
TTCCCCAGGGCCCTGGAAAAGTGGCAACGAATTGGCTTAAATGTGGGAATCCAGATTGGGGTAATTAGCTGCTGAACTGGTTGTAACGAAGCTGCATGCGCAGTTAGCTCTGATTTAGTAGTCCACCGGCTCCCAGCCTGGGCTGCAGTGCCTCGGCCTGGGGCCGTAAATGAAAATCGCAGTATGTCAAGCAGTATTAAACTTTACAGTCGCCGTCTTTAAAAATGAGACTCTCTCTCTAATAAATCAAAGCAAGTGGGATTGTAAATATCGAGGCAGGATCCATATTGCTTAATTAAACAGCACCTAATGAACAGCCTGTTTGTTGTGTTGTGATTTAGGATGGAGGCTGAGGAGGTGGCGTGTGCTGGGGAGCGCTGGTACCCATGCTGGGATGCCCTCCCTGGCAGGTAGCAGCTGCTGGAGTTTAGCTGCTGCTAAAATAGCTCTGAGACGGCCTGAGAATTAATTTTTTTTTTTTAAATAAAAATTAAATTTTTCCTCCCCAAAAAACAACTGAAAAATTCAAGGTGGAAGTCAGCAGGAGGTGGAGGAGGAGCAGGAGGTGCAGCCAGGTGTGAGAGCTGGACCCTGGCTATGCTGAGCCTCCCCTTTCCTCAAGACAGATCCACCTCCTTTTGCCCTGAGATTTTTAGCTTGCGTGAGGGGGTGTGAAAGGCTGGGAGGGAGCAATAAGCCTTTCCTGTGGCACAGGGAGGCATCGGGCTGGTGTGAATGGAGCTGCTGGGGATGCAAAGGCATTGCAATTCGTAGGAACCATCACTGCCATGCTGTAAAGCTCTGAAGCCTTTTATATTTTGGTAGTTACAGTACAGTTATAATCAAAAAGTGATTTATGGTGAGGAGATTAAAAACATCTAGCTGGGTGCGGGATGGTGGAATGGAGGGGCTGCGGGGCACCCAGCCCGTTGCTCCTAACTTGGAAGCATCAAAGGGAAACTGAGGCCCGTTGGGATGCCCTGTAGGGATGTGCCTTGATGCTGTTTCACGTCTTCAGGGGAGCTGTTGGAGATCATCCCAGGAAGTGTCCCTGTGATGCGGTCACCCTTGTTCTGAGCCCCTATACCCCAGCATCAGGGGGGTCGGGCTGCCAAGGGACATGGTTTCTCCAGAGCTTTGGCTTGACTGAGACAAACCAATGTGCTTGCCCGGGCTGTACCAGTGCCTGTCTCCATCGTCGCCCCTGTCCTGCGTGTTTAGGAGACCCAGAGCATCCCCAGCTCTGACACTGACTCCTTCTGCAGCCAAGAGCAAGTCCTGGGATGCTGCTCCGGGATGCTGCCCTGGTGCACAGAGAGCCTTTGGTGCGAGCACTCAATGATGGATGGTAGCTGCTGGAGGCACGTTCGTCACCTTTGGTGACACGTGCCTGTGTCCTAGGCAGCTGCCAAAGGCTGCAGAGCTGCAGACCTGTGCCAATCCCGAATCCCAAACCCTGCCCACCCCTCTTCCATTCTGTGCCTTCCAGCACAGGTGAGACAATAAATATTGAGCAAAGGAAGTTAATCTGTGACCAGAGTGTTTTAATCAGAAAAAAAAGGTATTACTGTAGGTCTGCTGGCTCCTGCCAAACTGCAGTTTTACTGTCCCTCCCGGTACTAGGTTTATGGCTGTCATTTCATTCCGGTTTTACTGTTGGTTTTGCCCTTATCATTGAGTTTCTCATTGCCTGCTGCTGCCTGTGACTGAATGGGGCTTTTAGGAAAGTAATAAGGAATAAATTAGTAAATTTTTAGGGAGGAAGAAGGGAAGGATGGGAGGGAGGCAGGGACGAAGAGAGGAAGGAAGGATGAAAGGAAGGAAGAAACGGAGGGAGGAAGAGAGGGAGAGAGGAAGGAAGGAGGGAAGGCTAACTAAAAGACAGCATCAGGCACTTAACACGAAAACAATTAAAAAATTTTAAGCAGATGCTAAACACCCCAGTGCCCTACAGCAGGCCACTCCATGGTGCGGGGAGGTCTGCTATGCCAGGAGAATGAGAAACAAAACCCAAACCCATTTTAGATCTTGGCTTAGAAGGACACACAGGAGCATGGTAGCAACCTTTGGGGCAGCAAACAGCATGCAGCTTGTCCCAGGCTGCCTGGAGCATCTCCCCAGGGTTTGGCAGCTGCCTTGACAGAGACTTTGCAAAGGGCTGAGACCAGTAGGAAACAATTTTGGAGGTGACTTGCCCATGCCTCAGCCAGCTGGTGTTTTTTCCTCTGCTGATGGTCACTGAGACCTCCCTGCAAGGCATTTTCAGAGCCCTTGGGGACCATGTGTTGTGGGAGGACTGTGGGTCCCAGGTGGACACAACGGGGTGTCTGGATGCTGCCTGCCAGCAGCAGAGAGCCATGGGCTCTGCATGGGCTTTAGGACAGCAGCCCCAGGGCTGGAATTCAGTTTGTTAATCATCTGAGACATGAAGGAAATTAAATACTATCACACTGAAGCATCCATGCGGTCACTAAGCAGTGGATTCCCCCATCTCACCGTGAATTTCCTGCATACCCAGGGTTGGGGAGGCACCTTGGGGCTCAGCTCTCAGCAACGGGGACCTGCCATCACATGTGGTTTTGAGCCTCTCTCCCATCCTGGGACCCCATCCCAGGGTCAGAGGCCTCAGTTTAGAGCAAGTGGAACCCCAGGAGCATCCAGATTCTTGCTGGATTCACCCCAAACATAATGAGCCAGGGAGGGACGGGAGCAGATGCAGATGGGGGGGCAGGGGGCTGGTCTAAGCTGGGGGCAGCCGACATGCTTGACTGCAAAAGGGGGTTGTCCACCAGCAGGGGAGATGCTGGGAGAAGGCAGGAGCCCTTGCAGTGCCCAGGATCAGTGTGACATCCAGCTGGCTCCTGGCATGGCCGAGACAGGGCACCCTGTCTGTGCCTGACACTCCCCTGCTGCCCGAGCCAGCTGTGAGAGCTCACAAACATCTGTGCCTGTCCCTTGGCCACCGGGAAGGAGGGATCCCCCTTCGTCCTGATGTTCCAGAGAAGGAAGCCGTAAATTATTGCTAATTCTATTCAGTGATGCTGAGGAGTCAGTAATAAAGCCCTGGGAGCAGGGAGACATTGCAACACTGGGATGGATCTGGGATGGAAAGCCACCCCCTGGGGTTTGCCTGGGCATGAGGTGACTCCTGGCAGAGGCAGAGCCCTTGGGAGAGTGGAGGAGGTGGGGAGATTCTAATTAGACACTAATGAGAAAGTAATTAGTAGGTCTCCAGCCTGCCTGGTGCCCTCAGGCTCCCTTGCCCAGCTCCAAGCCAAACCACCTGCTTTCAGTGCATCCAGGGTGGTTTAAGACCCACAGCGTATGGTCGGAGCTGGGATGAGCCAGCTGCTGCTCCCCACACATGCTGCCATGCTCAACTGCAATAAAACATCCTCATAAATTACCCCTGCAAAACAAAACGTGGCAGATAAAAGCCAAAAGTGCATTTGCAGCCTGTTTGCTTTTGGTGTTTAATCCCTCTCTTATTTTACTTGCAATTGTCTGTAACTCATGGCAGCTCGTCTGCTCCCTCCTGGTTATGTGTTTGGGCTGGGAGGCAGGACTCCTGTGCTGCTTGTGTTGTCCCTGTGGGCAAGTTGCTGCTCTTCCTTGTGCCTCAGTTTCCCCATGGCTCGAATAGGATCAATAACACAGGGGCCAGACCCTGTCCACCTCGGCTGACCAGGCAGTAGGAGCCCCCCATGCCAGCCATGCAGATGCTCCTGGGCTGCACGAGGACTGGTGTGACAGCCCCGGTGTGACACCCTCACGGTGCCTCTGGCTTGGACCTGGCTCCATCCCACCCAGCACGGGTCTTGCTGGTACGAGGAAGATCTTTTCCAGCCCCAGGGCTGGCTGCTGCCCTGAAGCAATGCTGCCCAGCAAACTGCTGGGTTTGTGCACCCAAACTGCTGGTGCAATATTTAATTCACATAATAAAAAAAAAAGTTTAATTTAATTTAATTTTAAAAATTAAAAACTGAATTCTCACATGCGCGAGAAACAGAGTGAGGGTGAAGCCAGGATGGGTACCCAGGATGCCAGCTTGCTTTTTAACACTTTCCATCCCACTTTCAAATTCCCCCGGGGATCAGAGATGCTCAAAAAGCATCCGGCCAGTTCCAGCTGCTTCCACCGCATTTTGGTAACAGCAGGACCCCACTCCATCACAGCCCGGCAGGCCCCCTCAGAAATAGTGGATACATTGGCATGGGAGAAAAGAAATGCCCTGCAGCCTCTGC
>NW_008824191.1:339509-341145 GCF_000699105.1 Pygoscelis adeliae
AGCCAACACATCAGGGACTTGGAATGATTATGATAAAACCTGTGGGACACCAAGGGCATCACTATGATTTGTGCTGTCTAAATGTTAATCAGAATAATAATGCCTATTGAGACAGCTGTTTTAAAAGGCTGCGATGTCGGAGTAAAAATTCCAATAAAACTCTATTAGCCCTTCCTCGTTACACTAATGGTGCCTGCTGCTAAAAGCCCCCTGCTATAGACACCCATATTAATGGGCTTATTACAGGAAATAAAATCCGAGGCTGAACATTACAGTGAAGCCTGATTAATTCAGCAAGGTAATCTTTTTTTTTTCTTCCCCCTCCTCTCTCCCTTTTCTTTTTCTCCCCTCCTTTATTTAATGAATGTGCTCCTTGAGGTGCCAACTTCTGAGCTTTGCTTGAAGTTTGGTGATGATTTTAAACTTATTTTGTTCACAGAGATGAATCTTTGTGCCGGCTCCTGGTGCAAACGGGGCGAAAGGCTTCTCAGACGCCTCCATCAGAACAGGGAAGAGAGGAAAAGCAGCCAGGCCAGGAGTGAAGATGCTGGGGAGGGGGGACAATAGATATCCCACGGGTGGTCCTGGTGTAGTGGCTCCTGGGCTGGGCCAGCCCTTCGCTTGTTCCCACGCAGGTGCATAGTAACACTGGCCAAGGCGAAGCTGCTGGGGCACGAGCAGGTGCCCTTCAATGCTGCTTCCCATTCTTTTTTCTTCTGATTTCTCCTCTTTTGATGCCACCCCTGCCCATGCAGGAAGAGCTGTCCAGGGCTCAAGGATGCATCCAGGTTTGCCAGTGCTATCCCAAACTCAGCGTGGTGGCACTGCATGGCAGGTTCCAAGGCTGGTACCCCCTTGCTCAGCCCAACCTCAGCACATGCTGAGAGGCAGAAACCCACTGACAGACACACTGCTATTCATCCAGGCTATAAATAACTCCCATAAAAATCCTCTTCCCAACCTTTTTGTGCTCAGCCAAACCCTGCCAATGGGAAAGGAGATGGCATCTATTTTATGGGCAGCTGGAAGCCGGCTTTGCATTTTTCTGGCTTGCGTAATCCCACAGGTACCCTAATTTCTTTTCTTTTTTAACAGCCTTTTGATTCACATTCCTCCCAGCCAGGTTAAATTATGACTTTGGCTCCTGCTGCCCGGGGATGGGAAGGGGAGAGGGCAGCTCTGCCCACCTGAGGCAGGGGCACGGGGCACGGGCCGAGAGGGAGGGAGGGAGGGAGGGAGGGAAGAGAGAAGGAGGGAGGGCAGGAAGGAGCAGGCAGGCAGGCAAGCAGGAAGGCAGGAAGGCAGGCAGTAAAGAAGGAAGGAAGGAAAGAAAAGGAAAAGGAAAGAAAGTGCAGCACCGGTCTGTGCCCATCCTGGGAAGCCCAGAATAACACCCAGGTCCCGACTTGGGTAATGACTGCGTTTGCCAGCCTAACTAATTTTTTTTGATTAACCACAGCAAGAAGCTGTGAACAGCGTGAGCTTTCCGAGTGGTCTGGGATGCTGAGCGATGGGCTAGCAATGTCTGGTCTTCCTTGATCTTGATTCCTTGCAGATCTGTTGCACTCATAGCCTTTGAGTTAAGCACCCAGTGCATGGGACCGATGTGCTACACTGGTAACACTTTAATTATAAT
>NW_008824191.1:341155-355425 GCF_000699105.1 Pygoscelis adeliae
ATTGCACTGGAAAACAAAAGATGATGGGGCTGCACAGACCCTCCCAAGCAATCCTCAGGGGTCTGCAGGTGGGGCTGGAGCTGGGGTTTCTCTCTGGGGACCTGTGGCCTCATTGCCTTAGGAAATGAGATGTCCTTGGATGGAGATGGCTGGATCTTCCTGCCCCACCTGTGCTCACTGTGCCTGCCAAGGTGAACATCCCGTACACATCAGGGGTCTCTTCTTCCCCATACAACTGACGTAGCCAATGCTCTCTCACCTACCTGTCCTCCCTGAAAAAAGATGTCTTCAGCATCATTAGTCCCTCAGATCTCCTTGGCTAGGTTCTTGCTGTGATCGCCTCCCCGTCACACCCTTACTGGCACCGTCAGGCAGTGAACTGAACCCTGCGACAAGGGAGGACAGTCTGGTGAGTGGGAAGAGGGGAAAAAAATACAGAAAGGAGGGGAAAAAAAAAGGCAAAGAAATCAATTTAGTTATAATAAAGCCTCTTACTGTATTAACTGCTAATCCACAAATACACAAACACACAGAGGGAGTCCTTGGAATAAAGGCATTTAATTAAGCTATTTGCTCAAAGCTGGCTCTGAAGGGTCTGGCACGACAGAGGAAAGGGCCCAGCGGGACCCTGGGGAGATGCTTGCTGAGGCCACCGGTGACCTTCCCCCTTGGTTCAAGGCTGTGGAGCAGTGCTGTCCTCTCCATGGGGACATGGGCCACCCCACCGACCACATCTGGATCTCTCTGAGGTCCCCTTTGACAGCTGGGGGGGATATCTCCTGGCCCCCCATGGATGCCGGGGAGCTGACCAGGTGCCCCCCAGCTGGGGTGGGAACTGTTGGCATCATGGGGCCATTTGCTCTTTCCTCCTTTCCTTTTCCTTGCGGGAGGGGGCCATGGGGAGGGGGATTTATAACTCTTCTTTCATTTGATCTGCCAGTGGGCTCAGCAGGGGGAAGACCCTGTCTCGGCAGGCTGCCCATGAGATAAAAGGCAGAGAGGGCCCAGCCAAGACATTTTTTCCACTGTTCCTCCCACCCCTTCGCCCCTTCCTCCATCCCCCCGGTTTTCTTGGCAAAGGACGAAACGGGAAAATGAGCGTACTCCTTTCAAAGCCCCTTCTTCTTTCAATATTGAACCGGGCCTGGATTCCCTTCTGGATGCCTGATTGCTGGCATTCCCACTCCCCACGCAACCTAAACTGTAACAGCTGGGGGCTGAGGATGATGTCGGGGGGCTGTGAGCACATGCAGGGAGGCTGGAACAGAAACACCAGGCCCCTGCTTCCCACCCCGGCATCCTTGCTGCTCTGCACCCCTGTTGAGACCCGTTCCCCCGGGAGTCCCTTGGCCCCATCACCACCTTTAGCCAAGGAAGCTCTGCTGCTCTGACATGTCATGAGTTGTGGGGTCTCTGCTTCTGGCAAGCGCATGGGTTGAAAGATGTTCGGCCTTGTCCCTGTGACCCACAAAGCCCATGCTGGGATGGGGCGTGGGAATCAGCTCCGCTGTCCCGGGATGCTTGTCAAGACTCAGGAGTCCTGTCCTGCCCCAAGCTGGCATGAAAGCTGCCTCGGGGAACCTGGCAGAGTGCAGCCCAGCTCCTGTTTGCTGCGTTGGACTCAGCCGAGTGTTTCACTTCAACGTTTTCCAGAGATTTTCTTTTGTTTTCACCCTCTTCTATTTGATTTTTTTTGAAGACGATAACGATCTTCCATTTCCAAATGAAAAGTCATTTGGCACCTGTTGGGGGGGGAGAAAGATTTATTTTTCATTTAAAGTTGTTGAAACAGGATAGTTAAACCATTGCATGTCTTTTTTTTTCTCCCAGAAGGTTTTTGGAAAGAGAAATTCCTCTGAAGTGACCTTTTCTTAGGAAGTGTTTTGATGAACTGGCATTTTCTGGATCAAAAAGCATTTCTATCCAAAGTGCCTGGCTGTTCCCGAGGGAAAAGGCAGGAGCAGAGGGGCTGCAGGAGCTGCCGAGGGAGGGAGCCCGATTTGGGGATTTCTCCCGTGGTCTGGGGAGGGCACTAGGGGTGACATGGCAAATTCGGTGCCAGGACCTGGGGGCTAATGACCAAGGTGGTGAGGACGGCGCCGATGCAGTGGCTCTCTGGGGATGCTGATGGGCTGAGCCCAGTGCTACGAGGCAGCAAGGGAGGGCAGGTGAGATGGGGCAGCCCGGATCTCCGGCACAGCACTCCCCAATTCCTCCTTATCAGCCCTTGAGCATCTCTCATGCCTTTATCGCACTCCGTGTAACTCTCTGAAGAAGGAGGGCAGTCCACCGGTGAGGTCTTAGTGTAAACCTTCAACAGCAGCCGCTTCTAATTACTGCTTGAGATCCTCCGAGATGGGAGGATTTGGGTTTGTGAAGGGGCAGCGGGGATGGAGGGCTGCTATCTGTGATCCACCATGCTTTTCCTGGGAGGGTCTCACATCAGCACGTCCCCCAGACCCCAGTCCTCGCAATGCACTCTCACTGAGGCTGGAGAAAGACAGTCTGCCCCTGCTCTGGCATGATCCTGCCTTACATCCAGGGTTGCAATAAGATTTTCAGCTCTAACAGCCCCAGGGCTGAGCTGAACATCCCCTGGGGCAGCATCCCGATGCTCTGTGGAGCTGCTGCCCCCGGCCAGGGCACTTGCCCTGTCAGTGCAGCCCACGCCATCCCCGCTCGCAGGAGGGTTGCACATTCTTGCCTGCCTCCCAAGTGCACATATGATGGATGGGACCTGGGGACACCTGGGGAGATGGTCACTTGGAGGCTGCTGCCCTTCTTTAATCCCATTTGGGTGTCCTCATTTGCCACTTTTCCGTGTGTCTTGTGTGCCATGTTGATTCGCTATCGCTCTGCTTTATTAATCAGTGTCAGGCAGGGGCAGATCAAATGGCTCACAAGAGCCTAAGTACATTACAGCAATGCTATTATCCCTCTCCACCAAATTCGTAATCTCCACAAAAAATTAGAGCAAGTTGCTCTGACAAGCCCCATTCTCCCTATGCCCCACGAGCAGGACCCTAATTATTTTACCTTTCTTTAACTCTTTATTAATCACACCCTCCACCAGCCATCTGTTATTTTGCCTGGGATTGATGCAGTAACAAAAAAGATTGGCTTCACTCATGCTTTCAAAATCCCGGCGCTTGCAGGCTGCCGATGGCAGACCGCTCTCCTTGCATTGCGATACCTGCCAGAGAGGTAGGCTAGGCAGCTGCTTTTGGGGGCTCCCACACACTTTTTGGGGTGACCTTGCCTGGAAGGGTGGCAGCGGCTGGGGATCTTTCCTGTGGTACCCAGCAGGTGGTGGTGACGTACAACTAATTCCTCACGGCCTTTTCTTATCGGAGGCTTTTAATATTTTGTTTTGCTGCAGGTTGGCATTATCCATCACTAAAGGTTTTGGTGGGGGCTCACCCCAGTATAAGACCTTTCCTTTCATGTTTGCCGAGCTGGATGCAGGCAAGGCTGGCACTGTTTGGTGCTTGTTTCCCTTCTCATGCTCTATAGGCCGTGCCATGTCCAGACTATCGTATGGAGGGAAAGCAGGCAACTCTTATCACTCCTGCAAGTCTAGTTGACATAGTCTTTCCACTCTTTGATTGCATTTAATACCTTTCATTTCACTCCTTTCAGCACTTTACAATAGGACCAAAAAATATGATAATAGTGCCTATTTTGACGGGACAAGCTGAGGTTATGGTGTCTAGAAGGAGAGGGCAGGGAGAGACAAGGCAGGGGGAGGCTGGACATGGGGCATGGGGAGCACCAGGGAGGAAGGCGGTGGCAGAGGGCTCGCTGCCTGGGGCCGAGGTTGGCTTGCCCCTGCCTGGGGTTGCCATCCTTGGGCAATGGGGAATTGGACTTCCTCTGAAACGTTGCTCTCCAGGACATCGATGCAACCCTCCAGGACACTGGTCCGGCTAAGGGGGATGAGCGTGCTGCATCCCCACTGCTGACCTGGCACCTGGTGACATGGATGGAGATGGTGAGGGGGCGAGGAAGAGGCGAGAAGGAGTGGAGAGGAGGATGTAGACAACACCTCTGCCAGCTGCTGGTATGGCTTTGGGATGCACCCGCTGCTTGGGAGACTGAGAAGCTTAGCTGGGGCAGGGGTGATGCTGTGGGTGTACATGGGCAGAGAGGAGCATGGGTGGACTGGGAAGCTGGGGTGCCCTTGTCCACTCTCTGGGGGTGACAAAAAGCCCCATAGCTCTCACCCAGCGCCTTCCAGGCAGCTACTGGGCCAGCTGTTGGCCTCTGGGGAAGAGACTGGGACAGACCCTGTGAAAACTCGTTATTTCTCCCCACAACAGCTGCAGCTGAGCTGAACAGTAAAGAAACCAGAAGAACGTGGTGGGGCTGGAAGTGGAGAAATCAGGAGCATGGCTGCCAAAATCTTCATCTTCAGGTAGCCAGGGCAGCCAGAGGAGGGGCAGAGGGGAGCTGAGGGCATGCAGGCTGGTTGTGCTGGGCTGGAGCCAGCATGTGGCCAGAGCTTGGCTGGGGGTTGACGAAGGGCTGGAACTGCAAGGGCTGGGTTCAGCTCAGTGCTGCTGGGTTTGCAGCCAGGAGCCACATTTCTTTCCTAGGGATGCTCAGCCTCCCAGCTGCACCTCATGGCCGTCTGTACAGACACAGCTGTGGGGCACAGCGCTCTATCCCACTGCCCCTTCAGTGTGGAAATGCCTACAGATATGGAGAGGATTTTTATTGCCAGGAGCCACCTACTTCCCTAGAGAGGCCAGAGGAGTTCCCAAATTCAGCATCCTGAATGACTGACCCCAATGTCATTGCTTTGCATGGGAAGTAACTGATTCCTCTTTGCTTTCTACTCCTTGCTGCATTTACGTCCAGGTGTTTAACTCTGACCTTGGATCAATTTAAAGTTATCCATTTTTCCATGACAAGGGCCTCTGAGATGATGAAAAATTGACATGGTGTAATAGCAGAGAAGTGCCTCTGGATCTGCAGCCAATCTCTCCTGCGGTGTGGAAATAAAGCCCTCCTAACACTGCAGAATATCTGAGCAAATCCAATAGTCTCTCATTTTTATGTAGGTATATATATATGTGTATGTACATGTGCGTGGCTTTATACATACTCACCCATTTCATTGCAGCATCTGGCCATCAGAAATGAAACTCCTAATGCTGGGTGTTAATGGGATATGTTTTTATTTGTCCTTGTATAAAATAGGTATCTCTGTATTAACTTTGCAGGGCATTATATTGATGTAGGGCAATAAACTTTATGGCAGATTTCACAACCCTGTTAAGTGTATCGTCTTAGACTGTAATACCTAGCTGAGAAGACAAGTGAAACCCTTGCAAGCAATACATGCCGGGGATGGTGGAGTGAAGCCGGAGGAGAAGAGAAGTGATGCTGATACCTGCAGGATCCTGGAGTGTGCAGGAGGCTCACCATGTCCCAGGGAACAGGGTTTGCTCCCTGTTCTTTGTCTGCTCCCAAAGCCTCCCAGAGCCGTGTCTATGCCAGCAGCAATTGCATCCCTTGGGTTTCTGGCCGACTGCTCAGGAGGCTGTTTGCTCTCCTGTCTCTCCGCCTTCCACGTCCCCAGTAAATCTAACGTGATGCACACTGTGGCCGCTGGTCACAGATAACTGCTTAGCTTAAATCCTGCTTGAATTCCCTTGGCTTATCTGCTAAATGGGATCTTGGTTATAAATAGAGTCCTGTGGACATGGAGGCCTATTTGGGCAAGGGCTTGTTTGGCAAGGAGTTTTACAGAAGTTTGAGCAAATTGCTGGGGAGAAGCTGAGAGATAATAACAAGGAAAATTATATTAAACTGACTTCTCTGCTTCCTCCTCATCCCTCAGCTGTTAGCAACCCATCAGGAGAGTGCAGCTCTCAAGCAGACAAGACGGCATGGGTCTCCGCAGCTCCAGACCAGTGACTGCAGTGGTGAAATGCTGGCTTGGGGCCAGGAAAAGGAGAGGAAGGTGTCCCTGTGTGCATCCCCAGGGCTGCCCTCAGCATTGGGCGGACAGGTACGGGTCCGGGCAGGATGAAGGCGAGCTGCGTGCCTGCCGAGGCACTGATGCTGCAGGGATGCCGGCTCTCCTCCCCCAGCTCTCGATGGCTGGCTGCCACTGTTGCCAGCTAATTGGGATGCTGATAATTATTAGTGTTTCATGATTTAATTTTCTCCTCACTACACCCTCTGCCTCAGCCTTAGTGGGGCTGAGCGCATCTCTGCAAAAACCTCAGGAGATGGAGGGGGTGATCCGCACCCTTGCAGGTTACTGGTGAAACCAGATTGGGTGCAAACCATGCCTGGAGAGACTGGATCAAAACCCCATTGCTTTGGAGACTTTTGGAGCCACAGCAAGGACCAGGCTGGGCAATGGGTTAGCAAGGCTGGGTCTGCAATGGGTCAGGAGAATTAGGGAAAAGCTTCTGGCTTACGAGTTCAGCATCTGCAAAAGTCAACCAGCCAGCGGGGCTGTGTGGGACCATAGATGTCTGCAGGAGAAAAGCCCTGTTGGTGCTGTGTCTCTCAAGCATTGCACAGACACTCAGAGTGTTAAAGGAAAAAAACTACCCAACAAATTAATTTACTTGGATATTGGCATAGGACAAGCCTTGTGTGGGGAAATCAATCCACTGTACAGGAGAGCTGGTCACTGTCTGGTAATGATGGGAGTCTCCATCACAAGGGTTCTTGCTGTTGTGTCTTCAGCTAGGCCAGGAGAGACTGCAAAACATTATCTTGCTCAGTTCTTACAATCTGGCTGGCCGTGATCCTACCTGAGCTCCCAGCACATGCATAATACAGTGCCATTGACACCTCAAGTACATGAAAAACATCTCTTAAATATCTTGACTACACACAGAGGACCATCCTACACAACCATTCCTATTGATGACTTACCTACAAATGTCTTGTCTCTGCACAGGGTGGTCACTGCTGTAGCAGGGACGTTTTGAGACTTGCCACCCAGGGTGAAGATCAGCACATTCAGGCACACAGATAGGACAGGATCATCTGAAATTCCCACCTGGAGGGCTCCTGTAACAATTAGTTGGATATTTAATTGTGAAGCTGCTGTGGGGACATTTGCAGCCAGCATAAGTTGTAGGGATTTTCTCCATCTTTTTGTTTGCAAAGCTTTTTTCTTTCTTTCCCCTGCCTGGCGACCAGACCCCAGCAGGGAAGAGGCAGGTTTTCCTGGAGACTTGGAGCTTTGGGGTGCTGCAGGGAAAGGACATTTGAGCAAACATTGGCAGCTGAAAGTCGGCAACAAGACCCTTCCCTGCTGAGCAATGCACAGTTGGGGGCTAGGTTGCCAAATGAGCTTTGGCTTGGGCCAGATTTTCTCCAGGGCCAGAGGGAATGGGTAGGAGAGGGGACCTGGTGGCAGGGAGCCTGGGCTGGTGCCTTGGAGGAACCTGCTGGCCAGGTGAGTGTGAGCAGAGTGAGCACACTGCCTGAGGTCACCTTGGCACTGGGTTTGTCCTGGGGACATGGCATGGCGCAAATGGGAAACGTGAGAGGGGGCTTGACAGAGGGCAATTTGGGTAAAACAACATCAGGAGAGTCAAAGCAGATTTGTTTCCAACACAGAAAACACCTCCACCGGGAGCATGAGAGAGACTTAGGAGTTGTTACTTTTGGACAAGAGAGGCAGTGAATTTGATCTGCGAACAAACGGGAACTGGCAAAGCTGACAGCTTTTGCTCTGATTGCTTTGCTTCCTCTGTGCCGGGCTACGTCTTTTCTTTTTTTTTCTCCTTTTTTTTTTTTTTTTTTTTTTTTTTTTTAATTTATTGAAATGCTCTGGATCCCGATTCATGGATCCCGATTCACTTTCTTTGCTCTGTATTTCTTATTGCTTTGGCTGAAACATTAAATCCCCACTATGACTGGGATCAGGGCAAGAATAAAAATAGCCCATGGAAAAACAAACCAACCCAAGGACGTGAAAACAAACTGCAGTGTTTCTGATGTTTGGTTTTGGTAGCAGAGGGTGGGTGACTCCTGGGAGCAGGTCGGGGACGGCAGCCTGTGGCATGAAGGGCTGTTACCGATCCCTGCACGATGGGGTGGCTGAAGTGAATTGGTGGGCTACCCTCTGGCTCCTAAGGAGCAGGGTTTCTGCTAAAATTGGCTGCCTGACTTGATGGGCAGGATAAGGGAGAAATCTCCCTGCCAAGGGGTGAGGCCGGAGGTTTTTTCTGCAGCTAAGAAAGTGCCAAGAAGGAAGCCTTGCCTTGTGAAATGTCCTTGGAGAGCTGCAGGGGCATGGAGAAGTGGCTGCCAAGTGACCTCCTTGCCTGATGCTGCTTTTCCAAAAATGAGCATCCTTTGTCACAAGGGGAAACTGAGGCCCAGGGCAATCACGTGGTATCAGTAGGTGGGGAAGGCTTGGAGTAGCACCCTGCATTCCTGGGCATCAGCAACTTTCCCCCTGTGCAGACAGTTCGTGTAGTCAATGTGTCATGTACCTCCCCTTTCATCAGCCTGAAATTACCATTTGTATAAAAGGGGAAAGAAATCCAAATCTTCAAGAAGCCACTCAGGCTGTTGTCTGAGGCTTGTTTTTAAAAAAGAAATCAAAGAAACAGATGTTTCTTTTTGATATTAAAAGGGCTGCAGGGCTGGATCCTGCTCTCGCTTCCAGCGCTGTGAATCCGGAGCAAAGTGGCGGTCCCTCCAGCGGGGACAGGCGGTCCTCTGCACCATGGGCAGAGTCTGACCCCCCAAAATTTCGGGAAAGGGGCTTTCCCCTTTTTGAGACACCTTGCTGTTAATGAGATGAGTAACAGATGCATTTGCAGCCTGCCTGCTGTGGGACTGCTCTGAGAATATTTCTCCTTCCTGATTGCTGTCTTGTCTACCTTCAAATGAGGCCTGCAGCTGCCTTGATAACTGGATTGAAAGGCTCCTCTAGTTTCGCGGCAGCCTCCCTATGTGCCTTTGGCTCAGATTCTGATTCAATGGTGCTTTTCTAGCACCCTCCATCGTTGCCCCTCAAAGAGACCCAGGGTGGCCCATAGCAGCTCATCCCATGGATTTCCTGGGCAAAACCATTTCCCAATGGGATCCTGCACCCCTGCTCAACCTTAGCCCTTCTCTCAATGTTGGCAACTGTATATCAGCCTCCTGCAGCACCCTGTGTACAGGGACTGGTTTGGAGGATGCTTTTCAGCAGCAGACAGGCTGTTGTAGCGTGCCACGACCCTTCTTGCATTTCAACTGCAAAGGAGCTGGTGAGTAGCTATTTGCCCTGCAAATGACCTTGAAGCATGGGACTGAGAGCTTGTGTTCAGATGAAACCTCCTGCACACCCTGCATGGCCATGGTCTGCTGTCAAGGTCTGATTCTGCCAGCTGTGATCTCTGGACTGTGTCAAAGTTGGATTTGGCTCCTGGTAAACATGCTGAGAAAGCTGGAGCTTAAGCAATGCGGAAAGCTGGTTCCGTAGAGCTGCCGTTTGTTACTGCTCTCCTGAAAACAGACCATTGCTCTACAGATCATAACAGCTATTGGCATCTGCTCACAGGGTATCCAAGCTGAGACTAAGGAAGGGGCTCAGCAATGCACAGGGCTGAACCTCAGCAGCAGATTAGCAATGGGGCTTAGTAAGACCGGGAGCTGTGACATCTGGAAAGATGCCTGGTGGAGGCAACAGCTTCTCATTCCTGCCTCCACAGGACTCCCTGTCCTGCAAAGGGGGTAGGTATACCCCAGAAATGCCTCATTCTGGACCCAAGATAGTGCCCATCAGCAGCACCTCAGGCGTGGCTGCTGGTTTACTACCACCAAGTTTAACACCTAATCTGGGAGAGAGGAACCCTAATTTGGGAGGGATGTGCTGCCCTGGGAAACGGGCACACTGAAAACAATGGTCTCCATGCCACCAGCACCACAGATGTCCTGACAAAGCCCAAGCTGCTCTGTGACAATGCTGGCCACTTTTCGGTAAACGTTTTGCACTCACTGATCAATACCTGAAGCTTTCTGCTCCACATTAGGGCTGAGGTACAGGGACTGTAGCTGATTAGGTGCAGAAGAAAGCTCTGGGCTGGATCAGAGGCATCCAAGATGCCAGATCCTCTTTACTCATCAAAATACAAAAGCAAGAATCTTATCTGGCTGCTTGGCTGTGCTGAAATAATAGCTCATTCAGAAGGTGGAATTTAAGCCTAAAAGCTAACATTTGTGGCATGTATTTATAACAGGCAGGTGCAGGGAACCTACCCATACTGCATTTAATGCCTTTCACAAGCTCCTTTGATCCAGGCATTACTGTCCAAGCAAAACTGGCACAAATTTCATCGCAGACATCACCAACCGTGCTTGCTGTGAGCTGCCCAGCATTGGGACTGAGAGTAGCTGCATTATCATTCATTTTAATTGAGTGCTTTGGCTACCCAGGCTGGCCAGAAATCTTGCTCCAGCTCATCACCATGAGCTTGTTACCTCCAAAACCCGAAGATTCACCTGCCTCACAGACAGGAGATGAAAAAACGGGGCACTTGGCAGGTACCTGCAGTGGGTCTCAGTTACAGTGTGTTAGGTGATGTATGGGCCAATGCTGGGGGGGAGTTTGGCTGGGATGGAGCCAGTGGGGTATTTATGGAGGTTGCTGAATGCCCATGGGATGTGTGGGGTGAAATCCCTGCAGAGAAGGGGATGGATTCTGGGTTTCTAGGGTGCTATCACTCTGCCTGCCCTAGGGCGAGCAGGAGGACCATGAGCCCTGGGGAAATCAGGCATCCCCTTTCCTTTGAAGGCAGGGACATGACTGCTCGAGTCACTGGTCCTGCTCCAATCTCCTCCTGCAGCTCATTGGCCTTCAGGATATAGTTATTCTTGCAAAGGAAGGACAGGCACTGCCGTAAGGTGGCCCAGGCTCATTTTGAACACATCAGAGCCAAGCTGGACAAGAGATCCAGCTGGGAGAGGAGACAAACCCACTACCTGGGCTCCTCCAGTAGCCCATGCCTAGCACACGCCCAGCAAAGCCTGTTCCCTCTCCCAAATAATATTCCAGCCTGCAACGAATACTGGGCTTGCTGGAGCATGGCAAGTTCACCTGCTGACCTCTCCTTCTGGTACTAAGAGACAGTGAAGAATATATTTATTTCCTCTGTGCCTTCTCCATGCCTTTACAGACTGTTATTCTCCCTGGCCCTGCACAATCTCTTTTCTAGGCAGCAGAGTCCCACCTGACTCAGTTCCTCCTGGTGCAGAAGGTGTCCCAGACCTTGGGTCGTCTCCATTTGGTCTTTCTGAGCTGAGAGAGCGGAAGCACGCCCACTGTCCATGGATAGAGATTTACACTGCAGCACGGTGATGTCTATGTTTTGTTATTATCTGCCGACAGCTGCTACCATTTCTGTGCTGCTCCCCATTACGTGGAGTAGCAGCACCCAGCTCACGAGCCCAGCAGTGCCCCAAACAGTTTATTTCCATTGTGTGTTCATTGACCCCGTATTTCATTCATCATTTCATTGCTGAGCATGGCAAGTTCATTTTGCCCGATCTTTTGGCAGGTCTTAAAAATCAGGTCACCCTAAACACGCGATGCTGGCAGAAGATGTCATCTCACTATCTACCTCCTTCCCTGGCTCATTCATGAACAGACTGAGCAGGTCCCCATGCTCCCTCCTTGCAGGGCTCTGCCCCTCCGCTGAGAAACCGGCCATGCGTCACAGCCTCTTTGCCCATTTCTAACCAGGGAGAAAACTGCCCTGCTCTTCTGCTGCCACCTCAGTTCCTCTAAAGTTCATTTTGTTGCTTGTCTTCATGTTTGTTTTGAGATGGGCCATAAGAAAGCTTCCAGGATGGGAATCGTTCCAAACCTGCTTGCAGTGTGTTTGAATAAAAATGGCCCTCTGCTTTCTCCTGCTGCAGCCTTGTCCTCATTTGATCATCTCATGGTCCTGCAGACTCTGCTGCTCATGTGGCTGAAAGAGGGACCATTCATTTTTATGGCCATGGCAAATTAATCTTCACACTCTTTTCTGGCTGCCTTATTGTGTATTTACATTTAACCTGCCAGAGGCTGTGCTCTTTTTTAATTCCTCAGTTGGACAAGCCTTCAACGTGTGAAGGCTGTCCCCCTTCCTCCCTTGCTCTGCTGTTTAACCTGGATGGCCTTTCAAATGTCTTTTTCTGTGAGGAGGAACGTGCCTGTGCTGAGCCTCTGAAAGGGCATCTTTAAACAGTCCCCGTACCGCCCGTACACGTTTCATCTCTTTGGCTCTTTATCTCATTTAGATTCTTTTTAATGAGCATCCTTGTTGCAATGTCATTCCCTATTCTCATGTAAACACTGCCAGGGTGGACTTTTGCCATCCTTGCATGTATGTGATTGTCGTGTTACACGTGAGTTTTGGGTACCCTTGACTTGGAGGACACAGCAAAGTGTTATGGCTCCTTTTGTGGGCTCAGGGACCAAATGCTCTGTGCAAAATCCTCTTTGGTGCCAAAATCTCATCTCAGCATCACACAGGGAAATGCTCTGCAAATGCTAATTTGGTTTCAAAGAGCCCCCGGAGTCCTGGTAGGAAGAGAGCCTGGAGGTGTCCTTCAAGCTGGACATTGGCAGCAGTGTTGTCCTCACCATGTCCCACCCTTCCTCCTCCCCCAGGAGAAGTCTCTTGCTCTTCTTTCCTAACTCACAGCTCTGAGGGTTGGCTGGTCCTGCACCGCAGCGGAGCACGGCATACACCCCTGCCTGCCTTGCAACGCCTGCTCTGTTGGAAGAAGGATCATGTGTCCAGCTGGATCCATGGGATCCCTTTCCATGGTCAATTTGGAGAGAAATGGCTCTCCAGCTGGCTAAACCAGATAGTGAGTTGGGGAGGAAATGTATGATGTTGGGCCTTTTAATTTTCTTGCTATCAATCTTTGCTTGTGCAGCAGCCGAGTTGTCTTCATTGCAGCTCGCAATGCTTGAACCTGTTTGCCTGCACTGGGCAGTCCCCCATGACCAGCCATGCTGTGCCAGGAGTTGTCCCCCAAAACTGATGTGCTCTTTTATGCTTGCAGCAGACCCAGAGCTCAAAGGGAAGATGTTTTCATGGCAAGCTGCACCATGACTAGCAGGATTTACTAGGCTGCTCTGCAGGCCAGCATTGGTTTGTCCTACAGGGATGTTTCCTACATGCTGTTGGTCTTCATGGCTCCTTTGGAAACCAGACTGAGCATGGTGAGCAGGGATGGTATGGGAGTCTCCCAAGGACTGGGTCCAACCCTGCTGTGGCTCCCTTTGGGACTGTGTGTTGAGGTTTGTGTCTCACTGCTCCTCAGCAGGCAGAGACATTGGGTGCCCAGATCAGGCAGGAGGAGAAAGGCCAGTGGGAAGAGCTCCAAGCCCGGCAGCTCACCAGCTGCCTCCATCTCATTGCAGAGATGAGCCGAGGCTGAGCCGGGAAGCCTTTTGCACTGGGATCAGCCAGATGAGCAGGGGTCTTACAGTATTAATTAAACATCTGGAGAATCTGGCAGGAAGCCCACTTCATTATCCCTGGTGGTCAAGGATGCTTTCAGGAGTCCTTCCTCTCCTGTCTCTCCTTTCAGAGCTTCTTCCTTCCAGCATGTCACCATTTGCACACCCAAGAGAGACCTCTCTTGGTCCAGATGGGGAAACAGCTTTTCCAAACTCTGGGGGCCCAGGAGTGTCCTTCAATTATCAGACTATGGGCACCACGACGTGGTGGGGAGGGCAAGGTGGGGCAGAAAAAGCAGGCTGAGGGGGACTGCCTTTCTTGTGGGGCCCTGCTGCATTGCCTGGAGCTGCATTTTGGAGTGCCCCAGAGACAAGCTGCATGTCTGGCTAAATGCAGTGTTTGCAGTCCTTTTTCCCTGGTGTGGGGCACAGCACATGCAGCTGGGTGAAAAATCTCTGTGGTCTCTCTTCTAGCACCTCCCAGGCTCAGAAAACAGCTGTTCCTCTGCTCTGGGTCGCATTTCCAGCCCTGTGTCCCCAGGCTGCACCCAAGCCCCATCAAGCAGCTCTGCACAGGGCAGGGCATCCAGACGCCTTGTCCTCCCCTGTAACTGCAGCTACCTGCGACCCGTTGGGCAGGGAGGTCCTTGCTGCCTGCTGCACCGACTGCTTGGCAGCTGCTTGTAGCCTGGAGCCCCTTAGCTCTGCCACCAGCCCCTAGAGATTGGCTTTGCAGCCATACTCCTTCAACCCCCGAAGGGACACTGGCAACATCCCCAAAACCTCTGATGAAGCTGAGAGGGCAAAAGGGTCATGGTATGAATGCAACAAGCTCCTCCCT
>NW_008824191.1:355544-390786 GCF_000699105.1 Pygoscelis adeliae
CTAGTGCCCTTAACAAAAATGGGGAAGGCCAGTTCCTCAACACTGCAATTGCAACTCCGAGGGTATGTATGGAAGCATGAAAACCACTGGAAAAATACATCTGCTGCCTGGATCCTTCCTAAAGTTTAAATGATACTGGTAGGCTATGGGAAACAATTAGTTGGCAATTAGTACATGGGAGGCACAATGAGATAATTAGCCACCAGTTAACAGGATGAATGTGATGACCACATTCCTGGCTTACTGATGTTTGACTAATTTGCCATCAGCGGCCTTGTTAAGTGGTTATGAATTACACAGGAGGTGCAATGAGCTGGAACTTGCTAACAAGGGTGCAATGACGTGTGGCTTGCACCAGCAACATTTATTGCTCCCAGAGTGACTGACCCCATCCCACATGGTTATCGCATCTCCTAGCTGCTCCCTTTCCCCAGCTGCTGCAATGGCCCTGCCAGGGCTGTCTGCTGGTCTTGACCCTATGGGGAGGGAAGGCAGGGAGCCCAGCTTGGCAATGGCCCCATGACTTTTATGGACATTCCTGGACACTCATGGCCAGCTTCGCAAGACCATTCTCCCGTCCTCTCCTCTGTTTGACTGGGAGCAGTCACAGTGCATGGGAGATGCTAGGGGACATGGCCTTCAGCATGGCAGGGTTGAGGAAGTCTGGCAGTTTGCTTGGGATATGTCAGGTACAAGAGGGTGGCCTTTGCAGACCAAGAAACAGCCTAATGAGGGATAAGCAAGTACTTCGGTGGGTGGTGTTAAGGAGAGGCTGGATAGCACCAAGCTAGGGCTAAAGGAGGGCAGAGAGGAAAGGAAACTTGTGTGGTGGCCCATAGGGACCATCAGACCAGCCTGCAGAATGGGACTTGCAGGGCGGGGAAGTTGTGAGCTCCTTCATGGCCCTGAGGGACTCTTTGACATACCACTTCTGCCCTAGGCAGAGGGGATGGCCAAGAGACGTCAAGAATGCCCTTGAAAACCTGGGATGTTCTGGGGCTCTGCCTGAGCATTACAGCCTCTATGTCAGGAGAGGTGAAGTCTTGGTCTGGGCAGGTGTCCATCTCCACAGCGATTGTTTTGCTACCCCCACATCTGGGCACAGCAAGGAACTAAGAAGGGGAGGGAAGCAGGCAATGTTTGGTCAGTGCCTGCCCAGGCTTTGAGACAGGCAGACACAGATGTGCCTGTGGAGGCAGCCGTGTGGCCGGGTCAGCACTGTGCCAGACCGAGCCAGTTGCCCTGCTGGGAGATGGAGATAATTAGCTTGAGCCCCGTGTGATGCTGATGGTACTTTTGGAAGATGCTGCCTCAAATATTTCAAGGGCACACGGCTAAGCAACCTGTTAAATGCTCTTACAAATCTAACAAGATAACCAGCCCCCTGAGAAGCTGAACAAACAGTTGTATTTCCACTTGGAGGAGGTGAGCAACCCCTGCAAATGTCAAGCCGTTTGCTAGGAGGCTTGGGGGCAGTGCAGGAAGAACACCCAGGGGCCACAAAATGGGAATGGAAACTCTCGTAAAGCAGCTTGTCTTCAGTGATTTGTCTCTTTTCTTCCTGGCTCAAATAAGAAGCTGCAGAGACAGCATGAAAATGAAATATAACCAGGAGGAATACCCCACTTCAGCTCTCCTGCATCTCTTACTGCTCCCTCTGGTCCCTGCTTCTCATCTGCAGAAGTCCAAGGCAAAGTGTTATTGAGCTGCTGGATCTGATTGAATTTTTTTCGTATCCCCGAAGGGCTGCAGTGACTGGAGTGCTGCTTTGAACAAGAGAGGACATTGTTAGCCAGTTGGCAGGACCAGTCCTCATGAGACCGATGCAGAGTCTGGCCTGAGCTGCTGAACAACTGGGTAGCAAGGCCAGCTTTCTGCTGCCATGTGGGAAGTGATGCAGATATTCAGAGCAAGGATGGAGGCTTAGATTAAACCTGCCTTGATAACACACTCAAATAATAGTCATATTCCCCACAATGTCTCTATGGAGAGGAGCTTTCTGCTGCCTCATTGCTGTGACTCCCCCTGATGGGATTTGGTGGGCTCCAGATGCACCCTTGGGATTAAACCATGTCGGAAAACAGACCTTCATGTCCTTGGATTGAATGTCTGGCTTGGGACTCCCTGGGATTTGTCTTGGCTCTGAGCTGCTCACCTGCTGGCAAGCCCCTGGGGGCTACCAACCTCCTGGGGGGAAGAGAGAAGCAACTCATGGATTTAAAGAGGGACCTGAGCCCCCCAGGTCCTATAGCAAATTAGTGAGTGAGCATGGACTCAGAGACATCTTAATGGATGTTGAATTGTCCTTCCTCTGCAGACTACAGTGCAGGAACACAGTGTACAGCCCCTGACAGCTCTGTCACACAGCGGTGAAATGGGAAAGCAACATCCCAAAGCCTTTAGGGACACCCCTCTCCTGAAAGCACTGGGCCGTAGGTGGACACCACATTGGCTGGGGAAGCTCAGATGGGGATGCAAGGCTGTGCTGGGGTCCAGGAGGTGAGGATGAAGACGCTGTTGCTCTCCGTTGTCCCTCATTACAGGTTGTTGTCTTGCAGTGCTGCTGGGGAGGAGGGTTGACAGGGGAATCAGCCGTACATTTCAGGGTGTGCTCTGCCAGCCCTCCAAGCTGCTCAGCCTGACCCAGCGGGCTCTGTGCAGTGCAGCTCGGGAAGAGAAAGCGCAACCCCTTCCCTGGCTGTGCTGCAGGCAGGAAGCATGAGGGCTCCTGAACCTTTGGGAGGGGGGAAGAAGCATTGTGAGCTTTTGCAGCTGTTTGCAGAGTACAAGTCCATCCACAGTTTTCGGGCTCTCTGTTATGTTCAACAAGCCAGCTGAGACCTGGTCTTCAGCCCCCTCCCTCCCTGGGGGGCCTCAGCTGTGTCTCTTTGGCTTTCAGATGGAGGGTGCTACCCAGGGGTCTGTGTGCAGCTGGGACGTCCAAATGGGGTGTGCATCTGCTCCCAAGCCAATGCCGCTCAAGCCTAGCATGGAGATGGCTCCACTGCTGGCTTTGCTGCGGGCAGAGCTGGCTGGGGAGCACATGTATTTGTTGTCCAGCTGGCCCCACCAAAGGCAGGAGCAGAGACCTGGCTATGGTACCTGTTTCCACCTCCCCTGTGCAGTCAGCGGGGGAAAGCAAGCCCGAGCCAGTAAGGCAGCAAGGATGATGGATGAATTGAGATGAGGTGAGATGGGCAAGGAGGCTGACCGAGGCGGTGGGGCTGGACCGAGCATGCAAGAGCTGGACCACAATGAAACCCGCCAAAGGGCAGTGGTGACTTGTACATCCTCCTCCCTGTTCCTTGGGAGCAGAGAGAGACCTCGGCTCCACATTTCTGTGGTTTCTTTGCTCATTATAGGAAAAACGAAGGGTGAAGACAGGTCAATGAATCATTACTGTTTGGTTTGGCTGCACCACTGTGCTGTGTTTAGGAATGGCTGATTCTTTTTCTTCTTGCGAGTTGTTCTCTCTTCCCCCACTCCTTCGGGTTTTGGGGTTGTTTTGTGTTTTTTTTCCCCTCGATTATCCTGAATTATTGCAAGATGGTGAAATGGAAGAGCTCCTCCTTTCCTTGGGTTGGCTTCCCTTGCAGCAGATGTCAAATAAAAGAGTCCGGCTTTTGGATAACTCATCCCGAAAGGGGGTTGGTGCATCCTGGATCTTTCACCCGTCCCATGCTGAGACATTGCAGGGAGCCACTGGCGCAGCCTTCAGGCTCATGACAACACTTTCCAGGGAAAAAAACAAAGTAAAAAGGAACAGGATTCCTCTATCTTTTTCTTAATTATGTATTTTTTCGGGTTCTTGCTGGAACATCTGTTCTGCATTTGTGCAAGACGTTAATATCTCTAGATTTGTTCATTCCTTTGCTGCTGGGACACTGGGGTTGCATGGTGAGAGGGGTGCACACAGCACCATGCACATGTACCTGGGCAGCACCTCTTGAGGTGTGGGCACGATGGAGGGCATATCAGCAGGATGACTGCTGCCCTCTTATACAGCACAGGCTGCATGGGGAGTTGGGGCTGCTCCCTTCCCAACCCACTGCTACACATCAGGGATGGCCGTGCCACATGCTTTTGGCACACACATGCTCAATCCCCAGCTTGTATCGTGTGGCAGGTATACATGCCTTGGGGCTGTGCTGGCAAAGGCGTTTGCAGACCCATCTCCCTTCTGCTGTTACATGCTGGGGCTGGGAGGGGCGGCAGCGCTCCTGCATTTGCACTGATGAGGGTCTTGGAGAGACAGGGGGCAATTTTCTCATTTGAATCTGTGCTGGGTTATAATTTTTCCTAATTCCTCACCTGTCATCACACAGGAGCTAGGAATGAGAGCTCCCTCTTACATATCGCTGCCTGATTACATGGTGTCAGAAGAGGCTTCCAAAAATTATTCCACTTAGGTGGCACAGTCTGGAAGGGGACTTGGCAGAGAGCCACGCACAGGGGTTGCAGCCTTTGAAGCTCTCCCAGAGGCAAGTGATGCTGAGGAGGCCAAGAGGTGGAGGTCCTGCTCCTTCGGGTAGGCCAACACTCCCAGGAGTCAAAAATCAATTTTAGGGGGAGCTGGATGGGAAAAGGAAAATCTCCCCTGGAAATCTGAGTGTGGCTGTCATCCTGATGACATTGTCCATTGGCAAGGCATGTTTCTGCCCCCTCTGTCCTCCCAGGTTGGGTAGAGATGGTTATGGAGCGGACTGGAGTACTGGTGGAGGTCAGGCTGGAGAGGTATTAACCACCTACAACTCTGCAACAGGCTTGTCCTGGGGATTGCAGCAGGTAACTGGAGGGCTAATCAGAGAGCAAACTGCTTGTGATATAATCAAATCAGGGAGAGGCTGCTGTGAGAACTGGAGGTGACATTGAAAAGTGTGTGTGGGGGGGTGTTTGCAAAATGAGGCATGCACTCCCTGAAGGAAGGCAAGCAAGCGGCCAGAGAGCAACAGTGAGTCTGGCTAACAGAGCCCAGCTCAAAGGCATGTGTTGTGGGTGGGGTTCAAGATTTTTCTTCCAAATTTTTCTACCCTAGTAAACATTTTCATGGGCTCTTTAGGAAAAACAGGTTTGTGTTCCTTAGATGCCTTTAATGACAGTGTCCTGCAGGGGCAGTGAAGGGGCACAAATTCTTTGAAAGACCATGCCAATGCCAGCTTTACGAAGCAGTGGCACAGCAGCATAAATTGAATGAGCGTTGTCATCTACCGCCCTCCTGCCAAACACAATCCCATCCCATTGCATCCTCGATTGCCAGTGCTCTTGTGATTGAATGGTGAGCCAACTAATGGCACTGATTTGGCTGAAAAAACATATTTTGGGGGCTGTGGGGTGTGCCAGGTTCATTTCAGCTGGATCAGCTCCATGAACGGACTCATTGTGCCATGGTATGACTAGTGGTGCCCAAGCAGGGGGACACGAAGGGTGTGGGACAGGGCTGTGGCTGGGCCTGGGCTGCTACTCAGGGAATAGCTTCAGCATTTGGGTGGACAGCAAAGCCAAACCTGAGACCTTCTGCTCCCCTGAGTCACCTCATGAGCTTCCCCAGGGTGTCAGCTCTCTAGCAGCAAGCTGTTATCTGCAGCAGCACAAGCAGTGGAGAGCCTGAACTGCTTGAACCCGTGCTGTTACACTTTCCCCACATGAAGAACTTGGCTCAAGCATCTACACTCTTGTGGGCTTGAATTCCCCTGGCTCCATCTCTTGTGCATGGGTTTTACTGACCAAGCTTGAAGCAGAGGCTGGCTGCGGAGACCTTGGTGTGAGCAGCTATCTTGGGTCCGCAGAGAGCTGAGGCATGCTCAGCAGTGGTCTCTGGTCCACGTGCTGGCCATATCAAGCCCCAGGCTGTGCCCAGGGCAGCTTCAGGACAGGACCTGACATGGGGAGTCCCAGGAGAAGGAGGTGGTCCAGATCGCAATGAGTGACAGCCACCAGTGTCTATCCAGTGGCTTGAAGTGAGGTGATGCCTTCAGCATGGTTTTGAGGAACAAGTGCCCAACCCCAATCCCAAAGGGCTTGTGGCCCTTTTCTTCTTGGCCCTGCGAAGTTTGAGTGCTGCCATAGCCGTTCATCTTTATGACCTGTTACTGATTATGGTCTAGGGACATGGGGGTTGCCCAAATTGCAGCTGCCCTCCACCTCATCTCCTTGCACATGCTGTAATAGCCTTTCCCGAAGTGCTGCTGGCCATCTCATGGGGGTTAGCAGCACTTGCCGCACTTTGACACGGGAAGCACAGCACTGTGCTTGAGCTGCCTGAAGCTGCCAAGGAGATTTAGCTGGTCTTGAAGCTGGCAGAAAGGGGTATTTAATGATGCCTGATCCATGCTGGCCACGGAGGCCCCTTTCCATATTCTCAAGGACCAGAGAGAGTCAGATGATGGATGTGGTAGGAGAGCATGAATAGATAAGACAACAGATCAGGAATAAATTAGCAATGGGCAGTGCCTCACTCTGCTCCCTCTAGTCCAGCTCTCCTGCAGTGCAAGTATGTTCCCCGTCTGCATCTCTGGATTCGCTGTTTAATCTAGTTTCAAATGTCCCAGGCTTTCTTTGGGAGAAACTTCTCCACAGTCTCATAATTCTTCTTGTCAGGAAGTTTTTTTCTTGCTATGGACCTGAAAATTTCCCTTTCTTAATTTCATGCTGCTTATCCTCCCTCCTCTGTGCTGAGCCATCCCCTGGATAGGTGCTGGAGCATGACAGGAGCAACATTCTCAGCAGCGGCTCTCTCTCATTTTGCTCTCTTAAGGGGTTATTTCTCGCTCAGTGCTATCTCCCTTCCTCCTGCTTGGTCCTACCTGCTCCAAGGCAATGCAGCGAGAGCCTCAGGCTGCACTGGTGGTGGTTGGAGAAGCATAGGATGAACCTGACGGGAAGGTCGAGGGATTGAAGGGGCTCTCTGGAGCCTCCGAGCCCAGGACCAACTCTCCTTAGCCCGCCCTGCATCTAACCTCTTCTCCAAATCCCGCCACTCCTCACCCCCAGCAGTCAGGAATAATCCTTTGCTCCTCTCTTTTCTGGTGTCCAGCCTGAATTTTCTTTGCTGCAGTTTCAGTCCCTCCCTGTTTTCCTTTGCCCAGCATCGCCACAGAGAAGAGCTTGCTGCCTTGACCTTTGTTACACCTTTCCCTGCACAGAAAACCTGCTAGGTTCCTATCTACACCAGTGCTTGATGTGACAAGAAACACGGAGTCTGAAAGTCCTTTGGCCTCTCCTGGGAAAGGGCTGCAGGCTGCTGCCTTCTCTGCCCGTGTACTGCGAACAGATGAGCCCTGAGGAGCACCTTGCAGGTTAATCTTGAGACTCTAAATGTGGCCAGGTTGGGTTGCAGATGTTGATGCCAGAGTGTATTTATTCATTTCACAGTTTTGCTTATTTATCAGATCCTGTGATCATTAAATTGTGCATTACCATTTGGCATGTGGCAGGTTTTAATTCCTATGGCTGGTTTATGCCCTCTGCAGGTATTAGCCTAAATGCATTTCCTGACAAGTGATGGATGCTCTGAAAAGCCGTGGCAACATATTTATTGATCAGAGCTCTCCGTAACCCCAGCTCACTAATGCAAGCTCTCGCAGCGCCAGGAACTATTGTCTCCTTAGACTGTTTCATTAACTTAGATGTGAGGGTTTGGACTTTCCTTCCACGCAGGATGGAGTAAATCTTCAGCGGTGTCAGCTCTGACAACAGCTCCGGCTCACTAAGTAGGGTAGACCTGGCCTGTGCTTGGCAAGGGGACCTCTGAGGAATATTTAGGGATAGAGAAGCCCTTCAAGGACTTTCCAGAGAATGTGGGGGCAAACACAGACCTCCCAGGTATATTTGGGATTGGAGGGTGTCTCTGCAATTGCCTCTATTGTAGATATGTCTGACTGGCTCTGTATGCAGTCCTGCAGCTGTAGAAGTTGGGAGCACAGCATCTAGGTGCTACTGCAGTCTACCCCTAGCACAGGTGAAGTTTGCTAGTGAAGTGCCAGCTCAAAGCTCCCTGCAGGGTCTGCAGTGCAGAGCTGCTTTGGTGCTGCAGGCAATGGGATGCGCGTACAGCCGACAGGGCTGTGCTTGGAAAAATCTAGTAGGAAAAGTTCTGCTTAGAAAGCTCTGCTTTATCTGGGGAAAAGCTACTGTTAACCCTTGAAGAGATGGAGGAGCATGGAGGTACCCTGAGTTACCCTGTGTTTCATGGAGATGTACATGGACTCTGATGGGCTCAGAAAGCTAAGGGCTACCATAGCAAGAAGAGATGAGGAGTAGTTAACAGTGGGGCCAAGCTTGTTAGAAAATGGTCAGGAAACAAATTCAGCCCAAAGGTGAGTTATGGAGGCTTGAAGGAGTGACCTTGAAGGAGTGACAGGTCACCTGGGTGGTGGTAACAGGGCTGCCATGTGCTCCTTGCCTGCCCACGCACATGGCAAAGTACGTTGTTTAAACCCTTTCCCTCTCTGCAGCTGCAAAGCACTGCTCCTGCCTGTTCTTCCCAAACCCAGCCTGAATGACTCTAACTCCCTCAGGGACAAAGACCAGAAGTCTTGAAAATTTCTACATATTTCTGGGAGAGAGTAGGGAAGACAAATGCAGGACATCCTGCCCCATCCAGGGTCCCATTAGAGCACGGGCTTCATAAGATGAAATGACATTGCAGGCAGATCATGCCCAGAACTGTGGAGGTGGCACCAATGTCCTCAGTGATCTGCAAGCCTCCTCTCTCATCCAAAATGTGGGAATTGTTTCATCCCTGGAGCAAGGCAAGGCAGGCAGCTTCTCAGTACCTCCACACTGCAAGATCCTGTGGATGAAAGCATGTTGCTTGTGGCTGGTTGCTAACGACTGCTGCTAATGGCTCCAAACCCTCACTTTGCTCTGTGCTGTGCTCCAGTGATGGGAGAGGATCTTTATGCCCCAGAAGTGAAAGGCAGCAATGCAAGCGGCTGCTACAGTGGGCAGACCGTCCCATTTGCTTCCCAAGACACATTTTTAGACTTCCTTCCCTGAGTCTGCGTCTTGGGGCCAGCCATACCACTGTGTTGCCCTGGGGCCATGCCACAGCGTCTGAAACCTCAGCCCTGCACCATCATCTCACCTCCTTTGAGGGCAGCAGGACAGGATGGCGTCACCTGGGGGCTTATTGCAGCTCAGTGCCTTGCAGGGCGAAGCGGGGAGTTCATGCTACGTGACAGCGGCTTTGCAGGGCCACAGCTGTGGGCCACTGGGGGACAGAGCAGACGGGGTGAAGCTGCTAAGCCCATGGCTGAGAGGAAAGAGGTGAGCGGTCGTGAAGAGCCGGTGGGAGGGTGGTGTGGGATCCTGTCAGCTCCTCAGTTACGGGAAACTCCAGCTGATTCAAACCTGCTGGCGGGGCTGTTGTTGGCTGCTGGAAAAGCTGTTCTCTGCTTGCGCTGGAGAGGCGCGACAGACACATGTTGCAAACATTTCTGGTAAACCAGCTCCTCGCCCCTTCTCCTGCGGTTTGCATGGCCTGAACACCCGCGGTCAGAATAGATGAGGCTGTCAGGAGAGAGAACTCCCGTCTCAGAGTGACACTGGGGCACTCCACAAGGCTGTCCAGCTGTGATCCCTATGGCTGGCACTGCCTGCAGCTCTGCCTGTCCTCACCACCGGGGCATGTGTTATTTGGTGTGCCCCAGGGCAGGACGCTGGCTCATCTCCTCTGACCTCTCACTCGCACAGCCCCTGTTCTGGGGCTGGAAACTGGAATTGAAACCTTGAGGTCCTGGGTCAGAAAGCCGTGCCTTTGCCAAAAGACAAACTGGGCACCAACACCTTGCTTGTGCCAACGCTCACAGCTGCCCAGCGTGAGCATCTTTGGGGCTGAATTGGCCACCAAGGTGGCAAATCCACCACCCCACCAAACTCTGTGGTGAAACTGAAAGAGTTTCTCCCCAGTGCTGTGCAGTCCTCCCTGAAATGCCAGAGGTGTCAGGGGGTGCCTATCCAGGTGCCCACTACTTGGAGAGAGATACCCTCTGGTTTGACTGTACGAGCATCCCTGTCTCTTCTCAGCCAAAGATCCCTGTGCCTGTTAGTAGCAGCCCATTAGGTTTTAAAGCCCTCAGTTGTCCCCACCACTAGATGACAAATGTTGATAAAGGGTGTCTTCAGGGGGCTGCAGCAGGGTAGCAAGCTGGAGCCAGGGACCCCTTGGTGAGGGTATCTGGTACAAGTGGGTGCAAGAGAACTTCAGGAAGAGCAGGGTCAACCCTTGTGCCATCTCATGGGCTGGAAAATGCCTGGGCAACAGGGTAGGACAAGGACATGTTCACCTGGGAAGGCACAGACAAAAGGACTCTTTCCATCTTCCCCTTCCCCTACTGGAGACTGGAGAAGAGAAAGAGTTATTTTATAGAAAGAAACTGGGTCTTACTTAATAGAGAGAGATTACAGCTTAATGTGAGAAGAAAGAAGCTAAATGAGGTGCTGATGCAGTGAAGGGGGATCTTTATTGTTAAGCAGAGTCTTAATAATGCATAGGGTTGTGTTTATCTTTCCGTAACTTTATTTCACCATTGTAAATCTGTTTTTAGTGATTGCATCATTTCAGCCTTAACTCTTGTTTAGAGCTGGCCTGGTGGAGCCATCTGCTAGCCAGGAGAAACTCTTCCCTCCCCCTCCTCACACCAAACACTGGGAAATGCCCTGCTCTCCTAAATATTGCTCCCAAACACTTGGGGGCCAGTGCTGTGTCCAGCACAGAAACCCCACAACCCGTCTAGGGCAGAAGCACCTCCCAGGCACCGCGATGGGGAGGAAAGGTCTCTGGCATCCAGCGGGAGAGCAGAAATCAGGTGAGGAGAAGTCCTGGTGGGAATGGAGATGCAATCAAAGAGGAAAACTCTTGATAACACCAATTCAGTGCATACAGTTGGAGATACCATCCCTTTCATACAGGCTCTCCGAACAGTTGCAAAAGCACTCTTGTCAGAAAAAAAACCCCAACCAAACAAATTAGATATGGTTTGTTTTGGTGGAACGGGACGGAAGCTGGCAGGTTTTCCCCTGCATCCCATTAGTGCCCATGTCCCTTTGCTTCTCCTGCGAGGCTGGAGACAAACTTTGGGAGCCACTCACCGGCCGGCCGGGCTGCAGCGCCCAGAGCTGAGCTTTAATTAACAGAAAGTGGCAGCCGTTCTGCTCAGCGCAGCAATCTCAGACTTCAATTGCTGATTGAGGCAAGAGCCATTTCTCACCAGGTAGAGGAAATAAGGCTTGCATCGGAACATAAAAGATTGTTTTAATTAAATCTGGTATTTCTAAGCCTGCTGCTGGCTGCAGCCAAATGGACGAGGCAGCTGGAGTCGGTCAGAAAATTCCCAGAAAAAAAAGGCACATTTTTTACTCTCTGGGCAAGAAATGGAGCAGGATAGAGCTGAAATAAGGATTTTCTTTTGTTCAGAGGTGTATTTGCCTCTTGGCTATGCAGGCTGGAGGCATCAGGTTGGGCATCACAGAAATGCAGCTGCCTGTGGGATGTCGCAGAGGAGGAAGACCTCTTCTGCATGTAGCTCTGGGGGCTGTGTTTGCCACCAGGCCTGACTGCAGCTTGGGATGTCCCGATGAGATCAAACTCCAGCACCACCCATCACTCTGTTTTTTGTCTGTGCACCACGGTCCTTCTAGCCCTTCTCTGGCTCACCCCTAGCTCCACAGTGGTCTTTGCAGGAAGGTTGGCATCCAGATGAATTTTTGTCTCAGCACTGTAATTGTCTTGAAGTGCTCTACATCCTGCTCTGAGGCTTTTTTGCCCAGCAGCCGTGTGTCAAGCCAATGTCTCTCCCCATCAGCAGCCAGGCCCTTTTTTGGGTACCTTTAGCTAATTTAGTCCTGTAGCACTGGAGCAAAACCAAGCAGCTAACAAGCCCCAAACTCATCAAACCTGGTGAGGAGTTTGTGGAACAGACCCCAGCCTCAGCTCTCAGCTGCATTTTCTACATCTGTCATGATTTTTAAATCCTCAGCTGGAGAAGTAAATCCCTCCAGCTATTCCCCGTGTGCTCGCCCATCCTGGACATGGCCTACATTGGTTGCTAAGCTCCTTCTCCAGAGCTGCAGCAACCAGTTCCCTGGGCAGAAGTAGCAATCCAGGCAAAAGCACATTTTTAAGTGCATGTCGGCTCTGGGCTTTCTCCACTTAACAAGGTAAAAATCAGAGCTCCCAAAAAACATGGCTGGCCCAGGAATCAAGCTGCATTTAGGCTTAGGCTTCACAAAACTGTCAGGCAAGGGATGATCAGAGCCAAATAAACTCAGACAGACCCAGTGTGACAGCATGAACATCCCAGATGGGACCCAATGTACACACATGTTTTTTCTGTATCCACAGGCCATCTCCCACCCATGCACCCAAGCAGGGTGAAGAACATCTCCAGATGGGTTTGCTCAGGTGCTGCTCTGTGTCAAGTGCAGCTCCTTTTCTCCATCTCTTTCGCTGTTTTTTTTGACTGGCCAAGGAGCTGGTTCTCCAGGAAACCCATGCTGGCCATGCCTGCACATGGGCTGGGTGATGTGACCAGGTCACTGCACTGCATCTGGGAAAATGGGTTCCTACCAAGCCCTTTGGAGGTGATCAGGGGCTCCAGCACCTCCCAGACCACGACTACGAGCTCGGGGAAAGGCTGAGCCACAGCGACAAGAGTGTGGGATGTTTAGCAGCATCCTCAGGCCATAGCATCCAAAATGGAAACTTCCGAGCTTGTTTTATGCAACTAGTTGATATTAAATCCCCACTTTCTTGCCTAAAAAAACCACAGTTGAGCAAAGACATAAAAATATGCCTGTATCCACAGACAGAAATACACGCCACATATCTGGAGTTTCAAATGTTGTGTTTGCCCAGAATGCTGCTTCAGCAAAACCAAAACTATTTGCAGAACAGAGTCAGCCACAAAAAAAAGCTTTCCCAGCTCAGAAATTTTTGGGGGCAAAAGCAACAATGGCTATTAAAGTGAAACTGTCTGCCAAGGTATTTTCAAACCAGAGAGCTGCAGATTAATCCAAATGGGCCTGTCTCAAAATTGGAGTAAATTTACACAAACAAACAAATAAATTGAGACTAGCATGAAACTATTTGAAATGATCAAACCAATCAACATCAGTGGCCTTCCTTCCGACCTGGAAGTACCAGCTTGTAAGAAGAGAAAAGATCTCACATTTTTGTCTTGGTACAAGACAGGATACATTCCTGAAATCTCAAATATTTCCATAGAACAGAACTTTTTAAAATTTATTATTTATTTACAGCATCTCATGGTGCTTCTGAAATATCTCCTGCCAATGGGTGATCTAAAATAACTTCACCTGATTGAGCAGAGGAAACAAGACATTTTTGTGGTGCATCAGCGAGATTTGTCAGCTGTCTGAGTCCTGTTGGTGGCTGCAGCCAGCTGATTTAAACCACATAAGCAAATCTTAATTAATCAGCAATTAAGAATGGCAGCTTGTCAGATTGCAAAGCCTGGCACTGAAAGATGTAGACTCTGGCCACATATTTTCAGAGTGTCAGCCCTTAAGCAGGACATCATTAAAGCCTTTGAGAGAGAGATGGGCCACTAAACCATGGGCTTTGGAAACATCCAGCTCGATTTTAAGGAGCGGAAAATTGATGGTAACATGTTGGAGAGGGTCTACCCCAAACTGCCCTGCATGGAGGGAGAAGGGGAATGTGGGGTTGTGGGTTGTTATCTCCCCTTGCAGGCCAGGTCTGTGTCCATGGCTTTCCAGCCAGATGTCCTCTGGGGTGGCCTGGGGACACCAGGAGAACATCCCAGCTTGCAGAGGCAGAGATCTGCCTCTCTGGAGGTCTCACTAGCCCAAATCAGAGCCCAGCTCCCATCCGTTCCACTGCTGGGACTAGCACAATCCATGCCAACGGAGGGATTTGACTGAAGCCAAATTTAACTTCAAATCACCCTGGCTGGAGCCCGTGGGTGTTCATGTGGATGTGTGCACCAGGACAGGGCATTGGGCAGCCGAGCTGGTGCTGCGGTGGTACAATGCATCGGTGGGTATGAACAGGGCAGGGCATGTTTCCCACCGCAGCCTCTTCGCCCTGTGGGAAGAAATGCTCCCCTGTGCCGCTGCGGGCGCTGCCCATATCCAGCTGCTCTGCAGCTGGGGCCGGTTTCACAGCTCCACCATTCCCAGCATCCCAGTGTGTGTAGGAGGTGCTGGGCAGAGGAGATGGGACAGCAGGGGCAGCCAGGGCCTGGATACCCCTGGGAAAGCCACATCTGCTGGAAGCCCCCTCCAAGGGTTTCTGTCTAAGCTTGTGGCTCATGTCCTGCGTCCTGCTGCTCCCATTAGCCAGCCTGGCTGGATCAAGTAATTTATTTCCCACACAGCCTGAAAACACACATTTCAAACCAATTTGTTTTCAGGACGTCTACACATTTTCCAACACATTTTCCAGCAGAGATGCAGACCTCTGGTGCATTAAAGCCCACTGACCATTGCATTGGTCCCTCCTGCAGACCCCATGACCTGCCCACATATCCCCCAAACCTCCAGGACGTGATGAAAAATACTGACCTACATTTCCCCATGAGATATTCGAAGTGCTATGCAGGAATGAGACCACAGCTTTGAGCCAAATGACGAGAATGGGTGTCCATGTTCACCTGCAATTAAAGCCTTCACCATCAAAATGGGTCTAGGAGCAATGGTGAGAGCCAGCCAGGGTACATTACAGACCCCCACAGGGATATTATTGTGCTGCTGTGATTTTAATATCCTTAGACAGGAGGTAACCCATTTCCACAGATAAAACAGGAACCCAACATGAAAAATGCAGCCATTATCCAACTAGACACAGTTTCCTCAGCTCTGGGAAGGTCTGAGTGGAGGTAAATGCACATAGGATTGAAATTTCAGTCTCCTCCAACTTCATTCTGGGGCCAGAGCTATGTAGAGAGAAAGAAAAAGATTTACTTCTTTCAGAAGAGGTTTAAAGCTCATTACATATCACTAGGTGCCTGGTGTGGCATGCCGACCAGGTCTATGCATTTCATCTCATTTTGTTAGAGCTTTAATCAAGTTAATGACAGTCCTAACATTTCGGGATGGCTCTGGATCAGCGGCTGAGTTCTGAGCATTTTACTGCAAAGGAAAGGATGCCAGAAGTTAGACACCACTCTCAGGTGTCCTGGCATCCCCTCTGTTCTGCACCTGCATGTTGGGAACATCTCCTGCAGAGACGGAGAGGTGGCAGCCACTGGAAATCGTCCTCTCAGCTCCCTCCTGCCACATTTTCTGCTCCGTCTCCACGCAGTGAGCGGGACCTCACAGAAGGCTCCTTTGGGGGTTCATGCCTTGAGCAAGACTTGCAAAAAAGATTGTGAAAATAAAGACAGCTCAATCCAGAGCAAGGTGAGGCAGAGGGGAGACAAGAAAGGTCTCCAACCACACAAAAGGGAGCTGCAAAGATGACTGGAATAGGCAGAGCCCAACTCCACTGGGCACAGACAAAAACAATTGCAGGCACTCAGCGGGGAAGGTTTAGGTAAGACATTAGGGCACATTTTCCAATGGCACGGGCAGCGTAGCACAGGGATCAGTTGCCGGGAGGAGGTAGCGGTTTTAAAAAACCAGTTAGCCCCATGCCTGGCTGGGCAGTGCTGGGCTCAGCTCAGGGCAGGAGTATGGGGTTGCTGGCTGCCCACGATCACCCCCAGCACGATGACCTCCACAAAGCAACATGTGCCCAAAATGCACAGCAGAGAGGAGACAGTCCTGTTAGCCCTGTTTTGGTACCCACGGTTCAGAGCGGGCAGGGAGCAGGTGATGTTGTGTCTGCAGCAGCATCCTACAGCTCCTGTTAGTCACACTGAAATAATCAAGCCCAGGGAGTCAAATACATTAAGTGCTAATTACAGGCGTCGCTAACCCTGGAGGCACTCTGTGTCCCCATCAGCAGGCTCAGCCCAAAGGCAGGGAGCCTGGCACCATGAAAGGAATGTGACAGCCGTGAATGTGATGTGCCAACCTCCCCACCCCATTGCTGACACCCCTCTTCTTCCTCACTCAAGGGCACTTGCAGCCTCCCAGACACATGCACAATGCACGAATTGAAGGATGTGATAATATTGCTGAATTAGCCTTCCCCATTGGTTCCTTCCACGACCTTGGGCAACTTTCTCAATCCCCCCTCGCAGGGAGGATGGTGCTTGGCCAGAGCCTGGCACAGGGCAGGGGGGAGGCTGAAAGCCAAACCTGCAGTGCTCTGATCCAACACAGCATTGCGTGTCCATGTGGTGGAAATACGTGAAAAGCTTGAATCCTGCTGGCATTTATCTTCTGCCTGCCCATTTCAGCTATGCTCACCTCCTTCCAGGACTCAGCACTGCAGCAGATGTGGAGCAATCCTGAAATGACAGGATGGTTGAAGACTGGAAGGTCTAATAAGTTGAGATGAAATGCTGAAAATCAGACCTCTGAGCTGCACCAAACACCTCCTGAAATACAAAGAGCCCTCTGTAAGGAGAAGCAAATCTGTCATTTTTTCCCCATGGTCTCAGCTGTACACCAGCACCAGAGCAGGTTTCCATTTCAAACCTGAGCGCTCTCTCAGCAGAAGAGGGGCTAACCTGGCACACAAAACTGGGGGCACAAAACTAGGAATATGAAACTGTGCATCAAAGCAGGAACTGTGCTTGTGTGTCTCATCACTGCATCCAGACAGCCAGCTCCTGGGCAGCCACTGACCCTAGCTCACAATTCACAACCACCACATAGACTTCATTTCAACCAGCACACCTCAAACCACTTCTTTAATTGCCTGATATTCATCCCTTTATGAATTGCTAATTACTATGATCTTATTTGTGTTTTCACTAAATAGATGCCCAGACATCATCATTCTTCCATGCTACTTCCCAGGCCTTTTACTGGGTAGTGGCTGCATATCTCCTTTTCCAAGTGAATTTTATCCCTTGCATTAACTTGGCTTTACAGACAAGGCTTTGAGCATGGAATAAATTAACTCATTAGCCTCAAATAATCCAGTGGCCAAAACAGGCCACGTTTCATGGACTGTTTTCCAGCCCATACTGTCCTGGCAGCAGCTGCAATCAAGAGGATGGGATATTTTCTCAGTGACTGCCCTGGGGATCTCCCTGTGTGTGCACCAGCTTTAGCCCTCAGGAAAAGACCCAGCAAGTTCAGATTGAAAGCTGGCCCCACGCTTCTCCAGAAAAATCTTTCTGATTGAAAACCAAAACATTTTCACCAGCAAAAGAACAACTGGAAGCACAACACTACAGTTCAGGCCAGGCAAAAGGGGGCTGCCTGCAGTGTGGTGATGGGTTATGAGAAGGAATTTCTGAGCTTCACCTGCCCCTGTCAGTGTGTGTGATGAAGGGTCAGACCCATCACCTGAGGGGATGCATTTTATCCCCTCCTGAAGGTCACATACCCCAATGTGCCAGGGGAACCCCCTGCCCGAGGCCATCTCCCAAGACCTTTTTAAGTTTCTTGCCAATGCAGCCCCATGGACATCTGCAGTATTTCTCCTCTTTTACATTCAGCTCCAAAGCAAGCTGTTTGTTTGCAGGCTGGCAAGGGCAGGAACTCAGCCTGTGGTCAGCCAGCTCCCATCCTGACCCCCAGCCAGGGCTCCATACCAATTGCTCTGCACAGGCTTTTATGGATCTTTCAGCTGCACTCAGCTTTGATTGTGCCTGATCAAAATGCACACGGCCAGCTTTGATAATCACTGATGATCAGGAGCTTTTAGGAGGCAAGTGACAGAGCCAGTGCTAGCTTGATGGATTGGGTCATTAGGAGCAGCTGTTTCCCTCCTTGACTTGTTTTTTAAAGGGAAGTTGTTTTTTTTCCCCTTGTTCTTCTGGGAAGATGTGTGAGGATGTTTTGGGGGTTCCTGGCTATTGCATCCTCTTAAAAGCATGAGGGTATTGGTGGGTATGAAGAAGGAGGTCAGCGTAGTCCTGCTGTGTCCTGGCTAGCATGCACAGCAGTGGCTTTGAATAGTAATTTCTGCATAAATCAGCTGCCGGCCCCGATGATGCTTGAACAGCTCTCCTGGCTGCAAGTGGAGCATCTTTATCACCACAGTCCCCTGTGGCGAGGACAGAGGTGCAGGCGGGGTGCAGAGGGATTAAAGGCAGTTTCCAATGCAGTATTCATGCTCCTGAGCTCTGCCTGCTTAGCTGGGTGGACTGGAGGCATGAAGGGCTCCTCTGTAGTGGCCCAGCTGTGAGCATCACCTGGGGATTTGGGAGTGCGGGACTACCTTTCTCATGGCAGCCCCCACCCTGCTTGGTGCAACCATCGTGGGATGCTGTGCCAGATCGCCTTCCTTCCTCAAGGAAGAGCTGTAGTTTTCCAGACGAGCCTTCAGTCCCCCCAGAACGGAGAAGTGTCTGTAATTGCCACCCACCAATGCAAGAGTATAAACATGGTGGTCATAAATACCGCCTTGCCCTGAAGGAACCGAGCTACTGCCAGCAATTAGTGAGTTCGTTACAAACCCCAGAATGTGTTTCCAGCAGATCTCATGCTGCCTTTCCCTGGCCTCCTAGGAATCTCTGAGCTGTGGCTTGGGAAGCCCACGTGCACCCAGAGAGGTGATACAGCCCCGGTATCACTGCCAGTGTGACTGTCCTCAGCCTTGCAGGGTCTCTGCAACAGAGCCAGCAGCACCTGTGGCTAAAAGCTTTGCCTTGTGCCAGGACCTGTTGCTGTGAGGGGAGCAAGCCTGTGTGTCTCCAGCCATCAGTGGCCGCCTCTCCAGATCATGTTCCCACCCTACAGATAAAGCCAGGGACCTGCTGCAGCAGCTGAGCCTGGGAAAGGGTGGTGCGAACCAGCCTCCAGACTCTGCTGGGCTGCAAAACCCCAGGGAAAAGCCAGGCAAGGAATAGTAAAGCTGTATTTAGAGGAACCCATCAGAGAAGCTATGACAGCTAGCTCTGCCTGTAGAGATTTGGCAGCCCTGGGCTAGAGGCAAGCTGAACTGCTTTATACAGGCACAATAGGTATCTCTGGTGTGGTAGGGCTGAGTGCATCCTTGGAGTGGTTCATCCTTAGATGTCCCACTGGTCTCTAGGGATGGGTGTGCACACAAGTTTAATTGTAGGTGCTAAGTATCTGCCTCCCTGAGGACACCTTGTTCAGCCCCTCCTGCTCTGCTGAGACACCATCAGTTTAAGAATTAATTATAATCATGAGTCGGAAAAAAACCCATTTTGTTTAATAAAAAAAAAAAAGATGGGGGGAGAGAGAGGGAAAATTTTCTAGAGCCATACATTAAATACAAATTATGCTCAGTAGGCAGGTGAGCCAAAGCCTGCCAGGCAATTGGGAAGGCAGCGTGCAGGCGGTAATTGAAAAAAGTGAGATGCAAGCGAACTGCTTATGCGCCGACATAATAACTCCCAACACACGTGCACAATCGCCAAGTTAACAACTGGCAGTGGTGGCCAGAGCAGGGATGGGAGCTGCCCTACACTGTGTCCTGGGGTCCCTGCTGCACCCCGGCCATGGGGCTGGGGTTTGCGTGCCTGGGACTGGGGCAGGCATCTCAGCAGTGATTCCTCGCTATGCTCCTCTCTTGGCCCTGACGAACCTCAGATCACCCCCAGGGTTTGTTGAATGTCTGTGAGTTAGTGCCAGGGCTCCCTTTATAGCCCAAATTATGGGTTATTGCAGAGTGTGAGCATTAAACACCTGCTGCAAGAGGGATGCTGTTGGCCCTTGGCAATCGGCTGCTTCTCTTTCCAGCTCCCGCGTTGGGGAAAGCCCTGGCATCTCATCCTGCTCTGCTCCTCCTGATGTCCCTGCTGGGTCCGGCCTCAGGCAATGCCCAGGAGAGACTTCGTCCCCAGGGAAAGCCACTGAGCTGTCCCCAGCCACCTGGGAGTTGGGGGCAGCCTTGGCCAAGGCTTTCCCTAAGGCTGCCAATCCTAGCTAGCAGCTGAACTGGATGCGTGCAAGCATGCAGCCCCTTTCCTGGGGAGGCCGGGGGGCACTCCTCCTCTAGTGTCAGGGATTTCCTTACTGTGTGAGCTCATGAAGTGTGACAAGGACATTCCTCATGCCAGGGTCCCTCTCTGCAAGGGAAGCAGACCATCTTGCCCTCTGCAGGGAGGGCAGGGCTCTCGCTGTGGAGTTGAACCCGTTCTGGCTTCTATGTCCGGCTGTTCCTGGGGGAGGGCTGGGGATGCAGAGGAGCCTTGTGGTCTCCTCCTCTTCACCTTCTAATCTCCAGGCAGCCTTGAGAAACAAGAAGGGGTGGGGATGGAGTGGGGCCTGGGAGAGTTTTCCATCTTACTGCTTAGGTTGGGTCATGTCTACACATTGGCAATTGGCACACAGTCAAGCCCTGAGTTTGTACCAGTGAGTTTCTGCAGAGATTCTGCATCATGTGGAGTGCGGCAGCTCCTCCACTTAATGGCTAGTCTGGCCTGATCCCCATCCTAACCCCTCTCTCCAAGACTCTTGCCCACAGGAGATGTTATGTTGAACCCTAGCTACTGCTGGTAATCCCTTCTCTAACCCCATTCCCACCTTCTCCCATCGCTTCCTACCCCGTGGATCCCCTGCAACCATTTCACAGCTCCTTTATGTTTTGGGCTCTGTTGCTTTGATTGCTTCACATCCAGTGGGTCAGCCAAGATCAGGACTCATTTATGAGGGATACTGTACATGCAGAGGTCATTCCTGGTCTGGGAAAAAAAAAACAAGCCATGGTTTATTCTGGGGTGGGGGGGAACAGAGACCTGGAGAGAGGTGGTAACTTGCCCCATGTCGCAGAGGACCCTGCGTGAGGAGCAGTCTCAAGCCAGGTGTGACTGTGGCCTCATGTAAGGCATGTGGAGTGCTAAAAACATGACTAAGCGCAGCTGGCATAAAATCCATGCAGTACATTGAACTGTAATGATTCTGACAATAAAGCAACCCAATAAATATTATGAAATGAAAACAGCCCTCCGGGAGCATTTGCTATCGATTGCTGAGAGCTGGCATTTGTGCAGCAGATTATGTGTGAGACAGGTTCGCTCTGCCTTTTCTTCTTTCCCTTTTAAATGCAGAATGAAAAGAGCTCTCTGGAGTGCGTGTTGGAGGGAGACCCCCTCCCCCTTCCACTTGGGCGCTGTCAGAAAGGAAGAAAAGGAGGCGAGTGAGCCGGGGAAGGCTGTGCAGCAAATGGAGAGGAGTGTGGGGATGCAACTCCTGTCCTTGCAAGCAGTGACAGCTCTGCTGGTGTCCCTCCATCCCAGCCTGCAGAATTAGGGATCCCCCTCCATCCCTGAAACATTCATATCCCCGTGGCCGATGCACAAGATGCACAACGTAGGTCTCCTGCCTTTGAATGGGGTGAGGGGAGCTGGCTGGTGTGTGGGGCTGAGCAATGGAATCTGGAGTGGGTTTGTCTAAGCTGGGAGGGACTTGGCACGGTGGGAGGAGAATGCTTGCCATTGGCACCTTGCAAAGCTACAGGTCTGGCCTTCCTGCTTCCCTATCCCTTACTCAAGCACGGGTGACTATAAATGCTCCTTGGATGGCCTCGCACATGGGCCAGCTCTCAGCTGGGTCCTATTGGGTTGGTGCTGTGAAGATGGGAGTGCTGATGTACTCCTGGTCACTACTTGGCATCTCACCCAGTTTCCCTGGTCTTTGCCTGCCGTGGCTCTGGTAATGGTGTCCACACTTCACCACCACCACCTGGATTTTCCTTTCCCATTTTCCCCGTCCTCCTTTTCTCTCGGTGCCCCATGGGATGCTCAGCTGAGCCAGCCCTCCTCTCCCTGGACTAATTATCTGATGCTGTGTGGGCAGAGGGTATGATCTGGGCACCGTGTAGCGCAGGGGGGTCCCCAGTCCTGCTCCCTGGCCAGTGCCAACCATGCACCTGGGCATCCTAGGCAGCCAAGTCAGTCTCTGGCCTCCCTCACACACAACCCCATGCTCCAGGGCATGCACTCCCCTTGGTTTCCCTGTCTCCTGCCTGCTGCTTCTTGAATCCTCTCCACTTGGATAATTAACCCTGTTCCCAGTGACAGCCTTTCTACTGCTGCTAACTACAGCAACACCAGCCTGGGAGGTAAGTGTGATGGACTGGTCCCTACCTATGGTTTCTAAGAAGGATGGACAAACTCACAGGACATGAGAGGGGGCAAGGGAATTCCTCATAAATTCGAGACATGAGTCAGGTGGGCAAGGTGTCTCTTCTGGTATGAGTAGAGTCCATTGGATGAAGCTAGGTGGAGCCACGTTTCGAAGTAAAAAAGTAGTCCTTCCAGCAACAGGCAGTGGATATTCAGGATCCTTGTCATGGATATTAAAAGCTTACTTGGACTGCAGGGAAGACAGGACAATTTTATAGAAAAGAGAGGTTCATAGCTACGTGGGAATTACATCTTGCTTAGGAAGCCCCTGAGCTGAGCGGCTGCTGCGTCTTCACCAAACACCCAAACACTGGCAAAAGAGGGCGAGTGTCAGCAAACCTTAATGCTGAGCTGGGCTCCTCCAGAGCACAAACGCTCTGTACTGCTCCTCACCTGGTCCTTCTTCCTCTCTGCCTTCAGCCATCACCGTTTCAGCAAAATCTTCTCTTCTGTAGACTCGAGGCAGGGCACCAAACACTGAGAGTCATTACTTGGGCACTGCTGTCATGTTTCCCATGAATAGCTCTGTATTAAAAAAAATACATTTAAAAGCTGATGCAACATAGCAAGAGATGTCCTAGAGTGTGTGTTATCTCATCAAGTGCACCCAGACTGAGCTTGGCTTTTTCACCGGCCTTGTTTTTCTGAGCAGCAGCTGATTGCGATTTACAAAGTGACATCTCCAGACCTCTGGGTTCTTTTTTTTATTCTGTTTTTTGTTGTTGTTGTTGTTGTTTTTCATTTCAGAAAGCTCTCCTGCAAACAGCTTGGACAGGAATGAAAAAGAAAAAAGAAAGAATAGTTATCCCTCATTGGGGAGAGAGGATAAAATAGCTCCATCTATTGTGGGCATTTCGTAGACCAATGTTATGACCGACTGCTCAGTGCATGACAAGAATGGGCCCAACTCTGATCCCAGATATTTAGCAGAATAAATTTGAAGTATCTGTGCGAGAGCCAATACTTATTACATTGGATTTTTATCAGTGTGAGTGATAGCAATTGAAGGTTTTTTCAAGGCATTTTAAAAAAACATTCCTGCTGGCTAAAGAGTTACACTTCTTTGCTAACTGGAAATAATCATACGCATTTTGATATCAGCATCTGCTAAATAAGTCCAGGGCTGTGTATTAATGAGGGCGCTGCAAGAACTTTGGAGGACAGGCTCAGAATTTGAAATGACGGGGATGGATCGGAGCGAGTGTCTGGAATCAGCCAGACAAAATTTAGTACAGAGAGCACAGGGTGCCACATTTGGGAGGGATAAATGAATGCATGACTGCGTAGACAGGAGAGCCTGGAGAGGCAGCAGGATGGCAGGAAAGGATCAAGGGGTTGAGACGGATCACTAACTTAGCATGGGTCAATAGTGTGATAGTTTAGCAAAAAGGGCAGCTCACCTCCTGGGATGCATTAATGTTGGATGTTGGATGTGAGCCATGGAAAGCTGCAATTCTGCTTTGTCTGAGCTGCGTCCAGGTCTGGGCACCACAGCTGACAGCACCTGCAGATGAACGGGAGAAGAACAGCAGTGTGTTTGAATGGAGAGATGCTAAAGTGGGCCAGAAATCAATGTTTCCTTCTTGTGAAAACATCTGTTTTTCAGAGGGAGAAAATGAAGTGCATTGGTTTCTAAAGGGCTCAGCCCACTTCTGAAAATGGACCTCAGGCTCCTCTGAGTTTGACTCTATGAGACAATGTCCCTCACTTCTTGGTATTTCCATCCCTCAGACCCTTCTCCCAGGTCATTAGACCCTGCCCCGATGGGATCTCATCCTTTGACATACCTGGTTTCTTTTGGGGATGTCTTATGATGAAGATCAAACCATCCTCACCCCCTTTTTGCAGGATCTCCAGTCCCACTTGCATTCCTTGGATGCCTGACGAGAAATAGTCTCCTTGACTGACTTCTGGACAGGGAGCCTGGCTTCAGCGTTTGTGCTCCGGGCTTTCCCTCTGCTTTATTCCCTTTAAAAACTAAGAGACTTGTAAAAGGGGCTCCTGGGCCAACAACGTGTCTTGTTTTTGAGACTGTTAAGTGTGAGCAATGTTTGGGAAAAGGGTAATCCTGGCAGCAGACACCACCTCTCTCCTACTGCCCCTGAGACCTGTGTTCATGATCCCAAGGACGAATAGCAATAAAAGAGAAAACAGCTATTTGTGTATGGAAGTGGAACTGCTTTGGGGTTGACCCTTTCCCACCGAGGAACAAACTGACTCCTCGGTTGCAGAAAAACCTGTGAAGTCGCTGGGAGGCTGCACAAATGGTTCATTATCCGCTGCTTGACGAAAGCAAGAGGCAGACTTTTCTGCACTGACTCCTTCCTCTTTGCAATGCGCTGTGCATACTTCTGGGTTACATCAGCGTTTAGGCAGGTGTGTGTACACCGGAGGAATATGGGAATGCTGGGTGTATTCCAGAGTGGCAACACAGCCTATGGATTAAGCTCTTCTTTCAGCAATATTAGGACAAACATGCAGGAGGTCTCCTGAAATCAGAGGGGCAGATTATCTTGATAATAAAAGCAATCAGAATCCATCCTGCCCTGGATATTTAAATGACACCACTGACTGCATGAGTGTCAGGGGTGTGCAGTCAGGGATGTGATGTGACTGGGACTGGTGTGGGCAGGGTTTTTCATGGGGTTTGTGGCAGTGGTGGGGATCTGGCCCTGCAGAAGGAAGGAGGATGGGCAGGATGCCCTATGCCCATGCCCACCCCGACCCCGTGGTGCCACTGTGTAGGGTGGGCCAGGGAACATGGTGGCAGGGCAGTATGTGACTGAATGATCACCTTGGGAAAAGAGCAGCCTAGAGCGTGATTTATCTCCACCAGCAGTGGCTAAAATAAGTTGGATGAACCACCTCCTCAAAAGGTCTTCATTTCTCCTTCCCTTAATCGTGCCCGCCTCCCCACTCCTGCATGGAGGGCACCCATCCATGCTGCTCCTCTCCAAGGTCCCAGCACCCCAAGTACAGCCCCGCACACCATCCTGGCCTCGTCAAGCCCTCCCTACCGCTCCTCCTGGCCAGCATCCTGGCACTGCCTGGCATGCCTCTTGGGCATGCCTCTGGATGGCAGACAAACCTGCCCTCGTCCAGACACCCATGCCATGTGTGGCACCCTGCAAACGCCATCTCACTGGCCCCATGCAGGGGATAGCCAGAGCAGGGGGCATGCAAGGGGAAGGGTCCCGCTTAGTCAATTCAGGGGATCTGGAGGCTGCTTGAGCAGGCAAGTCCATCCCTTGGGAGCCATCTCCTAACGCTGCCTGGCATCAAGGGTGCTGCCTGGCTATACAGGGTCAGGGCACGCTGAGGAGGCTGGCTGGACTCCAGCAGTCCCAGTTGCATCCCAGCTTGCATATTTGGTGCCCAGTCGTGGTGCTGTGCCAGCCTTCCTGGCCATGCCTTCAAAGCAACAGGGGGACCAAAGCATCTCTGCATCCTCCCACGTGACACCAGCCCTCACCTTACCCTCTGGGTGCTGGATGCTGAATAATTCACCACGTTCTCTACCAGTTTGGTGACACCCCCTTGGACCCCAGCTGTGCAGGGCCCCAGGCTGGAGGTGTGTTATTTATCTGCCTCTCCAGCAGGATAATTGCCTGGCTGGGCTGGGGAGAGAAGGCTGGCATGGGGGTACAGAGCCAATAAACCCTGACTAGTCAATAACCCGTGCCCTGCCAGCCCCAGATGAACAGGCTTGCAGGGCAAAGAGGTCACTCTCTGGCATGCAATGGGAGCTGATACAAATCAGCTCTTGCACAAGCTGAAGCACTCAGATGCCCACTGCTTAACAGGGCTCATGAGCAGCGTCTGAAGTGCTCATGTTCAGATGAGACACGTCCTCTTCAGACAGCTGCACTTCCCCGTTGGCTTTGCCTTTTCGTTCCTCCTTGCCTTTTTTCTGTCTGTCTGTCTTTTTTTCATGGGGGTTTAGAAATGAGGCCAGTGCTGGATATGACATGCCACTTATTGTTAAGGAATAGGAGACAGGACGCCCTGTTCAGCATTTGAACAGTGATGCCTCTGGAATGCCCCATTCAGTCTACCAGAGAGGGCCATGGGGGCCAATATCAGCCCCATGTGTTGCTGGAGGGGTGCAGAGGCACAACTGCTGCATGCGCGCGCGCACACACACACACACACACAGAGGCATGCACAAGCACCTGACAAAAGCCTTGCACACCATCCCCCACACCAACCTGTGCATGCAAAAGTTGTCACCCACATTCCCTGTCACATAGCCATTGCTGACTGAATGCATCGCCAGAACATCCCTTTGCACCCAAACACACGTCTCCAGCCTACAGAGCCTGTTGCTTGAACATTTTGCTGTACTTATCACACATACACACATCACCTCTCTCATACATTTCTTCAAACAAGCAGAAGAGCACATACAGAGGCATGGTCTCCCGTACGCCATTACCTAGGCACTATAATCCTCCCCAATGCTGCCTTGCAGACAGCTGCGGCTGTGCATGCACACACTCTCGCCTCCATCAAAACCTCCTGCCCGAGCGCAGCCTGTGCAGACGATGCCATCCTGCACCCCATCTCCCACCCGCACACACCCCCTGACCCATGGACATGCTCATATGTCCAATCCACAGGCTGTCATTTGCTCTCCAGCATCCCTGCCTGCTGTGCAGCTGCCGTGAGAAATCACTGCGTGGTCCCTTATTAGCAAGGAAAGTAAAACTAATCAGGAGCAGCAGCCGCCACACATCCCGTCTGGGCAAACAGGAGGGCTGAGCAAGCCCCGAGCGCTGCATGCAGCTGGGTGTCCTGGGGCCCGGGGTGCCGCTTTCACGGTTGAAATGAGAATTGCTGCAGACGTGAGTTTCATTTTGTCTCATGGGCTGCATGCACGAGGGTGTCAAAGGCCTGGTGGGGAGCAAAGTGCGAAGCAGAGATAAGCCAGCTGTTTATTTACTAACAGGGAGATGGCAGATCTTAGTCTTCTCCTCTGAAAAACAGACCTGGTGAATGCAAACAGCCTGGGCTGCCTGGGGAAGGCAAGCTTCGAGGGGCAGGCTCTGACCCTGAGGATCCAGCTATGAGTCTTACTGTGGCTGGGCTGGCATTTTTGGGACAGGATTGCCTCCGAAAGACACCCCAAGCAACTTTCTCCAGTCTCTCTGCTCTGACACACCAGCTGGAGTTGCAACAGGTCGCTGCTGCCGGTTGCCAGCGCTCCCCCCAGCCCCAGCGGCCCCCAAGGGTTGCTGATGTCTCTGTCTCCTGCACCTTTTCCTAATGCACCTTGTTCCTGCCTTGCAGCAGCTCTGCCTTGTTCCCTCACCCCTCAGCTCTGCCGAAACCTTTCAGCACCCCTGTCTCCCTGCAGCTCCCCATCTGTCGCACTCCTGGCCATGGGCACTGAAGCGGGGATGACGGAGCATTGGACGCTATGTGCTGCAGGGAAGGGAGCCCTGCAACCAGGCGAAGCATAACGGGGCTTTAGAGTGATCAGATTCTTGCTGTTTCCTTTTGTTGCCTGTTTTTTTTCCCAGCAAAGGGACCCCTGACCTCAGCACTGTGTTATTTATCAGCTGCTGCCTTTGATTCCCTGTACCAGGGATGCAGTTGGCTCCACACCCAAGTTTGCTGGCAGATGGCTTTCTGGGACCGCGTGTGCTTGCCGTTTGATCTCCTTTGCTTTGTGCCTCTGCGGCAAAAATCCTGAGCTGTGCTGCAAGGAATTCCTCAAAAGAGAGGAGGTGAAGCATCACCTGGGCAGGGCAAGTCACCCAGTTCATGAACCGGCTGCCTCCTGTGCAGTGCTCAGCCGGTGCTACCTCACCGTGCCCAGGGGCCTTGAGCAAAGACAGGGACCTGTTATTTTTCGGACAGATGGATCTAAAGGGAAGGAAATTAGCATGGGAAGGGAGACTGGGTGTAGGACAAGGTGTTGAAACTGGAGCTCCTGTCCCAACCTCAGGATGCTCCTCTTGCCCCTGGAGTGGCTGAGCAGGGTGTGCATGGTGCAGCATAACCTGCCTGTTATGGCGGAGCCCCCGGCATGATGAAAGGGCATGATATAATCCCCTCGGGGGTGGAGAGGTTGCAGGGTCTGCTGTGGATACCACATACAAGCCCTGGGTTTCAGGGCACGGCATCAGCAGCCCCCAGCTGGGACTGGGATGGGGAAACCTGGCAAGTTGAGTTGGGAGGAGGAAGCAATGTGGCACTGAGCCCCCCCACCCCGGCCTGGCAGGGGCAGGTAATGCCCCTCTGTCACCTCTCTTCTGGGGGGAACTGAGTCCCAGGGCCCTCAGTACTGTGCTTCAGCCACTCAGCCCCCAGCTCTCCTCCAGCTGGGGTGGGGTGTTTGATGCCAAGCATGGGCACACGCCACAGCCAGCTCCCTGAGCGCATCCTGGCAGGCTGGTGTGCTGCATGCCACTCCTCTCGCGTGCACAAGATGCCGTTTTCCACGGTTTCGTGCGTCTATAAGACAGGTGTTCTCCAGCAGCAGGGAGAGATTTACAACGGCTTATCTCTGTTTCTAGACGTGCGAAGCAGCTCTGATGAGGTTTGGGCATTGTTTCTCCCACTGGCAAGCAGAGAAAGTGGAGTCAGGACGCCTGTGCTTCCAGCTGGGTTATGACAGTGCTGCCGAGAGAGGGGGCTAGGGCTGGAGAACTGCAAAAAGATGTCCCCGAAGTCCATGAGTACCATCCCAGAGGGAAGCTGCTGAGACCTGATGTGGGTGGCCTTCATCCTGAATACATGGGGGTGCAGTTCAGCTGCACAAAAGCCCTGGGCCTGGCCTGATCCTGGTCCCAGGCACCACCTCCTGCCAGGAAGGACAAAGTTCCCCAGTACAACATCTCATCTGGTTGCAACCTCTTGTGGGGTGAAGCAGAGTAATTGTCAGGGCAGCTGCAATAGCCCAGGGGGGTTAGACAGGGGGAGACAGGCAGGGCAGGCAGGCAGGAGGGAGGAGATGGGGGAAGAGAGTGGGCACACCAGAGGGAGGAGAGAATGCCAGGGGAGCGCTGATAAATGGAAAAGGCAATTAAGACGCAAAGAAAGAAGAAAGCGAGACCTAAAAGGTAACTGACTAGAAAATTAAAATTATTCAGCTACAGAAAACAGATCTAATGGCTTCAATGCGATATGTTCCCCGGCAGATCAGCACAAACAGCACGTGAGGGGGAGTTTCATTAAAGGTGCCAAGGACAGAGAGAAACCCCAAATCCCCCAGGGTCTCCTGCAACCACTTTCCTCCCTGCTCGCAAGAGCGGGCTCCTTCCAGGCTCCTGCCTATGCCCTGATTTCCTGCTACAGCCCTCAGGTCCCTGGTTGCCAAACTGCTCTCCCCAAGGTGGTCCAGGGACATTTGGCCCCATGCCACAGCTGGTGGCTTCAGCACACGATGGCCTGGCTGGGCAGGTGCAGGAGGCCACATGGGTTCTTTGCCTGCAGGGCAAAATGCCTCTCCCGTGGTCTGTGGGGTTAGTTACTCCAGTCTCGTGCTATACCTTGCTTCTGTTCTTTCTGACTTGCAGCCTGTATTTATTTGGATGGTTCCTCCAATCTGCTGAAATTGCTTCAAATTCTAGTCCTGTCCTCCCCAGGCCTTGCAATCCCTCCGAGCTTGCTGGTGCCTGTGGATGGAAGATGTGCCCTCTGCTTTCCATCACCTGAGCTGTCACCAAAAGCATTAGCCGAGCTGGGACAGCCCACATTCACCCCATTCACAAGGCTCACCATGAGGCTGATGAGAAAGAGTGCCGAGCATCCCTACTAAAAGGGAGAGGTGGTGGGGACCAGGGCTGTGGACACCAGGAAGGCAGGGAGTGTGAGCACTGGTGCAATACTGGTGTTGCCAAGGGCTGGATCTCAGCTTTGCTGGGGCTGAGCCAAGCTGTGCAGGTTGCTGGAAGGATGAAAACTTGTGTGGAGGGGGAATGCAAAGGCGCATGCCTGATCTAGAGGAGCTGGTTCAGCCTCTTGCTGGTGAGCCCTACTCTGGAGAGGACCCAGGAGGGTTCTGCATGGAGCCCAGCTGCAATGTGAGGGAAGACTAAACCATGTCCAGGGAATTCTAACGGGACAAGAGACAGTCTTGGAGGGTGGGAGAGCAAACGGCCTGACCATCCCACCCCATCCCTACTGCCCTCCCTGCTAAAAGGGGGATGTGGGAAGATGGGTTGCATTCACCAGCAGGCATCACCAGTGCCAGCTGCCCCGGTGTCCTCGACAGCAGCCACTCTAAGGATGGATATGAGGACAACCTCTCCTCCTGTTAGGATAAACATCACAGGGTGCTATATGGTAGCACCTTTACTCCCCCCCGATTCCCAGCATTTCTTGCCTAAAACCTTGTTCTGTCTGTCTTTTCATCCACTCTGGGCTCCCAGCCGCTTGTCTCCTCGAGGCATGATGAGAAAACATTGTATATTATAGGATAGAAAACGGTAAACACAGGTTTCTTGCTAGTTTTCCACTTGTTTTTATTCTGTAAACATCAGCTAAAGCCATGGGGATAGGGTATTTAATTAGAGTATTGTCTTTCACCTGCCTTTAGGCTCTGCAGGGTCTTTTCAGGGGGATCCCATTCCAGTGAGGTTCAGGAATGTCTTTACTGGGGAAGCAATGGGGGCACATCCCTACAGTGTCTCGACCCTTCCTAGCACAGCTTGTGTCTTGGGGTTATAATTCAGCAAGGGGTGGGATGCCAGATGGAGGACAGGGAAGTCCCAAATCCATCCCAGGGCTGTTTCTGGGCATGACTTAGATCCTGGGAGAGATCCTGCCGGGGTTCATCAGATCCCAGTGGATTCTCTCTCCGAGACAATACTGCCACATAACTCTATTCCTCTTTAGTATCATGTCCCTGAAAAAAAAAGCCTATGATTTGCGCTCAATGCATTGCAGCATCTTCCCCTGGAGGGTTCCCAGGCTCTTTATGCACTCATTAATAATAATGCATAATAATTATGCATTAATAATAGTGCATAGTAATAATTACCATCACAGTAATTATTCAACACCAAGGGGCAGGCATGCTGCCTTGCAGACAAAAATACCCCATATCCTTTCAGTGGTGCTGGTGGAAATGCAAAGACTTGCTTTGAAACCAAAATCATGGCCCAGAGTCTGAGCAAGGAGACCAGCTGGCTGCCAGGGGTCTCATCCTGCAGCTGGGCTGTGCGGGGCTGAGCAGAGTTGCTCCTAAATCGCTTTGCAACCTCCTTCTGCTCTGCCTCTGCTTTGCACCAGCTCTGTGAGTTGTGCCAAGACCTGCCAGAGATGTCTTGGGACTCTTTCCTGGAGCCTGTAGGCTGATGGGACTCAGGCTGTGCAACACAGCCTCTCTCCCAGGGCTGCAGCCAGTGATGCTCAGGCACATCCCACCTCTTGGATGAATCATGGCCTAAAAAGTAGTTGAGGTTAATGCAGCCACAGGCTTGTGCAATACATCGTCTGTGAATCCACCTGAAGCCCTGCAACATCCTTTCCCTTGCCATGCACAGAAGCAGGCAGCCGTGCCTGGGAGGGGTGGTGGACACACATGCACCCCAAAGGTGGCTTGGCTCTGATGTGGAGGCAAGTCCTGCCAAAAAGCAAACACTTTGGTTGTAACCCAGTTTCTGCAGCTTGTCCTCCCTGCTTTGGGAGAAGAGGGAAGTTGCTGCATTGCATGAGTACCCACCAAGCTGCAGACCAGGCAGTGCCCCAGGGCATTTAACCCCACCATGCCCCTGGCAGAGATGATACTGCCCAGCTCCAAGTTGAATACGGCTGCAAAGCAGCGGCTCAACCCTTCCAGGCTGTTTGGAAACAGATAGGTGGGAGGAGGGCAGCCGATAAGCCGAGAGGTACAGGATACCCAGTAAGATTTATTGTGTTGTGTTTTCAATTTGCACATCGACACAAGACAAACAGATGAGGTTTCAGTACAGCAAGCTCAATTAATCAGGGCTTTGACAGCTGTGAAGCTGGACATTATTAATCCCTTTTGCAGACAGGCTGAAGGGGTAATAATTGCACTTTCCCCCAAAATAATAAGGAATAACATTCCTCCTGCTGCCCCCCCTTTCCCTGCGAGAACATTTCCTAATCACGGTCCCTAATACTATACTAATTGCAAAAATACTTCAGTTCACCCATTGCTTGCAAAATGGGAAACAAAACGCATAAAAATCCTGAGAATATTCTTCTTGGGGCTCTAAGGTTCAAAGGGATGGGGGCACCCAAAGCCAGGACCCTGGGAGGCAAGAGTTGACACATTTCCCTGTGCACTTGGAGCCATGACAAGTGTGTACTGCGGCATGGGACACCCTAGATCCATTCCCATCGGAGTGTGCAGGTAACGGGGAGGTGGCATGTTTGGGATGCATGGCAGGGAGCTGTGGGATGGATCCAGCACTCTCTGTGGGCACAGAGGCTTGGGAAGGCTGGCTGTTCACCTGGCCACAGCATCTATATGACCTGGAGATGCTGTCAGCCAAGCTGTCAGCCTGGTCCTGATGGGATGCTCCAGCCTGTGCTGGGGCAGGAGGGCTCCAACCATCAGAGCACGACTTCCCCTTCGCTATCCCCCCTCCAGGGAAGGGATGTGCAGCCAAGGCATCCTCAACCACCAGGAATGGGGAGGAGGGACTGCTCCAAGGGCAGGGGAAGGGGGATATCCTCACTCCCAGCCTGAACCCAGCTTTCTACAGCCACACTGCAAAAGCCACCCAGCCCCGACCCTGCCTACAAGGATGAAGAAATCAGACGGGCAGAGCAGTCTGCTGCTTTCCTGTTCTGCACCATGCAGACACCACCCCAATGCATCCGCCTCCAGACAATGTCATCTTCCAAGCGGGAGACATTTAAACAGTGAAATGCCAAAGAGGCAGCGTGGTATTTAAAGGCAAAGATGCAATTACTAAGGTTCTTGGGAGAGCAAGCACATAAATGAAGGAGGTTTGGAGAGAGGCTGTTTATCCCACTCTAAATCCATGGCAGTGCCACGTGTTCACTAGGAAGGGGATGTGCAAACATGAGGCTGAGCGGAGCGTCTCCGGAGGGGATGGGTTTGTTTGACAGTTTGCCATTAGAGCATCTGAAAAAACTGACATTGCCTGTGGCCACGGGGAAGGTGACAAGCTGTGGTTCTTGCAATATTGTGCCTGGCTGAAGCCTCGTTACAGTTATTAGTGGCAGAGGGAGCATCAAGGGCTCGGTTCACATCTGCACCCAGCAGGTAGGAGATGCAGCTGGAGAGGAAAATAGCCAGGCAAAAGGCATTACTGGTAGGGCAAATTCTGGACTGGGGATTGGATCTGGTCCTAAATCCCCTGCCTGCTGCTCCGTCCTTTCCCTAAGTCTCTTCCCATCGTATTTGGCACCCCACCCTCCCCTTCATCACTGGCAATAGGAGCCAGTGGTGCTGGATGTCTGCTCTGGCATGGAGATGGAGGTGTCTGTATGCTGCTGCTGCTGCTCCAGGCTGCTGGGTTGTGCAGCAATGGATGGGGCAATAGATGTTGGTGTAATGCTGTCAGTACAACCCATAGTCCACCCGCAGCTCCTGACACCACAGGAAATGCCCATTTCCTTTTCTGATAAGATTGGTGAATCCCCCACAGGGAATTGCCAGCACGGACACGGGATGGAAGGTGTGGACAGCCCAGCTGTGGCTGTGCACCACCCCGGGGAAGGAGAGGCCAGCCTCTCCCTGCTTGCCTCTTCCCCTTTTCGGCATTGGATGCGTTAGAAAGCATTCTCCTGTCATCCAGCCCAAATCTTTGTTCTTCTACATCTGTCAAATGCCTTTGGTGCTGGGTAGTGCTAAATAATGCTAATTTTATTCCAGCTGCCTTGCTTGTGCTTAAAAACAGTGTTGCAAAGAAAAATCAACATCAGCTGGAAGTGCCATCTTTGAGAGAGAAATTTCAGAGAAGCAGTGGGGGGCAGGATTGAAAAGCTGAGGGGGGTTAGAGGCTGAGAAGGAGTCGATGGAGGTGTCTGTGTGAGGCTGGGTGAGGAGAAAGAATGTTGGGACTCAGACCCTCTGCAGCACCCAGCCCTCAGTATCTCCCACTGAAGCAGAAAATTTGCTTCTTCCCGGCCCTTTTAAAGTTTCCTGTGATTGAAGGTTGTGGTTTGGCAGCCCTCAAAATCCAGCCATAGGGCACCTGGCATGGCCACACGGTGTGAACAGGTGATCTCCTATAAACTTCGCCTCTTTGTTCAAAGATGCTGAAGCACTTTCATGGGTTCCCTTTGCACCTCCAGCTTCTTGCAAACCGCAGAGCATTGGCCCTGGCAGCTCTCTGGCTTCACAACTGGTTTAAGACACCACCACCTCCACCAAAAAAAAAATATCCAAGGATCGGCTGTTGCCTGTCGAGGGACAGATACTTTTGCTGTGTTGCTGCGGTGCTGAGAGCAGCCTTGGAGGGAGGACGACTGCCTGGGCAAACCACAGTGACTTTGCACGGGAGCGAAGTAGGGAGCATCCCCAAGCAGCCGAGGGGACACGGCGGCTGCTTCTCCTGCTGCAGTGAGGTTGAAGAAAACAGCCATCCATAGGGTTGTCTGGGACAAGGTGTGGTGAAACCATGCCTGCACCTGGCATCCACCATGGTGCAGGTCCTGCCGAGTCTGGGCTCCCCTCCTGGTGGCTTTACCTTCGGCCCCTGATCCCAAGCAGTGAGACGGGGTTTTCCTCCCTTTCCCAGACACCTCTGGATGCTGGCGGGGAATTTCCACCTCTGCTCTAGGTCAGCCCAGGGCGTTATTTTATTTGACCCTAATTTTTTTTTTAAGAGCTAAATTAAATGGAGGGGAAGGTAAAAGCATTTCCCCTCTGCCCTGCCCTCCCTGCTGGAAGGTTAACACATCGTCCATTTCCTGCCTGCGCAGATGGGCTATGCCTGGAGTTTGTCAACTCAAATTCAAATTAACTCTCAATTCAGTGGCTTCGTGTGAGGCCCCGGGGGCAAGTGGGGTGAGCAGCAGCTACAGATGTGGGCAGGCAGGGAGAAAGGCAAGGGGCAGAGTGGAGCTTCCAGCTGGTCCTGGGGAATTTGTCCTGTAAACCCCCAAGAAAAGAAAGAGCAAGGAAGGGAAAGAAAGCAAAAAAGCAG
>NW_008824191.1:390987-398160 GCF_000699105.1 Pygoscelis adeliae
CGAAAATGAGAGCGTTTAGATGCCAAAATCTGAGCCTACTAGAAACTATTGATCAGTTGAATCAATAAAATAAAATAAAGTAAAATGGAAAGGACAAAGGAAGGGACAGGGGAGGGAAGGGAAGGGAAGGGAAGGGAAGGGAAGGGAAGGGAAGGGAAGGGAAGGGAAGGGAAGGGAAGGGAAGGGAAGGGAAGGGAAGGGAAGGGAAGGGAAGGGAAGGGAAGGAAAGGAAAGGAAAGGAAAGGAAAGGAAAGGAAAGGAAAGGAAAGGAAAGGAAAGGAAAGGAAAGGAAAACCTGGGCTTCCTAGGTGAGAAGGAACTCTTCTGAGGAGCTAATCTGACCTCCCATGTGCTCTAAATCATTGAAATCGAAATGAGCAAACACAGGAGAAAAAAAGTCCCCTGAATATTTGCTTGTCTAGAAGAATGAATTTGCTTGGTCTGGGCTGTGCCCTCTGCTGTGTTTGCTTTCTGCAAATATCCAGCCCTCAGGTTTTACCTGCGCAGACATTTGGGGAGAGCCAGTCACAATCTTGCGCACACAAATTAGTGCAGAGATGAATTGGCTGTTTCTAAATGCCAGGCAGGGAGCAGGACCCAGCAAACTGCTCCAAGCAGCTGTCCTGCCGCCACGGGCTGCCAGGGACCAGCCTCACAGTGACTGTTTTTAGAAAAATCACAGATTTTAACAGCATGTTAAATAATTGTGACTTGCCATCCACATCTGAGGAGTCTGCAATCCACTTCCAGACATGCCCTAGGCAGAATAACAGAATAATTTCTTTGTGTGACGTTTTGACTTTGCTCCTCCACATAGGGGTGTGAAAAGTGGCTGATGTAGGGGTGTGTGTTTGCGTACAGGCATGTTTGGAGGGAGACACATAGACCTCTGTGTGTTTGCAGGGCTCCTACATGTGACTATGACCTAGTGCATAGTTTTAGAAGGTCAGCAGTATCCTTTGTAGCCCTCCAGGCTGCTCTAGAGGGAAACCTCTGCCCAGCTGTTGCCAGTTTTGGGGGCCAGGTGGTGTCTGCTTCTGTTCAGCCCTTCTGCTCTGCTCCTGAAATGCTCTCACTGACTCTCTTTCCAACCCCTCAACTCTGCAAAACCCCTGCCCACTTGGCCCAGTCAGGCTCCTGTCTCAATCCCAGCCCGGTGGCTTGGTGTGGATGTTGTACTGTGGTGTTGGGCAAAACAGGAGCTGTCGTTCAGCCCTGCATGGCTGGCACTGTCCTGCTGGGGCATGGGACATGGGACATGCTCCTGGTGACCCTGAATGGCTGTGGGGGCGGAGGTGGGTCTCCCTCCCAGTCGTACTTCTCCCAGTTCCCCATAGATGGGAGCAGAGGTCTCCTTTTCCTCCAGCTCCAGTTTGGTGGGACAGAGCAGACTCTCTCCAAGCAGGGGATTTCTGTCCAGAGGAGGGGACATGATGCTTTGCAGTCCCTTTTTTGCTCACTGCTTTTGAGGACTGTGAAGAAACCAAAAATATCTGGTCTGGATGGTCAGCCCTGCTGCGGTGGGGGATGCTGTGGGTGGATGGGGCTGCGCTGGGGGGTGCTGCTTTGGAGAAGCCCTGTTGTTGTGATGGAAACAGGATGCTGAGCAGCTTTGTGATCTCTCCCCAGAGCAAAGGGAGCCCACAGGGAATGGAGACCATCACCTCTGGGTATGGGACAACCAGCACGGCATGTCCAGTGGGTCCCCAAGGTGCCTCTGCAGGGTGGGTTGATGCATGCCCACTTATCCTGACGGTGCAAAAAGCATGGACCTCCTCTTCTCCCAGTCAATGTCAGCAGTAGTGTTGTGGGGTGAGGATGACCTATACCCACCTTCTGTGCTCCCCATCCCCATCAAAGCCATGGGGTGATTTATTTCTTCCACTCACCACACCCTCATATTTTCTGCAATTCTTCTATGTAAATCGTGACACTGATTAATAACACTTAGCGCTTTCCAACTCCGAAGCACATTGCAAGTATTTCCTAATTAATCCTCGCAACACCTTCGTTGGGCAAGGCAGTGTGCCACTGTCCTGACTTCCCAGGCTTGCAGCCTTCTGGCGGACAGAGGTGGAAGTGTTCATCTGCACATCGTTAGCCCCATGCTGCTGCCGCTTAATGAGTTTCCTTGCAGCAGAAGGGAGTGTCGTGCAGCCTGCTTTGGAGCAGATGGATCTTGCTTGCATGCCACTCCAAGAGGATGGAGAGCAGTGCAGTTTCCCAACTTGCTGTCTCTTTATGGGGCTCGTGCCCAGGAGCAGGAAGATGGTGCCTGTGGGGTGCTCTCCCATCCCTGGAGCAGTGATCCTGCAGCTCCTGTGTGGCTGCAGCCCAGCGGGTGCAGCTGCAGCTTTGGGGGACTTAAAGAACCAACTCTGCCTCCAACCTGGGAGCAGTCTGCAAGCAAGAAGTAGAAATCACACAGGCATGAAGAGTCAGTCAGGAGAGGGTTAACAGCCTTCTCATGGAGACATGCTCTGAATTGTCAGCTCCTGGTAGATACTGCAATGGCCCAAGCCATGGGTGCTGCTGTATCTCCTGGAAGATGGACACTGGGAAGGGGTTAATATGGAGAGTTTTGTGGCTGCAAGCTAGGAGCAAGAAACATCATTTTACCCAAAGCAATTTCCCTGGTAGATAGTTTTCCCACCTCCCCTCCGCTATTATGGCAGGTAATTGTGGCTGAATGACAAGTTCACCGCTCCTTTCTCAGTCCTGCTTTTCCTCCTGCTCTATCTCGCAGCCAAGTCATGAAAGCAGTTGCTGGAGACGTCAAGTCCCAAGGTACAGCCCTCGGTCTCCTTGCAGAGTGCAGCAACTGAAGGCAGGGAGGACAGCTATCCAGGACACTGGCTGGGTGCCAGCATGCCCGATGGCTTGTCGTATTTCCTGCACCAAGCCCATAAGCTTTACACTTGCCTCCCACAGGCTCAGCTCTGGGCAAGGGCTATTTAGCTCCAGTTTTTCAGGAAAAGCGGAGCTGGATCGTGGCTGTTCTCTACCATGCAGGGTAGCTGGGAGGGATGGGGGACCCAGCTGCCCTCTTGCCACCTCTCCCACCGTGGTGCATTGCTCCCCCCACGGAGCCCCTTGCTGTGTACCTTCGCTTTGGCAGCCCCAGCTCTGCATTTCCCTCCAGCGCTTCCCGGAGAAGTGGAGCAGCCCCCCGGACCCTGGCCCTCCGGCTCATTAAAGAGGCTCGTGCTGTGCCCTCTTGACACTAGTAACACAGGAGCACATGTCTTCAAAAAGCCAGGCCCTGGCGATATCCCCTGGGCCTGCTGCTGGCTTTCCTTCCCCTGCTCTCACAACCCTCCCCAGGAGGGCTGTAAATTTGGCAGGAGCTGCATTATTTCCAGACCAACCCCGTCTCACATTTCCCCTGCCACTAGCTTAAGTGTCACCCGCCCACAGGCCCCAAAGCCTCCCCCTGCCCCACCTGCCCCTGTTGCTCCCTGGCTGCTCACCCTGCCGTCTTTCTGGGCAGAACCAGGACCCTCAGCTGGCACGGGCATGCCTGGCAATGGATTTGCAGGTACCCCTGCATGCCCACACTGCCCTCTGTGCACACACACCCACTCACATGTGAATGCAGAGATATGCATGCACAGGTATGTGCACTCCTCTCCTTGCACGCAATCTTGGTATCTGGAGGCTCTTCCAAGTGCATCCTAGGATTTCGGATGCTTTGGTGGCAGAACTGAAAATCACCTGCCTTTCTGTTCCCTCTTGGGGATGGAAACTGGCTCACAAGCACTATGAGCATGACACTCGACCTGTCCTATGAACAGGGACCTCAGCTTCACATGGCCATGCATTGGGTTGGGATCCTCTGAGACCTCCGTGCCGTGGTGCCTCATCTCTCCCCCTGCCATCATGGAGGCTTGGGGGCTGCTCCATGTGCAAGGTCTGTATGGAAGAGAGAGATGTAGCAGGGCTCATACCATCCTCTCTCTCTCCCAAAAAGTGGCCAGAAAAATCACTGCAGCTCACTGCCTGGGGTGTGACTCAAACCACAGAGTGTCCCTTTCCAGAGGGTCCTGCAGCATCCATCCCCCTGTCACCCACAGCCACAGGTCAGTTGTCTCAGGGTGCAAAGCCTCCTGGATCCACTCCTGAATACTCTGTCCTCCCCATCGCTGCATGGGATTCAGCTTCATGGGGCCTTTCCTGCCAGGGAAGGTGGTGCGAGCAGTGGTACAAGCAGGGCCTTTTTCCTCTCACCCCCTTTTTGGAAGCTTTTTGGCAGAAAGCAAAAGAGTTGCTTCCTCCTTGCACCCACTGGGTCCTGGGTGTCTGAGTAACGCTACCCTTATTTGGAGGATCTCAAAGGCTTGTTATTCATTAACTCCACCAGAGAGTTTCCTGGCAATTAATTTTTAATGGGTTGAAAAATTCTCTGCCTAACCCCGCTTTCTTCAGAACAAGCCTCCAAAGCCGTTGCTCACCCTCTTGATAGTTCTAATCATTATCTCCTACATTCCTTTAGCTGTTTTAGAAACCAAAGCCGGGGAAGAAATTGGAAAGTGTTATTATTTCATTTGGGTTAAACTGTATCACTTCAAGTTTTGCTCCCCCTGGGCACGATCATCAGCATATCTGATCAGCAAACATCTGCCTAAGCCACCCGCTCACGCCTCCCGGGAAACTTGGGGGAGAAAGAAAACCATGAGACGAAGCCACTGACGTCACCTCCCGCCTTTTCCTCTCTCCCCCCTGAGTTTTATTTCTAAGGGACATTTGCATAGAAAGAGGATCTTTGTTTCTGAAGGTTTTGCCAGCTCCCACTGCTGATTCCCCCATCTGGAAGCTTAATCCTTTCCCTGTGGTCACTGTGGAAATTGGAGCTGCATGCCGGCACTTTCCTTGCCTCCCCCAGCCCTGTCCCACCACCCAAAGGCCCAGCAGCCTCATGGGTGCACCCTATCACCCTCAAAATCTGGCAGCAAAGGAGCTTGGGGCAACGATTTGGGATGCCCGTGGTGGAAGCGAGTGCTGGCAGTGCGGTTTCGGTGAGCCACCTTACCCATCCTGTGCCTCAGTTTCCCTGGGCAGAACTATGCGGGTGCACATGAGCTTCAGAGAGCATTTATGCAGATTAATTACCACCAGTAAAGTTCTTTTAACACATGAAGAGTGACACCGATGCATAAGCAACGAGAGTAATTTCTACAGTGCTCAAAGGGAATGAGGTGCTAAATTAGTAATACAGCAAGCACGGCCATAATAATACATCAAGTATTACCGGCGCAGAGACGAGCCCGGCTATAGCACATTGCAACCCACCGCCTGGAAAGCCCCTGGACACCCAGCCACCTTCTCCCATTGCCTCTGCTGCCTGCTGCCCAACAGACTTGCTGATTTTATTGGCTAAAAGGAGATTTTTATGATTCAGCTGGTTAAAATATGTCTGGGTTTTTTTGTGGGCGTTTCCCCCTTTTCCCAAATCGTGTATGAATTTATTCTACTTTTTTTTTCTCAAGATGAAAAAGGAGATGGGGGACAGACTTTCAAAGAACACTCTTTGGTAAAAATATTCATTTGTTCCATTAAAAAAATAAGGCATTTTTTACGTCTAGCTCTCCTCCAATGGAAATTTTTAAACAAAACAAAATTTTCCCAGGGAAATAATCTCTTTTTCTTGGTTGTCAAAAAGGCGTATTTTATCCCCTCAGCTCCTAAAAATAATACTGAAATGAAAAACATCTTGTGGAGTTGCAAGGGCTCTCAACCTCTGTGGTCAGTGCCATGCAGAGGGAGAGAAGCAACAAGAACATCTTCCCTTGAGGAAGTGAATGCTGCTGTGAGGGAGATAACTGTAAGGATAAATCCTGAGGGATGGTTATTTGTTTGGAAATCTAGGGCCTGCAATGTCACCTCCTTGAAATCAGCATGGGCAGAGGATGCTGCACTGGGGGCTGTGTGTTGGGGTGTGTTGCATCAGCCAAAATTCATGGAACAAAACCTGCCCTGCTGTGCAGGAACTGCAGGCAGGGCAGCACCTTGGGGTGGACCATCCAAACCCATCCCACCACCTTCAAAACTCATGCTTTGGAAATTAGGAAGGATGCTCAGTCTCCTGGCATTTGCAGTATTACCTGGGAAGGAAGAACACCTCTGGTCTTTACCCATGGGCAAGCCTCCAGGATGGGAGGCTCAGAAGAGAAATGCAATTCCTTTACAGTGCTTTATAATTGATCTGAAGTCAGGGGAAGCAATTAATGTGGAGCCCCATGGTATTGCTTCAAAGCAAGGCTGGATTTTCAACCTCATAACGGCTAAAACCAAGAAAAGGGATCCAGTGGAAGTCGCATTTTGAATGAATGAAGCTCCTCCCGCAGCATTTGCAAGTGCAGCTGGTTTTCAGACAGATTTTTTTTTCTCCATTCTGTTGAAAATGCCAAACTGTTGAAAGCAAAACAGCTTGTGAAAATGTGTGGATTGTGAGGAAACTTCATTCTCACAGAAAGAAAAAGGGAGGAAGTGGTCAAAACATCAAAATGCTTGTGCATAATACACTGTAATGTATATAAAATAATTTAATAGTAATGGGTAATTAAAATCAGGACAAAACATTTTGATTTTATCCAACTGTTCCGAGTTGAGTGACTCAAAATGATTAAATTCCAGTTCACAGGGAAAACTCTGCCTTTGTTTTGTTCCATTTTGGAACGAGGACTGTTTTGAAACACTGGACTCTCCCAAGGAGCAATAGCTGCTGGAGGAGGCAGGCTGCTCTGATGGAACAGGGGAACGGGGGTCCCCACCAGGGAGCTGGGCAAGACCTGGGGTGAATTCCTGCAGGAAAACCAGGTGTGGGACTCACCTGCAGCACAGCAGAAACCCATCGTGGGGGAAGGGTGAGGAGCCGAGGCGGGCTAGACTCTGGAGACAACTTCATGGTGTGCACTGAAAATGCAACCTCCTAGGACTTGTGCGAGCCGGCTGGGCCAGTGACATCTTGATGAGCAGTGTTTCCCACTGGGAAATCAGTTGGTTGAAAGCATATGTGCAGTTTAGGGGATAAACACATGCCAGGGTCTTCTAGCAGGGCAAAACCACCTCCTTCCCCTGTTTGTCTGAGCATCTCCTCCACTCCTCGGGTGCTCTCCTCTCCACCGTCCACAGCCTGTCAGTAGTCTGGAGGTCACAGCTCTGGCTCATCACTGA
>NW_008824191.1:398353-404242 GCF_000699105.1 Pygoscelis adeliae
CCGTTTTTCAGGGACTACTTTATGAAAGCAAAGACAATCTGTGGTGCTGGTGACACAAGCAAGGATGGGAATTAAAACCATGTTAATCTCCAGCCTCCTTTCTTATGTGCTGCTGGCAAGTCATGAGTAAATCAGAGATAGTGAGCGACTATCTTTCTCTGAGCACAGCCAAGGGAAGATAGGCCTGCTTTTTATGACTAATTACTCATTAATTCATTTTACATTAAAAGAAGTACTACTTTCTGTTTCCTCATTGTGGGCTTTTTTTTCCTGTTTGTTGTTTGAGAATGGCAATGAATACATTTAGGCAAAGGGGTTTCAAAGTGTCATTGTGAAATGGAAACTTGATCCTTGCAAATGTGACTTTCATTTTCGTTGGGTTCTTTTTTTTGCTTTCCCCTCACCCTCAATTAAACTATTTGCCATCCTTGGCAAAAATTCATGAATAGTTTCAGTTGTCTCAAACCTGCATTTTTTGGCCAGTAAACTCTCCATCTAAAAACCTCGCTTCACACAGTTCTGTAAATAACACCACCTTCCCTTGGGCTGGCTGCCTCGAGCGTGTGCTGCAACAGGTAGATCAAGAAGAGGGATGCAGACATGGAAACCTTGATGTTCAAAGGCTGCTTCAGGGATGGGGTGTAGGAAGCTGCAGCCATGCCTTCACATCGTGCTGCCTGGGGTCATTTTGTTGTTGCACACTGGATGACTTGGGAGGGCCTGTTACTTGGGAAAAAGACTTCTCCCACCCATTTTAAGAGCAGTTTTGAGATCCTTGCATCCTGAAAGGACCCTTCAGCCACTGAAAAGGGGGTATCCTTCTCTTCATCAGGCAGCTGGAAACATCTGCAAACTCTCAAAATCACAGTCTCATTTGCAGTAGCTAAACAATCAACTTTCAAGGGTGAAAGTTCCGTCTTTCAGGGGAAAGAGGGGGTTTGGCTGGTACTCCCTGTGCCAACCCTCTTATGACTAAATGCGATCTTAAAGCCTTCCTCCATTAGTGTTTTCACTCACAGGGCCAGTTTGGATCACTTTTCCTCTATGGCAAAAGGATGGAATTTGCATGTCCAAATTCAGAAGTCGCCAGCCCAGCTGTCTCCACCTGAGCTGGTGATTATGGACTTCCCTTATTGCTGGTGAGACAAGATTGTTTTTTTCAAGGGGCGGCTCTTTCTCCTGCTCCATCTCCAAAATACACGGTCTGTGCATGGTCCAGGAGGAGCCAGAGCCTCCCCAGGTCTTGCTGTGTAGCGTGGCAGGACTGCCTTGGAGAAAGTGGGGACCTGAAGTGAGCCAGTGGTAAGGCTGCTCCTGGCTCCGTCCCCTCCCTCCCAGCCTCCCCATGCCCCACTTGCACCTTGTGCTACCCCCTCTGAGGCCGGCACTGCCCAGCCCCAGTGCCCCTTTTTTTGGTTCTCCTGTTACTTTTTATTGCTCTTCACATCCACTGCAATTTATTTGGGTCTGAATGTGATAAACTCCACATTTCGGCTTTTTTTAAAAGCCAAATATTTGTGGAAAGTAATACTTAGCCAGACTCATATTCCATCCTTAATACAAATCTAATCCAGATACAAGCTAAACAGCAGGACGACAACTGCTCTTAATACTCACCGTGTTTCTATCATCATCACTTTCATTGAAGAGAGAAGTTATCAGCTTTTTAATTGCTTCAGGATTCCCCATACCTGCTGCCAGGCCCACCCTGGGCTCCCCAGCCTGCCTTCTCCCTTGCAGGCATAACTCTGACCCTTAAAACCCTGATCTTTGCCCCTCGTCACTCCAGCCTGGCCTTTTTTAACCCAGGTTGTCAAAGCAGCCGAACTGTCTGTCTTTGTGGGAACGTGCAAAGATGATCAGTGATTGAGGTGACCACATTTTCAAAGAGGATTTAGTCTATTAATTGAATTTAGTCTATTAATTAATTTTGATTTGGTCTATTAATTCTCAGGCTTGGTTCTGATAATCTCTTTGTTATCCCCTGTGTTCTCTCTAAAGGTTTCCTTTTACATCTGTCTATGAAGCTCCAACGATGCTCCTGGGCTAAGCGGTGCAAATGCAATTTATGATTCCAAACGATTCTTTGTGGAGCTCGTAAACCGGTGCTAATCCATGGAGATAATTAACAAAGCGGCTCTGCTTCAGCAGGGAGGTTAGAAGGGCATTGATGGAGGGGTGGCTCCTGGGTCTTGCCTTCGTGTCTGAACCATTCCCGCATTTCCCCAGTCCAAACCAAACCGCTGAGAGAGGACAGGGTTGGAGCAGATGCGTTAACCCAGCATCCCTATCAGATGGGGATGACACAGGGTCTCCCGTCCTCCAGCAGAGGAGAGGGGAAGAGGTTACAGAGGTATTGCAATGCCAAGATAGTTCCCCCACACCCCTCAGGAAGACTTTCTGTCTCCAAGGAGCTCCACCATGCAAGGAAGTCTTGATTTTGGCTGGAAACTATCTCCAGCTCCTTTCCCAGCCGGTCACTCTCTGGTCTCCTCCTGAGCTTGAGCTGAGCTCAGTTCCAAGGTCAAGAGCTGTCACTGTGAAAACCCATTGTTCATTCACCTTTTCAGTACCGCACATAGAGCTGATCATTCATCTCAGGGGGATATTGCAGACTCATGAAGGATGATCGAAGGTGTGGAACAGTCCCCTCCTGACAAATGCATGAGTAACTTTGCTTGCTTATGGCCCAGAAAAGAAGTGACTGAAGAGTACGTGGTAGAAGACATGGGAAGGTGGCAGGAAGCAATGTGAGAAGCAGAGGACACAACAGATTGCTAGCAGGTGTTAAGGTGCAAGGTGTGGTAGACCTGTGGAACTGTTTGCTGCGCAATGGTGTGGATCCTAAAAGTTTGCATGGGTTTAAGGAGAGACTGGAGAAATTCAAAGAAGAAAAAACTCTTTGGCGTCTGTAACTGAATACACAGAAACAACCTGCATCTCAGGGTGGCTCCTAGCTAAGTGGTGGGGAGTGTGCTGGGAGGATTTATTATGACACACTTGCTTTGATCTTACAGGCTTTCTGGGACGCTGGGGAAATGGGTGCTTAGTCCTACCCAGCCTGCCCCCCCCTGCTCTTTTTAAGGCTGCATCCCCTCTACTGAAGCAGCCGTCTGGAGCCATGGTAGTGTTGACACGTTGTAAGGTTGAGGCTGAGCTGACATCCACAAAGCACTGATTCTTTCTACGTGCACTGCTGCATATGAGAGCCACGCTTAGGGGGACTGGGTTGGAATATCTGCTGATTCCGGGCTCCAGCACTGTGATCCCTCCTATGCCTGATCTCTTCAGGCTGCATGAACAGAATCCAGACCTTTGCTAATGCAGAGTTTCCCTCGTGGAGGGTCTCTTAAGTGGGGTCTGAAGGGTCCCAGCACGGGCAGAGAGCGCAGCCTGATGTGGGCTCTTGTGCAGGTGTGGATTCAGTGCTGCAATGGGATCTGTTCCCACCAGAGCCTATCTGGTTTGGATCTGCTCAGGGGTGCCCGTCATCAGCTGCAGACTGGCACTCAGCTGTGTTTGCAAGCTGCATTTTTGGTGGGTGAGAGAGAAGGAAAGGCAATCTTACCTGCCTGTTTCCTGCATGACTTTCCCAGCCTGAGGCTTCGCCAGCTTCGGTCTGTTCCATGGACCACAGCCTCTCCTGAGCTCACCTCCTCCCACACCTTCTCCCTGGAAACACTTGCCTCTCACTCCTGTGCTTTCCAGGCAGCACCTCGCAACCCTTCATGCCTCCCTATTCCACATCTTCCTTCATTACCAGCCTCTTGAATGATCCAATTCAGCCACCGCCAAACACTTGAACACTGATGTGCTCTGTGATTTACAAAGCACACTGCCTCCAGTGAGTTCCTTGCCTGACGTTTTCAGAGACCTTTTGGGGAGCAAAGCAGCTATACATCACAGAGCAACTGCTTTTTTCTCCTCCTTTTTAGGTTTCAGAGGATTGAGGGATTTCTGAGAGTTCCTTGAAGCAGCTACAGGTGTTTTGAGCTGAGAAGATGAGCTGGACTCAGAGTCCTGAATATGAGGTCTCCACACATTCACAGGATAAGTTAAATCCCAGCTCCAGCTTCTCATCTTTCTTGGGACCGTAAGCAATGAGCTAGCACAAAAGGACAACAGGATTTAATGCCCTGAGCTGGAGAAAAACAAGCTGTCCTCTGTGTGTGCCCAGAAACCCACAGGGAAGGATGCAGACACCATCTTGGGAGTCTCTAAAAAAGAGAGCTGAGCTCTTCTTCAGCTTGTGAGGATCCAGTTGTAGTTGTGCAGCCCCCTCTCTCCACCCTTGTAGCATGTGTGACCTGGAGCAAGCAGATGCTTGGTGTTTGAATGCAGACACCTATCCTGCAACAGCTCCTTGGCTGAGACCTGGCATGCTCATTTCACCAGGAAAAGCACAAGCAGCTCACCTGCTGCCGTCCCTGCAGGCCATGGCTGGGGTGGGAGTGGTGCTGCACAGCAGCAAAATAGCAATTGAGCAATGGCCTGTCTGCTATCGGGGATTTTCATGTCCCTGTTGTGGCACAGTCGGGGCTCTGGCGGAGGGAAGATCCAGCAGCCAGAGAGGCTGCAGCCTGGAAAGGATCTCAGCATCAGGCTTTGGCTATCCTTTTCTCCTAGGACAGGTGGCTTGCTGGCCTCTCCCTGAGCTCAGAGGACAGGGACAGCATTTTCCTGGTTTCCCAGGATCTGGATGGGGAAGTCTGGGAGCACAGCTTTCCACTGTGCAGGAAGCCTGTGTGTTGGGCTATGGAGGAGGAGAGGGCTGGCTTTTATCTGGATGGGTCCCTGTCGTTTCCTTGCACTAGAAGGGAAGGACAGAGGTTTTGCTCTGCACCACAGCTCTGCTCTCCCTCACACCCTCTCCCTGGAGCTGGCTGTGGGTGGAATGCATGCGCAGTGGGGACAGCCAGGCTGTCTGGTGCAAGGGGACTGTAGGACCAGGCAGACCCTCACCAGTGGCTGAAATCTCAGCGTGCATGCCAAGTCCTGAGAGGGAGAACCGTGCAGGCACCTCACGTTTTACCCAGCCAGGTCTTGCACAGCAGGAAGTGTAATGCACCTCTCTGGGGTGGTAAGCTGGAGATTTGGCAGCTGGAGTTCCCAGGGAGTTGCTGCGTCTCCTGTCCTCCCACAGCCTGACTGAAATGCCTCAGTGCCTAGCTGCCTCCCTCCTGCAGGGATGCCCTCGGGGGAGCCATCTTCTCCACGGGCTCCCCTGCTGCTCTGCCCAAGCATGTCGGACACACAGTGCAGCCCTGAGCTGTCCGTACATGTGGCAGAGACCCTGCAGAGGAACAAAGAGGCTGGAAGGACGTGCTTATCATACTCATTTCCACAGACCTGCTCAGCTAGGTGCAAGTCCAGGTGCCACAAAGCATCATATCTGGGTGTCTAAAACCTCTTGGTGGCTGGAGAGGTCCAGAAGCCGGAGGCTGGAGGGACCCTGGGCCTGATGCTGCAGGAGCAAGAGGGAGCGTGTCACACCGAAAAGGGCTGGTGATAATTAGTTCCAACCACAGCAAACTGTAATCACCGAATTGTTCAGGAATAATTATGCCTTGATAACAACATTGCACTTTCTATTTCCTTTATTGGTGTTCTTGTTAAATATAATTACCATGCAAATTGCACAGCGTAAGCAAGCCCAGGTGATTAACAGGGCCATGGGGGCCTTGGGAGCAGACTAAGGTGACTGCAAGTACACATCTCTCTGCTTGCTTAGTTGTCCGTCCAGGTTTGCACGTGGGAGATCATAGAATCATAGAATCATTTAGGTTGGAAAAGACCTTTAAGATCATCAAGTCCAACTGCAAACCTAACACTGCCAAGTCCACCACTAAACCATGTCCCTAAGCACCACATCTACACATCTTTTAAATA
>NW_008824191.1:404772-491307 GCF_000699105.1 Pygoscelis adeliae
TGGCCTTCTTGGCCGCCTGGGCACACTGCCGGCTCATGTTCAGCCGGCTGTCGACCAACACCCCCAGGTCCTTTTCCGCCAGGCAGCTTTCCAGCCACTCTTCCCCAAGCCTGTAGCGCTGCATGGGGTTGTTGTGGCCAAAGTGCAGGACCCGGCACTTGGCCTTGTTGAATCTCATACAGTTGGCCTCGGCCCATCGATCCAGCCTGTCCAGGTCCCTCTGCAGAGCCTTCCTACCCTCGAGCAGATCAACACTGCCACCCAACTTGGTGTCGTCTGCAAACGGACTGACGGTGCATTCAATGCCCTTGTCCAGATCATTGGTGAAGTTATTAAACAGAACTGGCCCCAATACTGAGCCCGGGGGAACACAGCTTGTGATGGGCCACCAACTGGATTTAACTCTATTCACCACAACTCTTTGGGTCCAGCCATCCAGCCAGTTTTTCACCCAGCAAAGAGTATGCCCCTCCAAGCCATGAGCAGCCAGTTTCTCCAGGAGAATGCTGTGGGAAATGGTGTTCTCATGTGATCAGGGACTGTAAAGGGAGCTCAGCTCAGAGAAGTGAGGAAGGACTGAGAGACATGTCTCCAAGCTGAGCAGGTATCTACCAGCAGGTCTGAGGTGAGCTCTGCTATGAAAACCTCTAGATGCAGTGTGGAACAAACCAGGTTCTGATTTCTCGTAGCTAACCCTCAGGAACTGCTCTGCACATGAGTGCCCCAGAGTGAGGGGTTCCCCTACCATCCAGTATCCCTAGCCAATTCAGTGCCCATCCCACACCTTTCATGGTGATGTCTGGGCACCTGTTAAGCTCTGCATGCTCCTACAGCTTGTGGTTCTTCAGCATCGCTTTTCCAGCTCTCACTGTGCAACTACCTGCACAGGTAGGAACTAGAAGATGCTCTTTTCTTCTTTCCTTCCCCTCTCATCAGCACAGAGGTATCTGAAGGATGTGAACAGGAAGGCAGAGGAGGATCTGTTAAGCATAACGAAGTAGAGGAGTATGACAGAAACTGCTGAACAGAGTTCCCTGGGGAGGACTGGGAGCGTTACCAACTGTCAGGCCTGTCAGCCTGACCTCGGTGCCAGGGAAGATTATGGAGCGGTTCTTCTTGAGGGCGCTCACAAGGCATGTGCGGGACAACCAGGGGATCAGGCCCAGCCAGCACGGTTTCATGAGAGGCAGGGCCTTCTTGACCAACCTGATCTCCTTCTATGACCAGGTGACCCGCCTGGTGGATGAGGGAAAGGCTGTGGATGTGGTCTACCTGGACTTCAGTAAGGCCTTTGACACCGTCTCCCACAGCATTCTCCTAGAGAAGCTGGCGGCTCACGGCTTAGACAGGGGGACTCTGCGCTGGGTGAAAAACTGGCTGGACGGCCGGGCCCAGAGAGTTGTGGTGAATGGAGTTCAATCCAGTTGGCGGCCGGTCACGAGCGGTGTTCCCCAGGGCTCAGTATTGGGGCCAGTTCTGTTCAATATCTTTATCAATGATCTGGATGAGGGGATCGAGTGCTCCCTCAGTAAGTTTGCAGACGACACCAAGTTGGGCAGGAGTGTTGATCTGCTCGAGGGTAGGAAGGCTCTGCAGAGGGACCTGGACAGGCTGGATCGATGGGCCGAGGCCAACTGTATGAGATTCAACAAGGCCAAGTGCCGGGTCCTGCACTTTGGCCACAACAACCCCATGCAGCGCTACAGGCTTGGGGAAGAGTGGCTGGAAAGCTGCCTGGCGGAAAAGGACCTGGGGGTGCTGGTCGACAGCCGGCTGAACATGAGCCGGCAGTGTGCCCAGGTGGCCAAGAAGGCCAATGGCATCCTGGCTTGTATCAGCAATAGTGTGGCCAGCAGGAGTAGGGAAGTGATCGTGCCCCTGTACTCGGCCCTGGTGAGGCCGCACCTCAAATACTGTGTTCAGTTTTGGGCCCCTCACTACAAGAAGGACGTCGAGGTGCTGGAGCGTGTCCAGAGAAGGGCAACGAGGCTGGTGAGGGGTCTGGAGAACAAGTCTTATGAGGAGCGGCTGAAGGAACTGGGGTTGTTTCGCCTGGAGAAAAGGAGGCTGAGGGGAGACCTCATCGCTCTCTACCACTACCTGAAAGGAGGCTGTAGCGAGGTGGGTGTTGGTCTCTTCTCCCAAGTAACAAGCGATAGGATGAGAGGAAATGGCCTCAAGTTGCTCCAGGGGAGGTTTAGATTGGATGTGAGGAAAAATTTTTTACTGAAAGAGTAGTTAAACATTGGAAGAGGCTGCCCAGGGAAGTGGTTGAGTCACCATCCCTGGAAGTATTTAAAAGACGTGTAGATGAGGCGCTTAGGGACATGGTTTAGTGGGCATGGTGGTGTTGGGTCGATGGTTGGACTCGATGATCTTGGAGGTCTCTTCCAACCTTAATGATTCTATGATTCTATGACCTGAGTCAATGAAAAAGCTGCCGAACAAGCCTGCAGCATGGAAGGACGATCTCACAGACACCCTGTGGGACAAGGAGGGTTCCTTGCTAGAAAGGGCTGGGAGCTGGGATGCTCAGCCCTGGGGACCTGTGTGGGGTTAGCCCTTCGCAGAGTCTCCTGCCACCTCCTCGTCTGCCTTCCTGTGAGGTTAATGGACATGGTGTCTCCCCTACACCTCTCATTTCTGATTGACCCCAAGGCCTCTAACCCATACCGGTGAGTCTCAGTACCTCACCTTTGTCTCATGGCTGCAGAACAGCCTCCTGATTCCAGCCATCATGTCTCTACTGGACCAGGACCTGGCACAGGGTTGCTGCTGCAGGTCTTGACTCCACTTGCAAAGCTGGGGCTGAAAACCAGAGCCCTTGCCCAGCAGTCATCCCAGGGCTGCAGCTGGGGCAAGGACGGAATGGGAGGCAACCTGCTTTTCCCATTCTCCCCTGGGCCATCTCTTTTCTCTCTGCCTGCCTTACCAAGCTGAAAGTAGCAGGTCAAGAGCACTTACCTGCTGCGCTTCCTGGTGTGGCCATGAGATCTAGCTAATTATAGGGCTCTCAGCTCCTCAGAGGAAATTCTCTTTCTATATATACATGCATACATACATATGTGCACTGACTTTATTATTATTACCATGCCAGACAATCCTTCTTCATTAGAGCTTGGAATTTGCTTTCGATGCTTTCAGTCAGATCTTTAACATTATTTAAACACAGTGGGTTTGGGAGAGTTTTTGTTATTTTTAATGCAGACCAGATTTTGCTGGGATAAGAGAATGAAATTGCTCTTCATCCAGACCAACTAGCTGCCTCCCTGGCTGCAGGAACCAAGAGGGTCCTCATTGCCGAATTCAGCCTGCAGCCCCTTTGAAATCACAGCCAGGTTGCCAAGGAGGGGAAAGGGAGGATGAAACCCCTCTTTCCACCTGTGCCATGGCTCAGGGGTCTGCGTGGACCATGGTGGCATGCTGAAGGCTCTCCTGAGTTGGGGCGAGCATCAAGCAGGCGCCTGCAGCTCCCTTGTCTTCCCTGTGCGTCACAGTGCTCGAGGACGTCAGGAGCACATCTGGCGTGCCCGGGCGCGTGATGGGGAAGGAGTCCCCATGCTCGGCACAGCTGGGGCTGTGTGCTCACAGGCGCCTTTGAACACCCAGCCCTGCTACGTGGTACATCCCCAGCTGCAGCGCTGTGCTGGGACCACTGTCTCTCCAGGACCCCATATGTCAAAGGCAACACGTCTCATCCCCACCCAGCTGGGTCTGGTATGTGGGTCCTGGAGGAGGGATAGGCCACAGCCCTTCACTGGGAATATGTGAGATCCAGGCAAAGGAAGGAGGGGGTTGTCTGAGATTCACATGCCGCAGGGATGGGGCCATGTCCAAGCAGTCCCGGCTGTGCAATTGTGGGAAAGACAGGCACAAACTGCTTTTGTGAGCAGTCCCAGTGCACCTAAAATGAGTTTTGTGGGAAAAAAAAAAATTCTGATCAGGGCAGAAGGTCCTTTGGATGATGTTCGTTTTAAATGTCCTTTCTGGGGAATTGAAAGTAAGGAAGGAAAGAGAGAGAGATAAAGAAAGAAAGAAAGAGAAGAGACATAGAGAGAAAAAGAGAGAGTGTTCAAATTCTCTTCAGCAGCTGAAAAACAGACCCAAGCTGGGTATCAGAATAGCATTTCTTCCAGAAAGTGGAAAAGAAAAAAAGTCCCTTACCAGATCTTTCTGGTGTAGAAGCACTCAGTGGAAGAGATGGGAACAAACCACCATCTTGCAGAGGTGCCCAGGTGGAAGGGAGAGCAATTGAAGCTGAAATAAAATATTGGCACTAGAAAAAACATGCATAAATGGGCCATGATAAATATAAGCTGGAGATGAGAAGAAACTACCCAGCCAACAAGAGTTCTGGAACTACCTTCTGCAAAGCAGCGATGGGGAGAGAGAGATTAAAGAAAGCACAGAGTGGGGCCCAAGACTGAATGAGCACTTTGCCTCATTTTTTGATAAGACCAGCGCTGCTGCCCATGGGAGCAAAAGCATGAAGCATAATTAGAAATGTGGGTATGGAAATTATCACAGCCAGTTTGGAAGCAAAGCTTGACGAGCCCAATGCTCTGAGCTTGGTGGGACTGGGCAACCTCCATCCCAGGGAACCGGCAGGTTGGCTAGTGGGAATTCAAGCATCTCCCAGGGCATGGTGTGGTGTGATGGGATTAAACTGGCTATAACCAAGCTGAGGCTGGAAACTTAAAGCCGTTTCCTACCCATGAGTGCAGGAGGCTCAGAGGGGCTTCTGCCACCGTGGGCCAGGTGGGAGATGCTGGTAGGGCTGGAGGTGCAGCTGGAGGTGCAGCCCTGCAAAGCTGGCGGGACTCCCAGTGGGATTTTTTTGCAATATAACCAGACCCATGTTAGACCCCAGAGTTTGTGGAGCGAGAGGTGTCCTCAGCAGTCCCCTGCGGTGCAGCGGAGGGGGAGCCGCTCCTCCACCTTTGCTTTCCAAACCACTGCCTCCCTTGGCATCATCAGTCGAGAGAGCTGCCATCCACTTGAGGCTCTCTCCTTCTTCTTGTCCTGATTATTATGATCATTACTGTCTCATTTCGAGCTGTAAATCAGAAATATTGTGCCTCGTATTTTTCCTCCCTGGGGAACGCATAACTAGGGGTGAGATTGGCTCTGAAGTTCAGTGCTGTTCTGTTGAAAAACTGCCTCGACAAATCGAAACTGTCTCACTTTTTAGAAGAAGTTTTGATTGGAATCAATCTTTCTTTTTTTTATGAGCATAAAAAGGGAGTAGTTAAAAGTAAGATTTATTCCAAATTCATCTTATCAGCTCTGAGACATTCAATTTTGTAATCAATTCCCAGAGGGGCTCCACCAAGAAGCCCATATTCAGAATCAATCTTGTATTTCATTAGGTTATTTCTGGTGTTAAAAAATAAGATTGATTCTTACTTTATGTTATAGCGCTACAGCAATTTATTTTTTAATGATATGAGGTAAGAATCAATCTCTGGCTTCTTCTTCCTTTTCTCTCTTTTTTTTTATTCTGCTTTTCCTGCGTTGGTTTCGTTGGAGCCAAGAGAATTTAGCAAGTTCTGAAGGATTTTCAAATTATTCTTGTGCAAATTTAGACCCCATTGGTGCCAGTCTGCTGCTCCCAGGATTCGCAGAGCACCGAGAGGCCTGATGAAAGGCACAATCTGCCCTACCCTGGGATTTTGGTAGCGCATTCCAGAAAACTGCCACAGGCATCATTTCCCACTGGTCCAAAGCCATTCGTGCCAGAGTGCAAACTGCAGATTCTGCACTTATTTTGCAATGGTGTGAAGTCTCCAGGTTTCAGACTTCTGGGTCCCAGCAGGGCATCACCCTTTGTGTGGGTGGAGTTTTGCTGGGACCTACAAATGTCTCCTTTCTAGCTCAACCCCATTTTAGCAGACAGGACATGCAGACTGCCTGACTGCCTTCCTGCCCGTGTGCTGCTCTCCAGCCCCTGGCAGCTGGTATCCTGACCTCCCAGGACTCCCACACCACATCCAGCACCTCTAGGAGCAGGTTTCTTACCTTCCTCCCCTAGGGAATCCCATGCTGCTGTCCAGGAGTGGATGAGCCTTGGAGATCCCCGTCCAGGCAGCACCCAGCAAAGACAGAGAGAAGTGGCCACCGGCATCCCAATCTCCTGCACCGGGAGGCAGAGGGAGCACTCATCTCTACTTGCTCTCTGCCTGCCTCTTATCACCAGCCTGAGCAGCAATGTGCATCTCAGCCCACTCTCTAATGCTGATGTGATGCTGCTGCTGTCTTCTGGGAGAGGAGCTGGGAGAGGTCTTCCGGCTGGCGCACTCCTCTGGCAGGGCTCTGCCACCCTCCTGACACCCTGGGCAGCATCTTTTGGAGGAGTCTTGAGTCCTGTCCACTCCCAGCACCCCACTCTTTGCCCAAAGACACTGGTTGTTAGCCATTCCCGTAATCACAGTGACCATAATTATCCATGACTAAATTAATCCTTAACAATTTATAATGAGTTGTGATCTGTCATGAGTGATTCAGAAGTTACTCAAGCAAGCACAGGTGCTTTTCACAGGTAGCTGGGAAATTATCTTGCTTGTAGCACTGGGACTTGGATGTCACTGTGCTGGTATTTGCCTGGCCTTCTCCTTTCTTCCATTTCCTTTTGTGCCTCAGAACAAAACACAGGTCTCCAGAAATGAGGGGAATAAACCACTGGAGTAACTGACCCGGGAGGTGGCCCATAAATTGAAGCTCCCTAAAGCTCAAGAAAATAGACCTCATGGAGTCTTCCTGGCCCTGGTGGATCAAGGCACCCAGGGAAGCCAGCCCTCACACTCCCAGGGTGCAGAATTTGGCCCTGTGTAGTGCAGATATGATTCACAGAGAGCAAAGGCAGGGGCCTCTCCCTCGCTATGTTGGACATACTGAGGCACGGTGTCCAAATTTTGCTCATGGTGGTAAGGTCCTAGCTGCTCTTTAATGTACCACTGGCCAGCTGGGCTTGGAAGAATGATGTTCTCTGGGGCTCAGCCTTGTGCTTGCAACTTGGCCACCCCAGATAGTACAAGGTTTGGAGGAGAAGCTGAACAGTGACAGCCAAAGCAGCAAACCTTTTCCTGCCCCAACACCACTGGAGCCCTCTGAAGTCCCTGCCAGAGCTCTCATTAACAAGATGTGACCCAAATCTCAGCATCCAGCAGAAGTGAAAAGATGTCTCGAGGTTTATCTTACATCCAGCAGTAGAACAGCTCCTGCTTCCCAACCACAGTTCCACATCCCCAGTCAGGCAGATGGGGTCACTGGGGTTGGTTGTCTTTCATGTCCCAGGCTCAGTCTTGACCTCAGTGGAGTGCTGAACCCTTTTGCCTTCAAACAGGTGACTGGGAAGCAGCAGAATTTACTGGGACCTTTCCCCCTTCCTCTCTCCCATGGTGACAGGCCCCCAAGTCAGCTCATGCAGTGGGCACACACTTGCAACACGATGAGCTCCATGGCTTGGCTGCACTAGGAAGGATGGAGGTGTGAGACTGTAGATTGGAAGGGGTCCTTTCCCATGAGGAAAATGCTGCCAGGTTTCATCACACACCCTTGGGACTTCTGAAGCAGCATGGCAGGACTGGGATATGCAGGGAAAACAGGCAGTGGGAGCCTCCTGCAAGTTGCACACTCCAGGTGCATGGTTTGAGGGGGTCTGTATGAAGTGCAGATCCCTCCAGACTCACTCACGTTGTGTCCTTGTGCACGTTGTGGGTGCAAATCTCCAATTTCATCTCTCTCCATCTGCCTGCTACTCTGGCTGTCTCATCATGCGTGTCTCTTGCTTGTCTCTATCTTTGTCACTATGTACATATCTGTCTGTCTGTGGCTCTGTTAGTCTTCAAAGGCCCTGAGTTCATTTGATTTCATTATCATTTCCCATCTCTTGAGCTCCATCTCTTTGTTTTTTCCCTTTTCTCATTATAATTTACATGTGGCTTGGGTGCATGCTGGAAATGAAATGCGAATTTGATAAAGCAGCCACGGCTCTCGCTCCCAGCCATGGCCTGAAAGCCCTGAACCCCTTGGAGAAAAGCAGGCTCTTCTTTTTTTTTTTTTTTTCATAAAGGGGGGAAAAATTGATTTTTTTCCATTGCACTGGCACAGAATGAAATTCTTCCAGCAATTACCAGGAGATAATGGCCTGAAATTAAACAGTCCTATCTCACTCTCTAACTATAGGACTTTTTATTTTTTCAAACTATTGAATACCAAGTGAATAATAATCAGGCAGGCATTAGGCATTCACACTCAGGCTACCTGGGACATGAAAGTACATACACATGGCAGAGCTCCTTTTATTGTTTGTTATTAACAGCAAACCGTCAAGATACGCGGAGCTGTATGCAAATGGAGAGAGACTTTAGCCCTGTGCCCAGCAATACGTTGCTAAATCAGCTATAGTTATCAATGTTGTCTTGCCATGGGAACATCTGATTGATAGATAGCCTACCCTGCACTAAGCAGGTGGGGGAACAATCCTTCCCATAGAGGTACCCAGCACCAAGCACACCTCTTCTCTTGCCCATCTGTGCCCTCTACTGCAGTGTAAATGCCCACATTCACATCCCCACTTTGCAATGCTGTGCCTGGAATACGTGGGTGTAAAGAAGGAGTCTGAAGGAAGACAGAGATCAGGTCAGGTCCTGGGGTAGTTCTGGATCGTGTGGAAATTTTCTGGACTTCACGACCCCAGACACTCCTGCAGGTGATCACACCTTTTTTTCCTGCTCTCCTGATCTCTCAGGGGGCAGTTGCAGGGCTCTGCCATGGCCATGGAGGTGGCATGCAGTGTCTGAGCAGCCTGGCAGAGCCAGAGCCAGCACATCGCTTCCTGTGCTGAGCCAATCTCACTCAAATCACCCAGGAGATCTCAGCAAAAATGTAATTGAGCTGCCCTGATTTAGACGCAGCTTGATGTACAAGGGGAAGGGAAGAAATCCAGGAGGTTGGAGCATGACTCTTAAAACTGGCAAGAGGTAAAAAGAGATGAGGTGATGGCTGAGACTGAGCATCCTGCTCCCTGGGGTGTTAAATACCCATGCATGACCTTTACAAAAGGTTTGCAAAGATGAAGCACAGGGCAGTGGGCAGGCAGCCTCCTATAGCAACAGGGATATATATCTGAGGGGAGCCTGGGACTTGCAGGAGCTGCCTACGTTTCTTGTCAATCTGCAAGAGGCATTCTGAAACCAGGTACTGAATTCCAGAAAAAGCAAGGACACATCTTGTTGAGAGGGAGCGTTCCCCACCATGGCTTATCTAAGAGGCTACCTGGAGACAGTGGTAAGGCTGGGGATGGTCTGCTCCAAATTGCATGTGGCAATAACCTGCCACCATCCTACCACCCACACAAGGGGTTACAGCTCATTCGAAGGCACGCCAGCTTGGGAGCAAGCTGCGATTTCTACCTCGGACCATTGCTCACCATCTGTCCTCATCCAGCAGCAGGGGTGCCTCTTTCACCTGTGACTTGTGTTGAGCTGAAGCTCAAAGGGCAGGAATGGGCCATGGAGCTGGGGAGAGACCATTATGTTCCAGATTCCTGAAATGGCTTTTCCACCAGAAACTTGGATTCATCTCATGTGGATTCCTTCTGCTTCAAAAGACCTGTTAAAAATTGTTGAAATGCCCTCCTTCAATACCTGTATGACACAGGACCTTTTCTTTGCTTGGAAATACCTTCACTGTATAATACTTGTCAATTTATAGTCATGATTGCAAATCAAAATTAAAAGGGAAATCACATAAAATACTCACAAATTCACCAAACAGCATGATATGTTTTTGAGTGAGGGGGATTGATGGGTGGCTTTTCAGTTCCTGGGAGTAGCTCTTTCTCCTGAGATGGGACTGGAAGATGTTTCAGCATCTCAGTAAGTCCTCCTGGACCAGGCAGGACACAGAGGTGAGCCCCAGCAGCTTTCTGCAGAGCTGGCCATGGACCTGTGTGGACTGGCAGGGTCCCTGCCTCTCTAGCCTGAGCTGGGAATCCTCCAGAAGGGTTAACAAGATAACAGGGAATGGTGTAGCCATGCCTATAATTTATTTAAGCTTTCAAAAGGCTTTTGATAAAGTCTCTCATAGGAGGCTATTAAGGAAACTTGGTAACCACAGGATGAGAGGAAAAGCCAAGGCATGGATTAAAACCGAGATAAGATGGGGAGGAAAGGGAAGGAGCAAACGGCCAATTCTCATCAGACAGAAAGGTTAATAGTGGAGACCCCTGAGGTCACCCGAAGCCCTGAGTGGTTGAATACATTTTTTAGCACAAGCAGAGAGGGGAAGGGAACAGTGTGGCTGTGGAGCTCGCTGGGGGCTACTGCAGGGGGTCCCGGTGAAGGTGGATGGGGGTGAGGTGCAGCAGGAGTCCTGCGGCGGGATGGGATGAGGCAGGCGGTGGGTGATGCTGCACCCGTGACTCTGTTCAGGACTGGCATGGGAGCTGGGGCCCCCCAGTGGGTTGTACCTGCTTCTGGGGTGCATGGGAGGGTCAGGAAAAGGCACTGCCCTGGTGTCTGTCAGAGGAGCCAAGGCAAAGTAAGCCAGCTCACATCCAACACAGAGGCACAATGATAAGGGTCAGGTGGTAACAACCCCAAAACAGCTCAGATAAGCATCCCTTTAAATCAGTGGGACTGATTTATACCAGCTGAAGGAGTGCCCCAAAGGACATATTTCAAAGACCCAGCGATACCTCCCGATACAAACGGCATTTGTCACTTGTCATATTGGTTGCATCTCCTTCTCCCCAGCGAGGCAGGACAGCAGCTCTCTGGACTCAAGTGCCATGCAAAAGCCAAATTCATGAATTTAAATATTAATCTAAGGGATGAACATGGTCCAAAAGAGAGGTCTGAAAAAAGTAACTGATGCACATAAAAAGAAATATTGGCTATTGACTCAGTGAATATTATCCATCCTGTGCAAACAGACCCCATGGAGCAAACAGTCTGTGGACACCTGACTAAACAGTGTTTATGATAACTGGTTGAGAATGTCTTTTTAATTACTTTTGTGGGAGGGAACGCAGACTTGTGTAAGAAGGCTTTTGTTTTGTTTTTCTGGGCACAACCAGCTTGAAAAACTACCTAACTTGAGAAATGGATGCAAAGAAGAGTTTGGAAACTGGGAGAAAGCTTTTAGTCTTTTCCAAGAGAGAAAGAAAAGGTTGCAAGTTTCAAAACAGCTCCTTGTTTTGAAGAATGAACTAATTAGAGGCTAAAAAGAAACCAGAATGGAAAAGCCCAAAATGACATAAACCATTTTGAAACTATTAAAATATTACTTTTCCAAAATGATTAATATGAGGTATTTCCAAATATTTCCATGCGCTCAAACAATTTTTTTGTTAATTTTCCATTCACAGTTTTGATTTTTTTGTTTAGAAAAGTAAAATCTAGAAAATTGGTGAAACTTTTGGTGAGAGAGCCTTGGAGGCAAAATTGCTTCTCTCTCAAATCTGTGTAGAGAAGAGCTGTGTAAGGAGGAATTAGATCTCGGTAGTAATCTCGGTCACAGGGTTTCCTAATTGTGTGCTCCATGTTTTGAACATCCGCACCCTTTTAATAGGTTTTCCTGTGTTGATTATGCCATTATTTCAGTGTGCATGTATAAAACTGACTGTTCAAAGTCAACTGTAAATGAAAATTGCAGTTGTTAAATTGCTGGGGTGGCTAACTTGCCGGCTGCAAAACAAAACCAGCACCCACTAATTGGCCTTTAAACAAGGATGGCAGGAAAACGCTGAGACACATCTCTGGCATCCACCAGGCACTATCCAACAGCAAACCAAGCATCAGGAATGCAAAAGTCACTTGAAAGACCCTCCGGCTGCCAAGGTCAGCAAACTGCCCGAGCTGCCGCGCTGTGGCCCAGGGGGACAATCTGGAAGGCTGAGCTGTGTGCAAACTTTCTCTCCTCTCCCAGGTCACTTGCTGCCTGCAATGTTAATTATCCATTAAGAAAACAAACAAGCAAACCCATTTCCCTGCCCAAGGTGACTCCAGAGAGTACAAGGAGGCTGGGACAGCCCTTCTCCCTGCTATGCTGGCAGAGGGAAGAAAACATACACCTGACTCATGTCCACACTACTGCTGACAGGAATTACGCAATAAAATCAAATATATGAGCAAAAATCATCCAAGGGATGAACTTTCCAGCTCTGCTGTTCATCTAGCTTAAGATGAGACAGTTTGAGGGTTTTCAGCCTTCCTGGATCCTTCTATTTCTCTTTGCTTTTGCCTTCTTCTTCTGCATCCTCACCCTCATTAGAGATGGACAGGAAAATAAGATGCTAACAAAACATCCCTCAGCTGTATTTGCCACCTTGTGGATGTCACAGCGTTTTGCAGAGATCCCCCCATGGTGGCAGAGAGCTGCAGAAGGCAGGCTGTGTCTGCTGCGACCTCCATGGTTATGCCACCCGTGGCCCCCAGCTGCCCCTTACCCCTCGCTGGACAGGCATGGGCCAAGGACATGCAGCCTGGGCAGATAATGTCACTTTAGAACCCTGTAGCTGCCTGGGACTCGTGGGCTGCCAGGGCAGACCACAAAATGGGTTGCCCCAAGATGCACCTCCTTCCTTGGAGCATCCTCAAATAGTTGTTTCTCCTTCTGAATCAGAATAAGGCCAAAGTATTGAAGTCTGCCACTGAGCAGAGTTATTGTCTTCTACCAAGCAAGCTTTATATTAAGTGGAAACCAGTGTTGCAACTATGTTTAGTTCTATCTCTGGAACTTATGATGGCCCAAGAAACCTGATTAGAGACCGGGGAGGTCTTTGTCCTTGGGGTCCAGCAAGCAGTCCCTCCAGCCTCCCTCCAGCAGGAGAGGCAAAGGCAAAGCCATGCACCTGGGATAAAAGCAGGTAGCACTGATTGCAGCTCTCTTGGCTGATCCTGGAAGGACTGTCTTGTGGACATCATTTAACTGGGGAACTGGAAGGCACCATCAGGGGCTTTTTAGGTTGTTTCCCTGCCTTGGGCCAGAAGCAGCACTAGTGAAACTAAGCACGTGCTTCTCCTGCCATCCTTACAGACCTCAGGCAACAGAGCCTTAACTCAACTCTTTATGCATCACCGAAATCTCCCTTGCTGGCATAGGCAAGTGTTAGAGAGACATTTAAAAGGAAGCTAAAAATTTAAGTTTACCAAAGAACTGGTTTTTTAACCTGTCTGCCTTGAGCTCCTGTTTGCTGTAGCACCTCTTCCGTGCTAAACATATATCTCAGCTCACTGGCAAAGAAACACCCCCCTGGATTAGTGATAATAAATTTTGGGACATAAGTTGTTCAAGAACAGTACTAGGGACTGGTGGTGCTTTGAAGTCCCACGGATGGGGTGTCAAAATGGTACTCCATGAGTGGGAAATTAGCTCTGTAGTGAGACGCAGGTTCTGTGTCACACTAAGTTGACTCAGCTGATGATACCTCCTTCAGGCATCAGCTTTCATGTCTCATCACCAGGTTCACAAGAGCTGATGTGAAGGGGTGCACATACACCAGGTTAAGGGGAAATTATTTCAGCTCAGCTGCAGGTTTGGAAGGGAATTTGCTCTGGAGGAGTCTCACTGGCATCAACATGGGTTGAAAACAGTACAAAGTTAAAAAGCAAGCTATGTGTCTCATCTGGGTTTTGCATCACTCGGCAAGGTAGCAGTTTCATTTAACGTATTTATTAATGATCTGGAAGGAGACGTAAACAGCTTGTTAATTACATTCTCCTGCCTCAGTTGGGAGGCATTGCGAATGCCAGTGCAGATTGGGTAATAATAGAAAGAGACACCAGAGATGTTAGAAAGACAGGAAGGAAAGAAAATGAAATCCCTCTTGGGCTCAGGCAAATTGCAAAATAATCCAGGAGTGGGGTTTTTAGCAGGAACAGTGAGTCAGTTTGAGAAAAGACCAGTGGCCAGCAAAGAAGAGAGGGGTTTTAGAGCAGCCAAACATGCTCTTAGGTGGGGTAGCATGGGAGAGAGCTAAGCGTGAGAGTGGGAAATGATCCTCCCCCATCTTCTCGCCTGTGTGCTCAAGCTGCCGTGCTCCTCGCCGTGTTATCAGAGCGGCAATGACGAACCGATGCTGTCTCAAGGAAGAGTTACAAATATGATCACAGGCCCTGGGGAGGGGGGAATTGCTTCATGAAGAAAGATTAAAAGTGCTTACATATGTCAAGTTCAGTTAAATGATGTGCAGGGGAGGTGGGATAACAGCTGACAAATATTTGAAAAGCATAAATCTAGCAGTGACAGCGGGCTATAAATATGAGAGAGGGGCTCTTGTGGGGTGCAGGTGTCATTTTGGGTATATGTAACATCTGTCACATTGCAGGTCGGGGAAGCAGTAGTGCCTGTATGGCTGTTCCTCAGCACCAGGATTTGAGATACTGTAGGGAAGGGTGGAAGGTGAAACACCCACATTTATCATTATGACTTACCACTCTTAGGCAATAGCACAGCCAGCTGCTGCAAGAACTGTGGGCAGGGAGGCTCCAAGCTGCTTCTTATCTGGCACTGAACTAAGTGCTTGTAAAGTAATGAGGAGGGGTAAAATTTCTGAGTCCCTTTTGGCTGCTGGGGGATGGGAAAGGAGCTGGGAAGGTGGGAAATACCCTGGATGCTCTCAGCAAGCTGGGACCTGTGACATGAGTATGCCTTAATGTGCCTCTGATGCCCCAAGGAACTGAGATTGTGAAGGTCAACGCATGACCGCAAACAGAGGATGAACCAAGCAAAAAGCGGCACAGTCCTGACTGGTGCCTCCCTCCCTGTCAAATATAGGTTTTTAATTTCAGGGTTAAAAAAGGTAGACTGGGGATGAAGAAAAGCTCTGACACAGTGACTGATGTGTGAGGAAAGATTTGTGCAAAACCATAAATGCTGTGTTTTGTCAGAGAGAGTGGCAAGCAGTGGGGAAACAAGAACATACCTGTCATTGGGGAATGGGGTTATATGCCATCGTACTTGTCCACAGCCTCAGCTGGCCCTTATGTCTTTCTGCTTTGACAAAAGTGGCTCAGAAAGTTCCTCAGGGTTGTCAGTGGGGACACTGCAGATCTATTTATGGATTCACTGGAAAAAAATGCTCTTGTCTGTAGTCTGTCAATCAGCATAGCTGGAGGAGGGCTCTGGAGTTGGGACTGCAGCAACGTGAAGAGGAGCTTCAGCTTGGCTCTGTTTCAGAGTCACTGACTTGGTGAAACAATGGTATCAAAAATGAAGTGCTAGAACCAAAATTCAGGCTCTGAGCCCTGGGAATAGTTCATTGACAGCTTGAGACCGCGTAACTTGGTTGGTGCAGGGCAGAAGTGATGGGTCTACCAGAGGATCTCCAATGCTGCCCTCCTTACCCTCCCCTGGTCAGGATTTTCCCTCCATTGCAGAAATTCTGTAAACAATGCAGGGGAAGTCACTTGTCCAAGAGTCTTCTGAAGAAAGGTTAGCTAAAGCATGTGCCTTGCAGAGAACATTCCTGTGCCAGCTACAGAGAAATGGGCCAGGAAATCTGATGGCTTTTTCCTGTACTAAAAATGCTAAGTGGCTTCTTTTTTTGATGCATGACACACTAGCCTTCCTTGCACCCTGCAGGGTTCTTATGTGCTCCTCGTACTGGCTTTTGAACAACTTATCTGCCACTTCAGACTGCATCTGACTGTGGGATCCTCTCAAAAAAGCAAGCTCTCTGCGCACTGATAACTGAGAAGTGTCCTTTCAGACTTAAGTTCCTCTTCTGCAGCTCCTACTAAATACAGCACTTAGAGCTTTTATGGTGCTTTTCATTTTCAAAGTGCTTTACAAACATTAATAATACAACACACATGAACTCCACCGCCACAGTAATACCCTAATCCTTTCTCTTATCTCCTCTTTGGGCTCAGAACTTCCAGCCTGACAGAAGCCCCCAAGCTCTGGAGTTCTCTGACAAATAAACACCATTAAAAATAATATCTGGTCTTTCTCTTCTTCCTCTTTTAAAAGCATCTCTCTGCAGCCCTTCATGCCAATAATCCATTAATCTTGTCAGCTGCAGGGTTATGAACTGTGCATGGTAATTGGCTTGAAGAGTACTGCATTTCTGGGTTAGAGCTCTCTGGACTACCTTTGCAGCAGCTTTATAGAGGGACGCCACACAAGGACCACATCCTTGTGATCCTGTGTAGCTACTGGATTTTCCACCCTTGGAGCTAAACCCAGCTCTAGCAGGAGGCTGGAGCCTAAAAGCCAGCAAGCCCTTCTTTGCCAGCCCTGAGTGGTGTGACTTGTCCTTGTGCATCTCATACAAAACAGCGAGGATGTGCTCCCTAATCCTGCTGCCCGCTCCATGTGTGTTTTACAGAGCAGGCAGCAGATCAGTGAGCAGGGCTGATCCAATACAAAGTGATCCCATCATATATTATGGAAAAATTAAATTGGAGGTGACTTGCCCAAATGTGCCAGGCTGCAAACTGCAGCAGTTCGATGGGTGTTTCATGAGCACCCTGAAGACCCCAGCAGCGTGGCTGGGAACCTCCAGGAACTGAGCGGGACAGGGCTCAATTATTTAATTCATCCCAAGATACATTGTCCCTGAGTCAGAGCCACCAGCCATACAGTTATGTGTTGTGGTGGGATTTCACTCTTGTTCCTTTAAGACAGGGGCTTGGCTTGGCTTGTATTCCCTACAACATCCCCGCCTGTTGCTCTGGATTCTGTATAGATACACACTGAATGATTCCAGCTTAAATCTGCAAAACAGACAGCAGAAGAAGTGTCAGCCTCATTTTTCAGGTAAGGCATGACAAGGCTAAGGAGTCAGCCTTGGTGTGTCTCTCCTCTGATTACGTTGGGTTTGTGGCCCTTATGACTCTTCCAGCAACAAAACCAGGTCATTGCTAAGTGCTTTGAAGAAGCTGTGGATCAAATAGGAGGTCCATGGCAGGAACATGGCTTGATGCCAGCTCAGCACTGGTCCAGTGTCCTCATCACAAAGCTATCCTTTTCTGGGTCATGCCTTGCTTTCAGCTTGCTGTGGTTAACAATGATCTTTGCAGACACCTCTGCAGCATCTGTCTCTAATGCTCATCTGCACATTTTTTTTCTCTTTGCCCCTTCTCAGATTTCACCAACCTTAAAACACAATTTCAATTTCTTCCCTTGATTTTGTATTCAGATTTAGCAACCTGCATCTCAAATTTATGCTTAATAATTCTCCTTATCAAGCCATCAAGTAATTTTCCTCCCTCAAATTACTGCCTCCTCCACTCTTTCTACAACTCCTCCTCCTCTTTCTCCATCTCTCTTTTGTATCTGGCAATATTTCAGACTCCTTCCGTAATTTGCTTGACTGTGTAATTGATCAGAATAACTCAGTTTTACTACAATTTGCTTGAAATCCCTTTGTTAGCAATTAGAACACTTTGTTTAAAGACAAATAAGATTTAATGCGACTCTCTCTCTTCCTTGGCAGCCTCCCAGTCTGGTCTTTCCATGCCTCCTTGCGGCTGTCTGCTCCCTGCTACCCTACTCAGCAGCTGGCAACAAATCCTCTGTCTCTTGCCTCTGGGTTTGTGCCCTCTGCCTCTCACCCCGCTGCCTCTGGCGCTGCCTGGTCCATCTTCCTCACTGATTTGCCAAGGTTTATTATATTGGCATGGAGCACATTGCATGCCTTCCCTCCCTTTGCTGCCCCCTCTCTCCCTGAAGATGCTCAGGCTCCCACTGCAGGAGCACATGGGTCTGAACCAGTCATCAGGACATTGAAGTGGTTATGGACCACGTGAGGAACAGCCTCATGCCCAGAGGGCAAAGAAGCTGCCTGTTATAAGACAGCACATAGGATTACGGAAGGGAGGCAGGAGTGGGTAGATGATGTGCATGCTTCTGGATTTAAGGTCTTGTCCAGTCTTGTCCATAGGTACGTACAATAGCAGCGCCTTGAATGTGTCTCAGGTATCTTTTCCTGAATGTCTTTAGCATCCTTAGCATACTGGAAACCATTCCCATGTGATGAATCCCAGACATTAGCTGTCATCCCCATTGGGAAATAGCACTCCAGCTGTCTGGACTACTGCAGCTCCAATGCTGTCAAAGTCCAAGGCCTCCCTGGTGCTCCCCTGGCTCATGCAGCCATCTTCTTCGTCCATGGCTGACTCTGAAGGTGACAGTCAGCTGCAAACTGTCTACCGTCAGGAGGGCTGTTCCTTCACCCTATCCCGTGTGGGGAGTAGGGTAACAACTGTTGCTACAGGTCCTGGGTTTTTGTCTGAGACTCTTGCTGTGGTCTTACCTTCACTTGGCCCTGGTCTTGTAGAGTAGATTAGGTGGACATGGAGTTGCATATGCAAGGGGTACCAGTTGGTGGGTAGCACATGGTTTGTAGGGTAGATGGGATGATGACAAGTAGCCAGGACCTGGGTCTAGACAATCAGCTGAATCTCTCCTGATTTGTGCTCAATGATCATCCTTTTCTCTAGGCTCCCCTGCAGCATCCTCCTACCCTTAAGCAGAGCCTCATCTTCCCAATTCACATGCTGCATCCTTGTGTCATGACAAGTGACAGAGCATGGCAGGTCCCAGCACAGGGGCTGCATCTGGGACACAGGCTTCCCTCCAGGGAGATCTGCCCCATCTCATGGATGCTTTCTCCAGACATGGCTGGCCAGCTGAGAGGCAGTCAAGCTACCTGCTGCATCTCACATGTGGAGACCCAACACTGGAGAGAGTCTTCCTTGCTGTACTTCTGGTGCCTGAGATCCTGACCAGGCAAGAGGCATCACCTGCAAACTGAGACCTCCTGAGCTGGCAGTGTATTGTTAACCTGCAGCAGCACCAGTACCTTGAGCCAGGTATGGCAAGCCAAGTGATGCCAAGAGCAGAGTAAAACTGTCTCCCCACCCTCTGGAAAAGCCTCATCAGAAGCATCATATTCAGTGTCTGCCTTGCCTTGGGAAACTGCATATGCATCTGTCTGGGAGGACGCAGCCGTGCAGGCTCCAGAACAGTGGTTATTTCTCCCAGGGGATTTGGGATGTAGCAATGTACTTCCAATAGCCTGATGCTTTGTGTGCTGGCGGGGGAGCCAGGGGGAAGGGCTCATCCAGACGCTCTCCTTTCTGCCTGAGTGGGTCGTGGTGTCTGTCAAAGCAACGGAGGAAATCCATGCGGTTAACGCAGTGTGTCATGGAATATCAAAACATGCCACAGGATTTCCAGCCAAAATGTCAAGTAGGGTCTCATGAAAATATCTGACACCGGAATTACCCTCTGCCAAAGCTCAGTGGAATTGCACTGCGGCAGGACAGTAAGCGCCTGCTATTTGCAATCTACTCAGAACTGCTCTGTTAGCACTGGGATTTGGGCCACTGAGGTCTTTCCAAGTACATTTCATAAACCTGGGTTTAGCTTCTTGCTCTGAGAGCATTTTCTGCAGAGCAGTTTGGATTCTGTGGCCAGCCCCATGCCCTTTGGCACTTCGCATTCTGAACAAAGAAATGCAGTGTTGTAAATATTTCAAAACATGCTCAGAAGGTGCTGCACATAACAAATGTAGGTGACCAGAGACATAGAGTCTTCAGCTTTGTGGGAGCTGTGACTAGCTGATTTTAAAACCCCAGTCTAAATCAATATGAGTTTTGGAGTTAAATGCTTAAGAAGAGGAAAGTGATATTAAATGATAACATGCAGAATGGCTTGCTACAAGCTGACCATCATGGGAGTAGCCCATTTGGATTGGAAATAACCTGGGTGTCTTCTCCCAAGTAACAAGTGATAGGACAAGAGGAAACGGCCTCAAGTTGCGCCAGGGGAGGTTTAGATTGAACATGAGGAAAAATTTCTTTACTGAAAGAGTGGTTAAACATTGGAACAGGCTGCCCAGGGAAGTGGTTGAGTCACCATCCCTGGACGTATTTAAAAGACGTGTGGATGAGGTGCTTAGGGACATGGTTTAGTGGGCATGGTGGTGTTGGGTTGACGGTTGGACTCGATGATCTTAGAGGTCTTTTCCAACTTAAATGATTCTATGATTCTATGATTCTTTCATACCAGCATTTGCAAACTGATATTTCTGTTCTGAACTGTCACCTGGGCTCACCCAGGACCTGAAGACAGCGAGGAAGGGAAGGAGGGCACAGTGTAGGCATGGTGCCAGCCTAACAGAATAGGCACCAAAACACACCCCAGTACTGCAACTACTGCACTTGGCCAGAGGATCTGGTGGTACCCAGAAGGGGGAGGAGCCAGAGGAGGGACCTGGCTGCTGGGGTGGGGCTGGGGCTGCTGCTGCTGGAGGCAGCTGTGCTTCACAAAAGGGATGGCAAATAAACCACCATGTTATTTGCATTGAGTCTGGGTTTAATTCCTAATTCCTATTAGCTGAGCTAGGTTTTGAAAGGAACCTGTTGCTTTTGTTTATCTGTTTTGGATCTTTTGAAAAATAAATGCATTAAAGAGATACAATTAGTGATGCAGTGGTAAGAAAAAAATGTAGGTTACTTGTTTCAGGGAATTTCTCAGAATTACTCATTTTCCCTCATGTTGTTGCTGCCATCCCTCACCACCACCAGCCACAAGCAACATTATTTTTCTCAAAATGGCTTTTTAAGAAAAATATTTGCTGTCAGGGTATGAAATCTGGGTATTGAAGAATCGTGTTACTCCTTGGGCTGTAAGAGGGTTAAGTTGAGATAGTCAGAAGACAGTCAGCAGCTTTGTCTGTCAGTTCTCTGCAATGGCAGGAGCCCAGGTCACTCACATCAGACCAGGAGGGACATAGTGCCACTTACTGCTGTGCAGGGTCTCTGGGGCTGGAGACATCTCGGTGCTGCTGGCTGAGATCCTGGCAAAACCAGCTTGCAATGCTCATCCTCTCAGAGGGCAGCAATGGAATTACTTTCTGTATTTGAGCAGCTCTGGTTCTCAATGGTAAAATGCATCCTTGGAAAACAAGTAAGTTGCAGATGCTGATGAAGACTAACTGGGGGCAGATGTTGTAAGGTAAATCTTCCTGTGTCATCTCAATCCCTGTGAGCTTTCTGGGGTGAATTTCTCTGGGATTCCAGGGGCAGGGCTAAGGAGATTTAGTCCCTTCCCATACTGAAGTTGGTTGGTTTGACGTTCACATTTCTGTGTACCAGTGGAGGTCAAAGCCATGTGGCACCTCCTCCTCCCATTCTGATGAAGCAAAACCTTTGGGTAAAGCAAGAATGGCCATCATAGCCCATTGCTGAGGATGGCAAATCCCAAGCCCGGTTGTCAGTGAGCTAAGCAGACCGTGTGTCTCTCTCTTGATATGAATTTTGCTGGTCCCCAGTCTCAGTGCAGGATGTCTCATCTAGTGTGAACGTCTCTCAGCTTATATTAGACTTCTACAGTCTGACCTTGGCATCTCTTCAGACTCCTTTTGCAGGGTGGAAATCTGCTTGGCCTCTGTCTCCCCCTCTCTCTAGTTCTGCAGGCTGCAGTGTGACAGGGAGAGGCAAAAAATTGCTTAAACTTATTGTACGCTTCCCTACAGTCCTTGAGACCCTGCAGCATGAGTCTTGCCCCACATGTTACATCTCCTCTGCAGCGCTCCTTGCTGGTCAGGACAGCCCTGATGTAAACTTGGCCAGAGGAGCCAAGACAGCAGGAGTCAAAGGAGCAGAGCAAGCAGTTTACGGTGTAAATCCCAATCCTTGCAAAATATGCAGATGAGATTCAAATTCCGTGCCCCCCCGAGAAAGAATGAAAAAACCGCCCCCCCCCCCCCCCCCCCCTTTGCAATACGAGTAGTCATCACTCACTCTCTTCTTCCTTCCCTCTGCTCCTTAGCGGGGTCCAGAGGCCAGTTATAAAATGTTCCTGTCCCTGATCCCATCCCAATGGCTCCCGATGCAACACCACATTCCATCTGCCTGCGGCCCGAGCTCCTCTGGCTCGGGGGACGGGAATCCGGAAGGCTGATGCATGCCTATGTTTATTTTTTACACACTCTTGCTGTTTTATGGTGTTTTTTGTGGTCGAGGGGTCAGCTGGGAGCAGAAATAATTTGCCTGCCTTGGGAAAAGAAACGTATCCATTAGCTTTCTTGGCTCCAGTTGGAAATGCTCTGCTCCTTCCTCTTCCCTGCTGGAGTGGCAGAGCATCTCCAGACAGCCCCGGGGACAGTGGAGTGCTTGCTGCATCCAGGCTGTGTCTGGCAGAATCAGACACCACCTCTGGGTTATGCTGTCAGAGCAGCTCTTGGTGGGTCATCAGCAGCCACGAGCCTGGGAATCCCAGGCTCAGAAATTGGCAGGAAAGATGCTGCTACCCCAACAGGGAAGGGTTCTGTCCCAAAAGTGTTGTGGTCTGTTTTCTGGGGGTTGAGCTGAGAGGGGTTCTCATGTTTCCCTTGCTTGTCCTCTGGAAACGGAGATAGCAATGGCCATGTTCCACCTCTGAAGCTTCACCCCTTTCCTCTCTCTGCTGTGCCTGGATTTTCTCGTCATGCCTCATACTGTGCTGGGCACAGGTAACCAGAGGACTGCCTGAAGCCACCCCCTGGTTTTTGTGAATGGAAACCTTGCCAGGCATTGCCTTTAGAGGCAGTCCTTTCAAACCATTTCAGTCTCTCCCTCCCTCTTGCCAGCATGACCAGCACCAGTCCCCATGGTCATGCATGGAGACAACACGGGGACCACAATCCAGAGAAGACATCAGGATCTCCTCTACTGGGTTCAGCACCCAACAAGGTAACTATGAGGGAGACATTTGTCCCATCAAGGTCCACTCAGCTCCTGTGTCACTTTTTAAAAGCTGCAGAGCACTCCATGACTTTGTATTTCAAAAGGCACCTCCCAACCCTACAAGAAGCCTTAGTCCTGCACCAGAACTTGACTTTGGTACTTCACAGGCCCTGAGGATCAGCATCTACATTTGCCTGGCAGCCAGGGGCAAAACAAAAGAACAAAGGTTCCTCTTCAACCTCAGCATGAGGTGTAGGAAATCCACTTCTGAGCTGAGCCCTGAAGGGAAAGTACTCCAGGCCAACTGCTCCTGGCCAAGGATGTCTTTCTGATCTGCTGCTTACACGTTGTACAACATCTCCAGTCCCCTGCCTTAAAGACTACTCAGCTGATCACCAGGCAGAGGAGCTGATAAGCTGGAAAACTGCAGGGGATGGAGAGAGAAGCTGCATGAAGAAGTCAGAGCAGAGATAAAAGATTAATCCTCCCCATGACATGACATGACATAGCTCTTTCTCTGTGGCTGCAAGAAATGTGCTGACAGCTGCTTTACCATCATCACCCCCCTCCCGCCATCAGAGTGAATTTTATGTCAGTGGATGGCCCCAGTTTGACAATCCTGGAGACTGAAATCCTCTGACTTTCCCTGTAGAGGAGGGGGGATGTACAACAGCTTCCCATACTGAGATTCTTCAGCCATGCCCAGGAAGGGGGAAACAGGCATGTGAGGGCTGTGGATCGAGTCCGGGCTGTGTTCAACTGTGGGAAGATGTGCAGGGCCCACTGCAAGATGGGTTTTGTTTGCAAAGCAATCTTGTCTTCTGTGGGAGCAAACCTAAGCCTAACTGAGCTCTTCCACAGGTCTGAGGAGAGTTTCTAGGGTGCACACAGGCCTGTGTGACAGCTGAGGCATCGGGGGTGTTAATGCTATAAAGAAGCAGGGATGGGACTTTCACCATGGGACTGGGAACCGGAGGATCACCATAGGACATCTTCCCAAAACTGAGGTGTTTTACTGCTGCCAGATTACTAACACACCCTGCCCAGCAAGGCAGAAGTTTGAATATACATCTCTTAGCACTGCAAGGAGGATATCTGAGCCACCACATGTGCCTCTGTCAACAGTGACGTTCATGGAGATGATGGATGTGACACTGAACACCTTGAGTGTACTTCTGATTCAAGAAGTTTGGGGGTTTCCATGTATCATAGAGAGGAAATGATCCTTCAGTAATTAATCAAGGTAGTGATTAATGCATTTTTACCTCATCTGAGATTTAGCAAGATCATTTCTCAGTCACAGCTGGAGGGAAGGAAGATAATAAATCCCAAGTGGCCGGGGGAGCGAGCACAGGGAAAAGTTGTTTATTGTCTTTTCCAACACAAGTACTGGGGGCAATGAGTGAAATTAGCAGGTGGCAGGTTCAAAACAAGCACCTAATGCAGTTGTAGACTCCTTGTTGTGGGATGTCATGGGTGCTAAAGGCTTTAACGTGTTCAAAAAAGCTGCTGGAGACATCAATGGAAACCACATTTATGACAGAGAGTCCCAAGATGCAAGTCACAAGGCAGGGAGAAATATTGATTAGATATGCTGGCTCATGCTCCTGCTCCTCTCTTGGCATCTGCTGTTGGCTACTTTTGGATGCTGAGCTAAGGGGACCTTTGGGATGATCAGACAAAGCTGCTTTCATACAGCAGTTGATTGCAAGCTTGGTTAAATTCCAAGTGTCCTGTTGCCTCCTCCCCAGCCTGAGCTGTGCAGGCAGCTCACACAGCTCCAGCTCTGATGCTGCCACAGAGCAGCTCCCAGCTTTCTGCATCCCTTGGGTGTTTCTGTGTGATCATCTGCTGTAGCACAGGCTGCAGCAAAGACAATCTTGTTCGTCAAATGAAACGAGTCCAAGAAGATTTGTCATTTGCATCACTGAAACTAAACAATACCCTTTATTTAAGAAAATAATAAAATAAAATTAAATCATTACTAGCACTGTTTCTGCAAACTTGTAGTGATAAACACCCAGGCAGAGCTTTGCTAAATAATCTTGCAGCGTCCCTTCTGCAGCAGGCGATAAAGCAGGAATAACAAACTACCTGGAACTGGCTACACACCAGCCACCACTCCGTCAGCACTGATAGGAGTTAATTATTTCCTATCGGCCGGCTAGGTCTGGGAAATAAGGGGCAATGATTTCAAGGCTCTTTTTGTTAAGCAACAGCAACAAAAAAGGGAGGATATTAGGATTATTGTCTGCCTCTTTCATGAAGAGATACAAGCATGGTTGGAGCACAGCAATTAAGGAAGAAAGGATTTCATCTCCAGCAACCGAGTTAATGAAATAAGAGATATGTCTATGAGAGGAATCCTTGAAAATACTGAGGATAATGTAGTTTATGATGGGGAGGATATTTGAATAACAAAGATTTCAGTCCCTTATTGTAGTGCAATGATGGAGATGCATAGTGGTGAGAGAAATGCATGCTCAGGCCTTGAGCTGAACATACCCTGCAGGGAATTATTCTACCATGGGGGCTGCCACCACCACCTTTTCCCTTCACGTCTTTCCCATCACATGCTGCCCTGTCCCTCCAATGTCAGTGGTCTTTTTAGGAGCCCTGGGAGATTCTTCTTCTGCTTGGGAGTTTTGCCACAAGAGACGGTCTCCAGACTTCACAGGATTTCCCGTGTGGAGATGGGGTGGGAAATGCATCGGGATTCAGCTTGGGGCAGCTGTGCCCTGAGCCAAACACGGGGGACCTGGTCCTGAGCCCTCCTCTGCCCACACTGGCAACACAGCACTGGGGGTCAATGGGTCCATTTTTCTTTGCTGCCCATGACCCAGTCCTGAGGCAGAATATCTTCTCCATACTTATTTCACTGTGATGACCAAAGCAGACCAGTGTAGTCCGGTATATTGTCAATGTAGGACAGCAGACAGGGATCCTAAAACTCTTTTCCTACACAGATGGCTTCCACACCAGGAATTCCTCTCTCTAGACCAAGATTTCTCTCCCTATTTCAGCCACGGTTCCCTTAGCAGTGTGATTTTTACCAGTTAAAGCTATTTATTTTACCACTAAAAGCCTTGATTTATAGTTTTGGAGTTATTCCTCTTCACATGTGGAAATAGTTATACAGGCATAAAGCACCTTTATCCTGATATAACCAAGTCCATGCGAAAGCAGGTTTTACCACTTTTAACAATACCAGCACTGTTAGAGAACTAGCTATCGCTTGCTGAACGCAGACAAGCCCTGTGTTAGAAACTCCTTTTAAGACTGCTGTTTTTTATAAAAATGGTGCTCCATTCTTCTCTAAGACTAATGAAATACGATACAGGAAATCAACATGGCATCAGATATTTATTAGAAATGTAACCTAAACCTGAGAAACATGTCAATGCAATAAAAATACAGATTTGCAAAGACAACAGAACATGACCAAACGCATCACAAGAAATAAATCAGAGACTACCTTCAGCTTATCTTCGGAAAGATGACTGTGCTTGATTCACTTTAATCATAAATTCCTCAAAACAAGACCTCATTTATACCAGGAACAAGCCGCCAAGGGTTATATTGCATTAAACTTCTAGGGTTTTTTTCAGATAGGATGGGCTAAGTTTCTTGGCTGAGCACAAATTGCCAGACTCATTACAGGATGTCTGGACAGGTTGCAGTGAGAGGTTACGCTGCCTGAACCATCACCTGCCCCTTCTGGCCACACAATCCAAGACACCGCAAGTGCAGGAGATCTCAGCTTTTGTCCTAGAGACAGTAGTGCTGCAAAAAGAAATACAGACATGTCCAGATAATTATTTATAACCCAGTTCACAAAGGTCCTTGTGTCAGACATGGATTTATGGGAAGTCACACATATACATACTCGCAGGCATGTTACATCTGCCCTGGGACTGTGCCAATCCCACATTACCTATTAAGCAGCCACCGATGGTGTTTATCATCTAAGACGGCAGAGCTTTATCATCCCCCACTAATATCACTGCTTTGTAGCTTCATTTGTGTGATTCTGTGTGATCTGCATTGTGTGTGTGTGTCTCTGAATACCTTTACTCTGGGCTGGGACACCCTTGTCCATGGGGTTTTACGTGCACGTCGCAGACTGGGATCATCCTGAGAGGCTTCTTTGCTCGCACCGGGAAACCGGGATAACCAAATGCAATCCATGGGCACTGTTTGCTCTTTGCTGCTGAGTGGCTGTGTCTGTTGGCTGTCTCCTGCCCTGTGCAAAGGCAGGCCATGCTTGTGGTTGGCGTGGGCTGCTGCAGGACAGGCATATGCACAAGGTGGTCATAGGAGCCACTGCAAACCCAGGGACCAGTGTCCTTTGGGTTAAGTAAGGGCCATAGGACCAACTTCAGATGCTGATGTCTGGTTGGACTCATTGGCTTTCCGCAGGCATGTGTGCTTGGTGGATCAATATCCCATTGAAGAAGTTGGCTGTGGTTCTGCATATCAGAAGAATGATGGATGTCCCTTGCCAGGCAAGGGGAAACCTGTGTGACTCAAATGAGCTGTAAGCTTCAGGCAAAGACAACATCCCTGGGGCTTAACAGCCACCTTGAGATGCTGAAACGTCTCTTCAGTGCTCCAGTCTGTCGCCACTGACAGCCTCACAGCCATACGTGAACCTGTGCCAACCTCCCCACTGACCCAACATACTCCCCAGAGCAGATAAATGTCACCCCGTGGGTGAAGGAACCCACATAGCAGCAAGTCTCTGCTCAGCCCTTGCAGCACAGCTGCTGTTCCAGCTCATTAGGGCTGGAGCCAAGGCTGTAGAAGCAAGGATGGGGTGAGCAGGCAGGCCCCTTAGCACGGCAATGTGATCAGGACTGTGCAAATTGTCCCTTAGAGGTACTGGGGTGCTAACAGAGCATTTACCATCAGCCTGGCTCCGTGTCTGTTGCCATCCTTGACCAACCTCTCCAGAGCCTCCATGGGAGTGGAGACAGGTATGTGCTCCCATTAAAAGCTAGCTCACTTCGGAAACCCTTGCTCACCTGATGCTCTGTGATCCCCAGGACCAAGGAAGCATGAGGGCAGCTCCTGCTTTGGGAAAGCTGGGTGCTGAGTTTAGAGGGACCCATCCTTTGAAGAGCTCCACTGTGAAAATAACATGCTGGTAGACTTTGGCCATGACAGGAAGGAGCAGAACTAGTACCTAAACCATATCCTGAGCTGGACACAGCAGGGGAAATGCAGCACTCCTCTCTGGGCTCCCACATGCAGCTTTCAATGCTCCCAAGAGACTGCTGTGCCTACACCAGGGCCAGACACCCATGCACCCTCATCTTCAAGAGGGTTTAAGAAATTGGTTCCCATCATCTCCAGCACCAAAACCTTTCAGGGGGCTTGTCCTCCCCCTTCATCTTTGGGATCTGCAACATCCCCAGCAATCGGTAGTTTAACTTCCCATTAGAAACTGGCTGCAATCAATGGCTCTCCTGGGCTCTTTGCCGTTGCAGTGTAAATGCCTTCAGCACAGCAGGCTTTGGTGTTGTTCCTGATACTCTGGTTTCTCTTTTAAGCACTTCAGGTTTTCCATCCTGGGTACCACTGTCTGTAAAAAAACAATGTGAATTCTCTTATTCTCCAGCAGGTTAAGGGTCTCCTGAGCACTCTGTCTGCTATATAATCTCTGCTCCACAGCGGCTGCTTCTTATCTGTCTCAGTTATTTGTGCTTGGCATGTGGACTGATCGGTCCAGCTGGGAGTGCTCAGATATGCACCTGTAAGCTTAGCTTGCTATTATGTTTTTTTGTAACTAATATATATTTATTTATTTATTTTTTAAAAACTGGTAGGCTCAAAAGCACCCAGCTAAAATACAAACCTGTGTTGTGGCTGTTGTTTATACACACAACACTTGATACTTCTTGTTTCGCACAACTCTCAGGCTATATAGATCAGACAGACAAACCATGGAGGAAAACAGCAGAGAGAGAAATAACCTCCCAGCAGTGACCTGCCAAGAGAGTGAAGTGCCCTGCATTCCCCTTATCCATGAGATAACACTGAGTTTGTGCTTCTTTTTAGCCCATCCCCACAAGGCAGTCTGCCCTGGGATACATCTGCTAGCAGAGCAATACAGATAGTGCTCGAGCAGGAACCTGTTGTGCGTGGGATTGCAGCTCACAGGGGAAAAAACCCTTAGCTTTCTCCTGCAAGCTCCTCCAGGGTCAATCCTAAGCAATGTAAACTCCAGCAGTGGCTGTAAATGTACTCTCACAGAGGAGGAGGGGACAGCAGTTCTGGTCACCCTCATTAGAGCTGCACCCACTCATCCCCACTGGTGAAATGTGGACAAGAATATTTGGTCTTTGGGTTTAACTCCCTGTGTTTCTGCCTTGTCTTGCACGGATGAGCTTAGCTTTGATCAACTTGAACACATTTAAATGGCCTTATCACTTCTTAGCTCTTGTTCTTTTTAATAGGAGTAGACATGTGCATCACACTTCTGTTGTAGCTTGTAGCCATGCAGACTCCTCTCCTGATGGCTTTTCCCTTCTCAGGACACCCAGCCCACCTTCCCGCAAAGTTGCACAGAAACTTGGAAGCAGCTTCCTTCTCTGAATCAGCTTGATTTTTCTATCCAGAAGGTTTATTTAGGCTTGTTCCTTCATGTTGCAAACCAGTTATTTGTATACAGAGTGCGATATGGCTGTATTGAACCATGATGTCTGTTTTGTACCTGTATTGAAAGATTGGCACTGTAGCAGCATTTTTTGAACTTGCCTGCAGGCAGCCTGTTATGCTGGAAGATGGTAAGGCTGTAGTCTGGGGCTGTTGGCTTTGATTTGGGTCTGAATTGCTGGCTTATCTCCAATAGCTTAATGGTCTTCCTGCAAAGGTACCAAAGCAAGAAGAAGGGGCAGGGAACAGAGGCTCTATTTACTAGTGGGGCTCTGATCTGTGCAGGGACTGAATGTCTGCAAAGTAAGAGCTCACAGATAGGCCAGCCTTAGGCAGTGCTGACACCAAGCAAGATTTCAGCTCGGACCAGAATAATGATAATTTTGTTACAAAGCAAACTCCACATGCAGAGTGCAGTATTGCTCCTCAGATTACATATGTGCAGAAGGAATTTCCCATAGGATAGCGCTGGATGGAGGTCACCCTTCACCACAGCCACATCAACACATCCACAGCGGCAGAAGTTTGCAGCCTACACTTAGCGCTTGCTTTTAAGGCCTCAACTGGAAGCTCAGGCTATAGAAGGTCTTTCAAGGTCTCTGATGCCTCTCCGAAAGCAGGATGCACTGTATCACCTGCACTATGAGAAATAAGTTTTGGCACAGAGCTGCTGCAGAAAAGCTACTGCCCAGTGGGGGACAGCATGATGTCCCAGGAGTATGGGTGCTGTCAACTGTTGCATAGTGCAGATACTGTGCATAGCTTACTGCCACACCAAGAAACCTTCTAGCCCCAGAGAAGTGAGGTGGGACCTACTGAGACTCATGACTGAGACCACTCAGTGCATGTTTTTAGGGTAAATGTGTAATGCTGGCGTTGTGCCTGATGTCTCCGCTCAGGGACATGTGGCTGCTGGGTCACCGTAGCTGACTGTACACACATAGGTGAGTGCAAATGAGAGGCAAACTGTACTAGCAGTGTCTTTGGTCACCATGCATTGGGTAACTTGCTCAGGGAGGAGAGCTCTTCCAGCATGTCTGAGCCCTTAGCGGATTAGCGTGTGCTGGCATGCTCATCCAAATCCAGACAGAGTAGGGAACTTCATTCTTGTTTTAGAATCCACCCTTTCGAGCAAAGCTCCACGTCTTCACTCCCCAGGACAGTAACTAATGGCATAGCTGGTCATCCTCTGGGTCTGTGTGTCTGACCTAACCTGTGTCCCAGTGCAGGTGACATTTTGCAAAGAAGATGTGTCTGCCAAATTCCAGCCTTTCAAGAACATTTATTCTTCAGTTATTTTTCATAAAGCTTCCCGTATCTTGTGACACCATGTTAGAAAGTGGGAATTAATGTTGTGCTGCTCAACTTTTCTCCCTTTCAGCAAACACTGATTGCTTTTTGTTGGTTTTCTCCTGTCTTGACAGGTTTATTTTTCATACATGTTTGTGATTGACTAGTACCAGTGAAAGAAGCCAGACTGACAGCAAGCCCTGGGGAATCACAGTGTCTTGCTCTGCAGAAGACACAGCAGCAAAGGCAAACCCTTTTTCCCACACAGTCTGTCCCACCTGGACCTACATGCTCCCTCTCAAAACAGAAGTACCAATTCCTGGTCCTTGTAAAGAGCAAACCTAAAAAAACCCAAACCAGATACGATGGTCAAAGCATAAAGCAAACTTCTCTGAGAACAAGGGAGCAAGTCGGCTTACACCAGCTCTGCATCCCATCCCCAGCCAGGCTGCATTAGTGACTAATCCTTGAAAAGCCCCAGGTATGGGTCAATAAGCAAATATTATTCCCCAGGAGTGCGGCAGGGAAATTGAGCCTTTGTGACTCATTCAGCCCTTGGCCTCACTGCTAAGACTGCAGGTTGTGGAGATTTCTGTGATGGAAATGCTTCAGCAGAGCATCGCAAGCAGGGGTTTCTGAAGTGAGGCACTTAAACGCAGGCTTTGGCCCCCAGGTAAATGGTCTGATTGGAAGCCAAGGGGAGCTGCGGTGGCAAATTGCTATTCGTCTCTGCCTCATGCAGGCTGGATGTTGTGCAGCTAATGAAGCAGGACTCACATCGGCAAGGATAAAATCTGACTTTGCAGCAATCGTCACCTCCACAGCTCACGCTTGGGTCAGCCTGACCCCATCCATCAGACTGTGCCCTCCCAGCATGGCCAGGAGAGGCCGTGACACTGGTACCCAGTGGGGAAGTAGGGCTGTGTGTGCAGTCCCTCTCCTGATGCAGCTGGATCTGCGGGGCTGTTGGAGACAGCATTGTGCAGCCAAAATAAATGGTGCTCATGTCAATACAGAAAACTTTCCAGCTGAGCCGGGGAGCCCCGGGTGGGAATCGAATTGCTCAGCAATGTTAGAGCTTTGGCAAAGTCTATCCCATTCGCCCTCTCGCATTGGACTCGCATGTGGGCAGAGTTCAAGCTGTACCATGCAGCACTCACCTGGGAATTTCCTGAGTCTTCAACTGCAACTTTTTATCTGAATGACATGTTAGGATTTTTTAAAAGCTATTAAAGCTACAGGAAAGACATTACCGGATCAGGCTACCAACCAGAGGCTCTAAATACATGTGGGCATTTTGCTGGGCTCACACACCAGATGCCATTTGGACAAGTGGGACACTCTGCTGGGGCTCCCTCTGCCTTGCACTGCAGAGGTTTACGTGTGTCCATTGTGTGTGAGGGTCTTGCAGAGATGGCCAACAAGTGCAGGGCAGGTGGAAAATATCTTTGTGTACATGGTGATGGTGTCTACAAATGAGTAATATGCTGTGCACTGGGGCTGTGCTTGCTGAGCCAGGGGAAGTTTTGTGCATCCATCAGACACACATGGTTGCAGTGCACATGTGTATTTGCTTGTATGTAAAGGTATGTCTGTGATGTTCTCATATGTGTAAGTCTACAGTGTGTTCATTGTATGTCTGCAATGTGTTGAACGTGCTTATACAGGTTATGAGACTCTGTGTGTGTGCAGCTACAGTCTGCCTGCAAATACACCACCTGTGATGATGAATACAACTTGCCTGTGTTCAGGGTCAGTGCACAGACGTTGCATCTGTATATACAAGTGTAATGACTGTTTCTTTATGGTTGGGGTGAGTGTGTGTGTGTGTTTGTGTGTATTCCTGGGGTGTACAGGCACCCTGCCTGTGTGTGCCTGCTGCCCCGGTAAATTAGTGTTTGCATGTGTAATGCTCTCTTTGTGCACCCAAGCAAATCGACCTCCCTCTCCTTGCACTGCATGTGTTTCCCTGTGGGCTGTTCATGCCTCCTCCCATCTCCCTCTCATTTCCAACCACCGCTGCTCTGTGCCTGAGTGGGGAACACTGAATCAATGGTATAAGTGCCCAGCATTTTGCTGGCCTATCAGTCACTGAAAGAGCCCTGTGTGGCTTTTTTGTGTTTTTGCCAGCTGCAGCAACAGCAACTGCCTGCTGTGCAGGATGCAACCCGGAGTGGCCGGGGCTCGGCTGAAGGCTCCAGCACCCAGCTAGGGAGCAGCACCCAGCACACCCCTTGGCCTCATCTCCAGACTTGCATTGCAAAGATTTCTGTCCCTACTGTGTGCAGTGGAGAAAGATGGCTCAAGCAGGCATGTGTCTGTAATGTTCCAGCTTTGGGCTAATTAATCATCCTCTGTAAGGAAACACAGACCTGATTCTGCTTGCACTTGTTGCTGGTGTAAGTCCCACCACAGGTTGTCAGTGCCTTGTGCAAGACTGGAACTAGGTGGTTGCACGCGATCAGGATCCTGAAGCTGCCAGGAGTTATTGCCAATGAGCTAATCCATGGTGTGACCTCTGTTCGTGGGCTGGCCCTTAGGCCAGGTCAACCTGGGCACTTCCTGATGGAAGGAGCCAGTCCTGTGCATAAAAGTAGTTGCTGTGGCAAAATCGTCTGAGGGAGAGGACTGCCAATAATAACACCGCTCCCTGGCCAAAGGCATTTCTTTTAGGAAGGCACACTTTCTCAGTCCATTGCAGAAGTCATATGCCAAGAGGAGACAGAGTTAGGAGAGACCAAGTGTCCATTCCTTGCTGCGAGGCAGGATTGTCTCCATCCTAGACAGGTATGTGTTTAACCTGTTTGTAGATGCCTCAAGAAATGAAGACTTCACCTCTTCCCCACACAACTTGTCCTAGCACTTCATTATTCCTAGTGTTAGAGGTTTCCTAGCGTCTAATCTGAACCTCCCTTCTAGACCAGGACTTCTTGTGTCCATGGAGAAATCCTTTCAGATTTGAAACAGCTTTTTAAACATTTAAAAGCTATGTTCATGTCTTGGGCTTCTCTTTTCAAGACTAAAAAGCCTCAGTGTCTTTGATCTTCTCTTACATTGTTTTCACTGCTTTCCTCTGGACAGCTGCCAAAAGGTCCATCTGTCTCCTGAAATACCCCACACACCTTGGACACAATTTTGCCTGTATCTGGAAGTCCAGGTTTCTGGACCATTGCATCTGTTTCAAATTCAGGTCACGTTCACAGCAGTTGAGGTTTGCAGAAATGACTGGTAGAGGTGAGCAGAGAAATGTCCTGTGAGAAATCCCAAGTCTGTGGCACCTGGGTGCTTTTCTCCTCCCGATACAAGACGAGAGCTCAACAGATGGGAACTATTCATGAGGTGCACTGCTGGTTCCCAAGCACGTGGACCTGCTCTGAGTGCTGCTGAATTTCATTCCTCATTCACTGTCATGGTCGGGGCAAGCTGAGCCCACTCGGCATCCTGTCTGGGATGTCTCCAGCCTCTCCAGCAGATGGAGGGGCACTGCCCTTTTCCATCTCCAGGTACCTGCACGGCAGAGCCACTCATGCCCTCAGGATGCTCCAGGACTGAAAGCCAAGCTGGCAGTCAGTCAGCAAACTCAGGTGAGGGTGAAACCCCATTATCTGGTGGGTATTCTAAAATGTTTGACTGTGTGCTCTGGGGAAGGGATCTGAGATGCCACAATGAGAAGTTAGGGATGTGATTTTCAGGGGATGCACACTCACAGTTTCTTGCAAGACCCATTTTCATACCACATCCTCAGCAGGAGAATCCAGAAGCCACAAAATCCTTGTTAAATACAAAGAAGTGCTGTCTGTACTGTTCTTTTTTGAACTATGAAGGATGTGAAAAGCCCCTGGTTCATAAACTCCAGCCAGACCAGAAAAGCCACAGTAATGGCACAGCCCCGCGCCTTCCTGGTGCATTGCTTACCCATGGGGTGCATCTTCTCCATGGGAAGTGGGGTGACCTTGTTACAGCATCTCTGGGAGCTCTTGCCCACCCACTAGCAGGTGCTTCAATGAGATGTTTCTTTCAGTGGGAGGAAATCAACTCCATTGGGAACAGCAAACCCAGTAATTTTGCTCTTTATCAGTAAGGTGTTGACCTGGTTTTTGGTTTTTTTTTTTCTTTTTTCATTATTTTTTTGTTCCCCTCATTCACGGATATTTAAAAAATAATGAGAGAGGGAAAGAAAGTGAATGAATGAAAATCCATTATATCTAACCAGTAGCTTAAATGTTTATGCCATGTCTAACTGCCTGATCCTGCCGTTACTTTCCTTTGCATCCTGTTGTACCTGCAATTCAAGTAAATTGCCTCCCAAATTGCCATCTTTAGTCTGAGATCCACGTACAACTTGGCTGTAAGCAGCGGATGGAAATGAAATGGACTAAAAATTTAATCCAGCCAGGATTTCCTTGCTTTTTTCAATAGTCCTTGCTGTCAAACTGTAAGTCCTGCTTATTAAAGGTCATGTATATGAGAGAATGAGGCAGAGAGAATTACAGAAACTGACATCTTTAGCGGTGCAACTAAAAAAAAAAAATCATCTTTGCTTGCATCTGCTCATTTGCCTCTGTATACAGGCAGAGAGACCTATATGAAGTTGTGTTTGTGCACGTACAGTGACATGTACATGCAGAAACCTTTGGCAGAAAGCTTCAACATTCAAGCTGCACTGAGATTTGCCCTTAGAATGAGCTAAAATCCCTCTGCTTCACACTTTAGTGATTGGATTTCATCTCCTAATTTGGCCTAACAGCCTCCAGAGATTAATGGATTAATGAAAATTTCCATGTAGGTTTTTTTTTTGTTTTCCAAGTGAAGTACTCTTCCATCCCCCCTTCCCCTAAGGAGGTTGCTAAAAAGTACCCTGTTTGGAAATATGGTCCTAGTTATTCCTCCTTTATTAGGGATTTTCTAGCTAAACCACCACTGTACTAGTTTCCAGTAAACTCACAACTTCACACACAGATGCACACACTGTCTCAGCTGTTAAACTGATCCTCAGATCACTGCACTGAGTTCTCCCATTCCAAAAGGGAAACCTTTTGCCTCTAATTCTCTTTCTCTTTCTTTCTCCCTTTTTCTCCTTCTTTCAGCCTCCTTTCAGTAATCACTTATTTTTAGGACCAGCAAATTTGTGCAAGAATGGTTCTGCAGAGAATCATTAGCTGCCAATATATCATCAGTGTCTCAGGATGTCCCTGGTTCACAAATTGCTGATGACTGGGACAGTACAATTGTCTTATTCTTCTAATCTCATCCAGGTACCTGCTGTTGGCCATCTTTGGGAATGGGACATGGGGTCTTTGATACGACCCAGGTGTGACGAGAGCTGGACCCAGGGTGCTGAACCCTGTAGGGATGCTTGTGCCTGGAGTCATGGCATCTACCTGCAGGCTCCTAGCTGAGGAGACCACACCAGCGCCGTGCTTGATCTCAGCATGACCTTAGGGAGATAATTCTGGGTCCACAGTCCCCTGGGGACTGAATCACGTGCTGGAGCTGACTGCCTCTCTGAGGGCAGCGAGGACAGTGGGTTTCCTAGGAGTAAGCAGGATGCATCACTGTTTTGGGGACAGTCTGCAGAGCTGATGGAGGGTTTGGCATGCCACCTCCCACTTGCTGACATCAACAGCAATCACCCTATGGACAAGGGCATGTATTGCTGAATGATCCTGCCCACTGCCTTGTCCCACTTCTACTTGCCACTTCATCGTGTCCCCACTGAAAGGACGGGCACAATAAATATTCATAGTGTACTTATGGGTCTATTAAAAGCTATGTCTTTTTTTTTTTTCTCCAAGGTAGGTTCATCTATTTTGATTATGCTAAGCGCCTACCAAATCACTCTCACTAAATATGCTATCGCAGTAGTGATAAATGCAGCTGCTGGAGTGGGTCCTTTCTGGCGTTAATCGAATGCTTTAATGTAGTCAGCATGCTGTTCATATGCATTAAAATGCTTGGTCCCAGCCCAAAGAGGTGCAGTAGCTATCTGGCTCTTGTGCCTCTGCACCAGAGGTAAATAAAGCACTTAAGGCCTGTGCTGGGGAGGGATGAATATCTATTGACTGCTGCTCATCCTTTTAGGCACCCCCCCTGCCCTTTTTTTAAAAAGTATGAATGATCTGTAGTGCCTCCCCTCCCAGGATTACACAGGAAAGTGGCACGGACGGACTTTGATGGCTGTTTTCTCTCATTCCTGTTGTGTGCAACGAACCGGCGCACTGACTTCAGCCTCCCAGCTCCCTTTACAGACCATTGTCTTCCCAGTAACAAAAGGACACTGGCCAGAGTCGGGGGGCCAGGAGGGAGCTGTCTGAGCAACCAGGGAGGGACAGTGCCCCAGTGAGAAGGTGGCACCGTGCACACCCAGGTTCTTGACTCATGCGCCCACAAGGATGGTGGTGGGCTTGTACTATGGTGGGCTTGCAGGGGTGCAGGCAGGAGAGAGGCTTTCCCTGGGGAATCCTAATGCGGATGGGATGATGCTTGGCTTCAGAAGGCCTTTAAGATCACTGCTGTGGTCACTGCTATGGTCAGTAGCTTGCACATATGAATAAAGAAGCCAGCAACAAGGGAAGTGAAATGAATGATGGACAGTCCGTGAAGTGTGCTATCCAGGGAGGTTATAAACCATGGGCAATATAAGCAGCAAGTAAAACTCCAACTTGAGACACCTAAGTCTCTTACACACAGAGGAACTGGGTATCCAGGCTCCTGTGGGCGTCCAGAGAGATATTTCTCCTACCCTGACTTAGACACTGACATTTGGTCAGCTGAATTGCTCCCTACTTTGTTGCCTGAACATAAATGTCTGCTGTGTGGGTGTCTGCATGTGAGCTGGGTACATACACATCCACTGTAGGATTTCAGCTCCCATTGCCCCCCCAGTTACATTGACAGTATTAGCTCTGGCTCAGTTTACACACACATAGCAGTCTAGACCCACTTGGGACCTCCAGGATCCCTTCGGGCTTCCTGCTGGCCCAGAAAGGAGGGTATCCTACAGGTCCTGCACTGCATTTGCAAGCCCTGTGGATGTCCTGGATGTCCTGAGATATCTCAGATGGCACTAAATGTCTATGGGTAGGCAACTGAATTGAGCTGTAGTTCCCAGAGAGCTCAAATTGCTGAGGTATTCAGTCACTGAATACAGGTGACTGATATCCACCCAAGGTATTTTTCATCCCTGACTATGAATCTCCGCGTGAAGAGCTGGAAGGGCAGTTCAAGCTCTTCGGTACATTCAGGCTTGCCATTATCAACAAAAACTGCATTTTGTGGACTCTGAGTGTGGATCTTCATGGGTGGGATGCACACAAACAGCTCCCTAGGATCAAAACAAGACTCACAAACAAATTTTGCATAGGCTACAAAATAACAGCTCCAAGCATCACTACCAAGTAGAGCTCAGAATGAATACTCAAGGGAAGTAGTGAGACCGTAAGCACTTCCCAAGCCCTGAGCGTCTTCCATTTACTTATTTCACATCCATTTTGGAAAAGGAAGATACAGTCCTTAGCTGGGGAGCTGAGCCACATGGTAATTGTGTCTTGCACCACATCACAAGTGAATATGGTCCACCTGAACATGGAAAACTTAAAGGACACTGACTGCTCTCCTGCTCTTTCTCATATCTGATTTTTTTTAAAAACTTACAATCCGTTCTTTGAGCCATTGAGTCTCTCCTCCCACTGGTCCTGCCTTCTCCCTTTCTTCTTTTTTCCTTTCCCCCTGTTCACTTTCATGGATGGGAACCTCATTCACTGGTGCTGAAATATGCAGTCAGCTGAAAAATTGACACTGCAAAAGGACTGGTGAGCTGAGTGGGTCCCCATCACAAGAGTCCAGGAATCTTCTCCTGGACAAACAGACTCAGCAATGACAGTGTTTATGGAGTTCTCTATCAAGGACTGTTAAATTTTGTATACTTATTTTGAGTTTATGTCAATAACTTGTGCTTGGTAAAAATACCTTTTCTGAGATGGTATCTCGTGACCTGAGGACATCAGAAGACGGAAGCTTATATGCTTCCCTTCAGTGTTTTCTCTAATCATATTTGGAACTAAAAATTGCGATGTATTTCCAAAGTTGAATTTGACTTCAGGTTCTTGACACTGGTCCCTGTCATGCCTCTCTCACCGCATTGAATGGCTCGTGAAAATCTTTACTAACAGCCATATTATCTGTGCTAAGATGTGTATGTGCTGTCGCAGCACGCCTCTTGATCTTGTTTTCTCTAATCTAAGGAGGTTGAGGGCAAGACTCAGACCATCTGCCTCAGTAGGTAATAAGGAAAGTAAACAGAATTCATGTCCTTAAACTGGAGCCAGCAATTCAGAAAACTTGCACTCCCGCTTCACACACCCTTGGAGAGAAATTCAGCTAGCCATGTGCCAAAGGAGGCATCCAGTGCTCATCTTCTGTGCCTAGCCCTAAGCTCCCAAGAAAGGGGCATTTGCTCGCTTCCACCCTGGGGTAATTTTTGTGTGCAGTGTTCCAGGAGCAGTTTTACTGACCATTCCCGAAGTTAAAACACCATCCCGACTCCTGCTCTTGCTTCTACTCATTATATCTTGCATCTTGTTTGTCTATCCAAATATTGCACAATAAATCTGCCATCAAGAGAGGGAACTGATGAATTGCTTACCCTTTACAGACTCTCAATTTTGCCCCAATTCACTGCTTTCCAGAGACAGCACATTGTGCTGTAAGTACTTCCTACATCCCCTGGCCCAAGATATCCAACTTTGCTTCTACCTGTAGGAGAACACTCTCTTTTAAAACAGGCCCAGCTCCCCAGCTCTGAATACGTGTCCTGTCCTTGTAAGCACTGACCACCTTGCTAATCTTTGTGTCAACCAATAGCTTCATTAACAGCAATTTTATTTTTCCTCCCAGATTATGGATGACAAGACACAGTCATGCCAGACTTCCTACCAACTCCTACAGACCTTGTCTCCTCAGAAACACCCCCATCTGCCCTTGATGCCTTATAAACAACTACTTTTTAGTAGAACACTTAGCAGTTCCTAATCCATTTAAGGAGTGCTTCATGGACATTGCATCACACTAATTTTTTAATCAAACTGTCATGAGCTGCAAAGTCAAAGCTTTATAAGAGTCTAAATATATTATATCTGGGTAGTCACCTTTATCATCCCAACTTTTTATCTCATCAAAGAGTGTTTGACAAGTCCTATTTTCTATTAGTCTGTGTTAACTGGCCCTAATTATGTTCCCACATGTTAATTCTGTATTGATTGACTCCTGTATTAGTTTTTCGATTATTGTGATGAGATTATGTCAGACTTGCCACCCTAGAGCTGCTTGGGTTAGGCCACTTTCTCTTTTCTAATACTGGCACATAATGAGAGCTTTCCAACTCCTCTGGAATTTCCCTAGTGCTCCAGGAGTTATCCAAGACTGATGTCAGGGGGTCAGAAATTTCCTCAGCCAGTTCTAGGAAGACTCTTGGCTGCAAGTTTGCAGATCCTGTTTGTATAAAATGTGTTTATCCCTAGAAGAAGTTGCTTAACTTCCTTCTTGGTTGCTAGTAGAGTGGAAAGTATTTCGACATCCTTGTGTGATGTAAACACATCCTCCTCTTTCTTTCCAAACTCAGAGCAAACATATTTATTGAACATTTCTACCATCTCTAAATCATTATTCACATTTTTTCTGTCTCCACATGGTTGGCCCGTGACATCGCTGGCATTTCTCTTTTTCCTAATTAGCCTAGAAAGCTCTTTCCTGTTCAATAATTTGGATCTTTTCTTGCCATCTTTATCTTCTCCTTACCATTTTCTGTACTTCCTATCTTAAAATTTATACTGATTTGCATTTCTGCTTCATGTCCTTGTTTTACTTTGCTATTCTATGGCTAATTGCTACCTTCATGTCAATGCTGAACTAAAATGTGTGTTTGGCCAAAATTGTCCTGTTCTTTTTCTTATGAAATCATAGCTTTTAGGACCTTGTAAACCCCCCTTAAAACTCTCCTGATACATAAACATACACACATACTATACATGTGTGTGTATATATATATGCATGTATACACATTTTCCCCCTGCTCAGTTAAGCTCATACTTTCCCTCAGCTTTGGGAAATTGTTTTCTGAAGTCACAGCACAGATCTTTCAGAGGGAATTTGTTTTTATTATGTGTCATGAAAAAGAGTCCAAGAAACAGAACCACTTGGATAGTTGATGCACCTGAGCAGGCACTTTGCTGTACCCTCCAAGGGCTTTTACACTTCATAGAGATGGATGTGGCTGAACATGACTGGTCAGGAGCAGGAAGAGCTGTCCACACAGGATAATTGGACATACAAATCCTCATGCTTTCTTGCTTATCCCACCTTCCTTAAAGTGACCTCCAGGCTTACAGTAAGTCTTGAGTCTAAGGCACTCCTATCAGGGTCATAGATATTTTATAGCAGTTCTCAGGACAGTTCTGCTGATACGTTACATTTGCTGTTGACTGAACACATCCATTTCATAAGTTTCATTTGGAACCCAGATCTTTGCAACCAGGAACTCCACAAGTTTGAGTATCATTGCAAGAAGAGGAGATAGCCTAGTAACCACAGGGAAAAGCTCTTTTACATGTGAAACACAAGATGGATTTTTTCAGTCTAAGACCTGTTTGAAGGTTGCTTGACTCAATTTGTTGAATGATTCAAAATGACCCTAGGTGTTGATAATCCTGGCTCCTATGAGATTTGCTATGAATTCAAACTTTGTACAGCTAATATGACTTTACCCCAGTTGTGAGTCTGAGGACTATTCAATGACAGTCAGTTTGGTTTATTTGTAATCTGTGTATATTCTCTAAGGTCTGTAAGGATGCCAGAAGATGCTTTACCAGGCTTCAAGCTGAAGAAGTATGAGAAACCTTTGGCAAAGTGAAACTGTAGGTGAAATAACTAGCGTAAAGCAGGTAGTGGCTGTCAGACACACTCTTAGAATCATTACAGGCAAAGTTCAGTACATGGAAGGAATAAAAGCCAGTCAGTTCAGCAGTAGTCACTGAGTCTGAAAGGGATGGTTCAAGTCATGGTTAATTTATTCAAATTGGCTTTCCGTCCTGGCGTGATAGACAGGTATGATATGCCTATCCCCCTTCAACTTTTTAAATAGTTCTCACAGTAATGTGTCAAATTGAATTTCACCACTAGTAATAACGCAGAACATTGACCTGTGACATTTGAAAATAAATGAGGGGAGCACAAAAGCACTCCTTCCCAAGCAATCACACTTTTCATACAGGTGGAACATTTTTGTTCCAACAACTATTTTGTTCCAGCCATAGCACCCGACTCGTGTCAATCACACTGAAGATTCAAAGAGCTTCACTTGTTGAAAACAAACAGAAGGGAGCAATTCCTCTCACAACTTATAATTAAGCTGCCGAATTCTTTGCCTTAGGATGCTGTGGATGATAAGACTTTACGTGAGTTTAAAAGGTGACTGGACAAATTCATGGAGGAGTATGCTACTGCTGGCTATTAAGTACAACATCCTCACCTGCCTCAGGATGTCTGTGTGGTGAAAATTGCTGGACCCTGGCAGAGTACTCAGAGGAAATATCACTATATCCTTGCCATGTTCTTATACTTTCTGTGTAGGCATCTGCTGCTGGCCACTGCCAGAGATAGGACAGTGTTATAATGGACCGTTTTTCTGACTGAGTGCAGTCATCCTTATATTCTTAATCAAATCCAATGGAAATGCCTGACCATGATTAAAATGGGCTTGGGAATAGGCTGAGGGTACCTAAAAGTTTGGCATGGCAGCTCTTCATCTGAAAGCATGTCACAAGAGCTGATGTATAGCTCGGTGCAGTATCACATCAGCAACAAAACAAATGTCCTTCTTGGTCTGGGATTTCATAGCTGAGCTTGCACTCTCCCCGGCAGACACCATCTTAATGGTGAACAAACTTCAGGGTAGACTGCACTTGATGCAAGATAGCAGTCATTATTCAAGCTGACATTGACAAAATGACAGAGTGCTAAAATAATGGCACATTCTTTGATATTGCCTTCAGGGTCAGGATACTCACTGTTATAGGATGGCTTATCGATCAGGCTTGCCATTTTTAGAGCACAGACAAGATGTCAGGAGGAAGTTGCAACTGGAGAATAACAAGAATTAAAGGATTTAGCATTGGTTCATGGCCTTCATGGAGTGTGGACACGCACGTTTCTTATGGTCTCTGAACAAATGATCTGAAACTTGTATACCTCCCAGATGATGATGCCGTGGATAGAAGGTACTTTGATAGCCAGCAACTTTCTTGTTGCTGATCTCATAATTTTATTCCTGTGAGCTTCCAAGAATACCACATACCGAGATGGATTTCATTTTGGGGCCCACAGTGACACAAAAGAGCAGCTCTGATTTCATAGTTGCATGCATTCCTCTGAAGAATGAAGGTTTATGCAAAGTCTTGGTGCACAAGGAAAGGTGCCAAGCCAAATGTATTTTTAGCTGTTCAGCCAGCTGGGTTTCTTGTGTCTGTACGAATTCACTGCTTTTCCCCACAAGGATGATCAGAAACATCACTCTTGCAAAAGTTCTCAGTAAAATATCTGTAAAAATTGGTGAACCCAAAGGTGCTGTGAAGATCCCAGACTTTCTTTGGAGTCCATCCAGCAATGGCAGAAACGCTTCAGTTTTATGGTTATTCCATCTGAGGAGATGACGTATCCAAGGAGTTGTACTCCAGTGAAATTTTCATGTTTTATGTACAGTCTGTTTTCTTAAGCACCAGCTAGAGAGGACCAGCACTGTCCATGCAGCCAGCCAGGACTAAGCCTGATATATCCATGCAGACATTACTGATGTAAGGCACCGACGGGAACAGGCTGAGCAGCGTAGCTAAATATTCAAAGTAAATGTGTTCTACATAGACTAAAACCTTCTAGTCAACACCTTCATAAATACACACCAAGCTGCAAGCTCTATTTAAGCCCAACTCCATAAACATCCTGGCACTCTGTGTCCTTTTCAACAGTTCATTAATTAAAGACAGATGACATTTGGTTTTGATCATTATTTATTTTTCATGATTTGATGCAGTCAACAACAAGGCATAAAGAGCCACCCTTTTTTAACAAACACGACGGAGGTACCAGAGGGAGATATACAGGTGAATGAAATTCTTTGTTAGGCTTTTTTTAAGGTATTCCTGCAGGGCTTGAAATCTAGCCTGCAGAAGCAGTAAATTATTTCAACCGAGGTGCTGGCTCCAAAATTCAGACTGTTTAGATAGCAAAGTCTGAATTGAAGTACCAAGTGGCTTTCATCCAGGTATTTTTCAGAGGTCTGGGGGAGAGGTTCACTTGGGCTTGCTGGACACAGGTGTGGTCAGTGTAACCAAATTATTTCCAGGACATCAACAGCATGTACAAAAAAACAGCCACTTTGGACAAACTGTGATGGGATTTCTGCAAAATACAGAGGTGATGCACTGCAAGCAAGAGGTGCCAAACAGCAGATGGGTTGTGTTGATCGATTGAATGAAACTGCATGATCACAAGGTGATCTGGGATCAGGACTCGGAGAACTCACTCTGACACAACCACCACCAGATTCAACAAGGTCAGAGGGGCCCTGGCTCTGCTGGACCAGAAAATCAAACTTCAGGGTAGCCATGAGGTTCCCAGATGTGACAAAGTCACTCAAAGAAACTGTGAGGCACAGCAAGCAGAGCTGACTTTTTGTGTGCGTGGAAAACCCGGCTTAGCAGAGCTATTGACTTTCAAGTCTCACTAAGGCTGGGTGTTTTGCACATTTCCTTGGCTGGGCAACCAGTAAGAAAATGGATTTTTTGAGTGTGATATAAACAAAGCCTAAGGAAAACTGTCCTGAATAGTCCATCTGGTGTCCTTTTTGGTGCCTTCCCATCGTATCAGCCAGCACAAGTATGAATACAGGTTCTGTGTGGGGAAAGTAAGCATGATCTGGACAGGAAAAAGCTTTATTTGCCCTTGATTTTGCACACTTTGCATGCCTGTCTGCAGAGTTCAAGCAGGGATGTGTACAGGTCTGGAGTGTTGACCCCAGCCAACTTAATCCTTTGCTTTATTATATCAGCTTTTGCAGAAACAGACCGAGGCACTTCAGCCTACTCCCGGTCAAAAACCATGCACAGCAGATCAAAGCGGGACAGACACTGTCTGTTGCTTGCCAAGAAGGCCAGGTGGCAGAAAGCCTCTCACATGTCAGCAGGCACTAGGAGAAGTTCAGGAAACATTTATAGGCAGCTGACGTCTTCGTGGAGATCTCTGGCTGCAGCTTCAAGAGTTCACCGCACCTTCAATCACAGCTGCCGAGGAGTCAGGGTGCATGCAGCTGGGTGGGATAGAGGGCTGAGCAGTGGTGCACGCGTTTTCCTGGAGTGGGTCAACGCAGAGATGACAACCAAGGGCTGGTTAGGAGCAGAGGCAGATGCAAGACAGAAATATGAGTCCTTGTACCCATAATAATCAGCTTTGTCTTTCTTCAAATTACAAACAAGTGTTTAAAGTGAAACTCATCCTCTGCTCTGGGTTGCTTTGGTGGTCTGGAATAGACTCCAGGAATTGCATCCAGTCAGCCGTCTGTTCCTATGTTCAGCTTGTGAGTAGATGATGCCCCAACTCTTAGTGGAATTTAAATGGAAAAAGGGCAAGAAGGCTGATCTAGGGAAGGAGCCAGGAAGACATTTAGAAGCAGGAACATGTTAATGCAAAAATTACTGTTCCAACAGCACTTTCAGTCTCCTCCCTAGGACCGAGGATTAAATGGGACAGAGAGCTGCTGTGATTTGGCTTCTGCTCTTCATATGTTGAATTTTATTTTCCTATTTCATTTTTTATTGTCTTTTTTTCTTTTTCATTTGGGAAGTGACCCAAGAAACTGTGTTTCCCACATAGCCATTTCAAAGGAAATTTGATGCTGCAACAAGGGCCCTGGGGGAAACACTTTGGGAAAACAGCACCAGCTCTGTCCTTCCTCTCTTTTTTTTTCTTAGGAAGGAAAAAAAAAAAGAAAGGGAGAGGAGCCCTCAGTGTGGGGAGATGTGAAGCTGGGGGAGATTGGGTTTCAGAAAAGCAGGCGGCGTGGCTGCTTCATCCTGTTTCTTAAGCCAAGGACTCAGCCTCTGCTCAGCCACAAAAATACGTCGCTCTTCAAAGACAATACTTTTGTGATCCCTTTTTCTGTCCCTTTACCTTCCTGTCCCCACTGGAAGACTCCATAAAACCTCTCCTGATTTGGCTCAGTCCACCACAAAGTTTTCTGGACATTTCAAGACAGAGACACGATTCCTTCTAGCCTTCCCTAGGAGATGAGCACTTTGGTAGGGAGAAACTCCTGCTCCATGGTGTGGACGGGCAACACTCGGCAACCTCCTGGAGGTCCAGAGACCGGGCTGTTCATGTCAGGGGCTGACGCAAGGGCAGGCTAAGTATCCTCATGCACCCCACACCTCTACCTTCTGCCCCCAGAGCAAAGATCTAAGTGTTTTCCAGGGTTGCAGAGTGATTGCCCAACACAGCAGCAATGGGGACCATAAGGATATTTCTGCACCTGATCTAAACATTCAGTATCCTGAAGAGAAGGATCCCCCTCCCCAAAGAGCCTCAGTTTGCAAAATGATCTCTCCCAGCCATGCTGGAGTTGGCTGAGCTTGGAGAAAGGAGGAAAGAGCCTTTCCCCAGCAGGAACATGTCCAGCTGTTTCCCTTGCGTTGGATAACTAAACAAGGGCTTTGATCAAAGCCGTTTGGCATGAGCATCCATCCCTGCCTCTGAAATGCAGCTTTGCCTTGCTGGCTCAGAGAGACAAAGTGCTGGAGGCTGGAAGGAGCCAGCACAGTGTGTGAGGCATGCCCTGCCCCTCACGCTGGCCAGGTGAGCAGGGGGCCAGGCACCAGGAGTTTGCACCTGAGCTGCTCGAGCCACTGCAGCTCCTGGGCAGGCTGGGCTTAGACAACTCTAGGGTTGTCAGCTCCAGCGGTGGCAGGAGGGGCAGTGGGTACTAACCTCAGGAGGTTGCAGGGACAGACGCTGTCTTACACCCTGGGAAGGGTTCTGACCCTGCAGGTCAAGCAGAACTGGAGAAATGCTGTCATTTCCTGAGCCATCTCTCTGCCATTCTGCTTTGTGGGATGGGGATGGAAACAATGGCAATACTGCCCTGAGCGATACAAAAATGCCCTGAAGCACGCAACAGTTGCCAAAATACTCATCTTCACATTCCTCTCCCCTTATCCTTCACGCTCACGGTGGCCCATAGAGCACTGCTGATTGATGCTGTGAGCCTGGATGGATTTAGTGCCTCCAGGCAGTGAAGGCAAATGCCCATTTGTCCCATCCTCGTGCCTCTGGATGTGTTTGCTGTCCACCTATCAGTGTGCTCCTTCCCCAGGGCTGGGAGCTGTATGGCAGAAAGACAGTGAGAATCAGCTCCCAGCTCAGTACAGCTCCAGTCCTCACCCTCTCACACAGTGTGAACTGAGAAGTGCTGCGACAAGAACGTGTGTGCCCCACAAGTCACTTGCAGCAGCAGCCTCGGGTCCCAAGGGGTCACTGAATGGAAAGGGCTCTGGGTGCCTGTCCCCAGCTGTCCCTCGACAAACCATCATGGCATGGCACACAAAGGTGTGCAGATCCACCATTCACACAGCCTTGCAGGTCACAGGGATGTCAGAGCAGGTGGGCAGCTGAGCCCTTATCCTGTGGAAAGGACATTCTGACCAAGTACCTAATAAGACAGGCAAAACTGTTCTTCCACATTAGCTCTCCCCTTGTCCTCCAGGCCTCACTTCGCACAGCGGTAAAGAGCTGGTGTAACCCTGCACAAGACCCTCAAGGTTTATTCAGACTCTGAAATTCAGCCAGGCTGGCAGTCTGCCCCTGCATACTGCAGAGCACTGAAAGGCTGTACCTGCTCTCCTCTAGCTGAGCAGCCTCCTCATTTCCCACAGCAAGGCACACTTCCCTGGGGAAATGGGCTGCAGGGAAAGGCTGCTGGGTTAGAGAGGCCAGTGCTAAAGCCCCAGCCCTCTCTTCCACCACCCATGTTGGTGCCCAGAAGATTTGGCTGTGCATTTCCACATTTCCACTGATCCCCTCAGGTCGAGCCTGGCTGAACATCCCACAGTGTGTGCAGGAGGCTGGAGCTGGCAGAGCATGGGGCGGCAGGGACCATGCTCATAGCCAGGGAGACATGGGACATTTCCTCTGCTGGCATGAGACTGTCCTGGGTGTGCGCACATGTGTGCATGGGCACAGGGGGAAATCCATTCTTTATGCCTGGAGTCATCTCAGCCACACCAAGCAATGCAGCCCGACAAGCTCCATCTGCTTTCCCTCCTGCAACCTGGATGGTGAACCCCAGCTCTGCCCCAGAGCAAGGGGCAGCTTTCAGAGCAGGAGAAGGCTCGTCAGCATCCAGCACACTCTCGTGCCCTCAGCTAGGACTCCGGCAAAGCATTTTAGATAAGATCAGCGTTTTTTTTGCCATGTAGAGATTCACTCATCAAGGATGGACAGAGATCCATGAGATTCATTTCATGGATGGCTCCGAACAGCTGTGACACAGAAACAACTTTCAAGTGCTCTCAGCCTGGCTGCATCTGAGCAAGTGTCCTGGAGGCCTGATTTACATTCTAATCCATCTACCTAGGTATTTCAAACGCATTGCCACTGCAGCATCTCGATCTCAGTTTATCTCCATATCCTATTGCATATTCCCAAATGATGTTGAATAACGTGTCTCCGATATTACTTTTTAAGTAACCTTAATTGTCTGATTTTGATTTGTGTTTAAATTGCACTTTTCCCTGCAACCTGAGAGGCATCAGAATTATACATGTAGTGTATAGTCGGAAACTATTTTCCTTTGCTTGTTTGGCAAGCACTCCTGTTGGAGGGCATATGCACGAGGGGGCAGAGTTAAAGCTTCTGGGGGAAGATCAACTTCTGAATTTCCTGAGGTTTATGAGATTAAAACCTCACATTTAACATAGCATTAAAAGAGAGCTGTCAGGTTCCATTTCACAGAATATGTTGTTTTTGTGAAAAGTGCTTTTTACAAAACATATGGCCAAGGTAATTGTTTGGGTTTGGGGGGGGTGAAGAGGGAGTTATTCCAGGGAAAGCGTGTCTTTTGAACAGCTCTGGCCTGAAGAATTTGGAGCCCTCCGTTAACTCATGAAAATGAAGCTGACTTCAGAGAGCTGTGATGCTGATTCTCCCGTTTTCTTTGCCAGGAGGGAAGGAAGCAAAGGGAAGCAGGCTGCTCGGAGGGGAGCACAATGCAGTACCTCAGCACGAGCCTTAGACACCTCTCGTGTCTCCAGATTCACCTGAAGCCGGGCTGAAACACCACAGCCCAACTGGTGAAGGCCTGTTTGCACATGGGTGCATTTAATGAGCAACACACTTTGTTCATTACATGCCTTCACTTTAAATCATAAAAGGTTTCATGAAGCCTTTTCCTTTCCAAACATATGTAGATTGGTCGCTCCCCTTTAAGGTGGCTTTTGTGTTCACAGCAGAGAGAAATGCTCAGCCAGGCTGAAGCTCAGGGCTGACATCAGTGGGAGCTTTCATTAATTGAATTACTGTTTTGTGGCAGAATGTTTTAAAAATAAGCGGAAATGTCCCACATACTTTTTTGGCTGAGAGATCAAATGTATCCAAAGGAATTCAATAATATTCCTACATCTGTGAGTCCTGCCTGTCCCTGGAGAAAAAAGTCAAATTCAGTCTCCACCATTGTTTGTGTTCCTTATATTCCCTTATCATCTTTTTGGCTCGGGGGCAGCGGGGGGAACTAGCAGAGTTCTTCAGGCCTCAAATGGAAACATATAGAGTCATATGCATATCACAAGAGCAGGAAGGACAGTATCAGAAAAAAAGACACCTCCACTATTCATCTGAATAAGAGCCATGATTTGCTTTGAAGGCATTCAACTCCCCCATTGCTTGTTTTTCTTGTGAATACTTATTGCGGCAGAATCCAGGCTGAAAAGGTGTAGGTAAAAAAGGAAAGTGTGAGGTGAGATTCTCTGAACCTGCATTCACATGCAGAGCTGCATGTAGATATGAATTTTCAGGCAAGTGTATCTTCAGACACATATTGGCAGGCAAATCCCAAAGAAAGCACTTGCACTTATATGAACTGATGAGGATTTATCTAAGAATTTGCTGGCAAAGAATGCTCATGTGAGCACTCACTCAGAGATACCCTAGCAGGGAAATACTTGTTCACAGGCTTGTCCATAAATGCATTAGCTGCAAATTCATATGTAAAGACTGGTGCTACAATGCCTTCATGTATGCCTGGGTGAGGGAATGTGCATGCACGTATAGATGAGCAAGGCAAGCAACAAGCAAATAAGAATGCAAATATGAAGTGGGAGGAAAATGGTGTTTGATACTCATGCAAACGATGTTGGGTACTCATGTAACGGCTGTGTGAGTACGCGACCTGGGATGCTGGTGTGATCACACATGCAGACTTATTCGGACAGGGCTTTCCTGTGACAGATGCTCATGCGTGTTGGAAATACAGTCAAATATTAACGCATATCCATTTTCCTGGCCAGTGTTCAGGCAATCGGGTATTAACTGGCGATTTTATGGTGGAGCAGGAAAGCAAGAACTGGAAGGGTTGGGGTGACCAACCCTTGGCTGGCTGCTTGGGAATCTTTCAGGAGTCCACCTTGAGGGAAGGAGGAGCAAAATCATACAGTTCACACCCAGAAAAGAAACAGCCTTAGCTCAGATCTACACTAAAATCATAGAGAAAGATCCCAGGTGGAACCAGCTTGCCAAATCCTGATGTTGAGATGTCAAAGCAGAAAACAGGAATGGCATCGAATCTCTCTGGATACATTTGATCTCCTCCACCAGAAAAATTGTGTTGGACATTTCAGCTTATTTTTAAAACATTCTGCCACTAAACAGTAATTTGACGAGCTAAATCTCCCTCTGACATCAGCTCTCAGCTTCAGCGTCAGGTCAAGTTTTATTTAAACTGCCTTAAATGGACATTGCCAAGCTGGAAAGAAAAATAATTCTATGAAACATCTGATACTTAAAAAGCAAAGAGTTATTTCTGACAGAGGCAGTGCTCACCCCATCCCCCAAGAGCAGACTTTCCTGCACCACTGTCTTGCAGGGTGGGATTTGTCAAGGGAAATAAGGAGGTGAATCCCCTCTGTCAGAAGGCTCTATTGCAGGAAGACCACACTATCCAGTGCCAGGTTTTCCACTAATCATAACGGGCTTCAGGCAGCTGCAAATAGCTCAGCACTGGGCACTATTTGTTGCTGATTTAAAGCCTATCACATCCTGTGTACCTGCAGAAGGAAGCGAGCCATACAGCTGCAGAAGAACCAGCATGGCCCCGAGACACATCCTTGATGACATCTCCATGCTCCTGCTGCTAAGCCCATGGAAAATAATACAATTACCACTCTAAAGTAAAATGTGTTTGAAAAGTGCATTTGATTAGACACGTGCTCTGACGGACTGAGTTTGTGTAACTCTGGCTGTGTGCGCTCCTCTCCCTTGCCTGTGCTCCCTCATTAACAAGTGCTATGCTCTACCAGATTAATGATCTACCGATAGGCACTGGATAGATGCCTTAGCTTAGGTTTATCCCACTTAAGCTGTAGAGACTTCACCAAGGCAGATAGATGGGGAGCAGGATTGCCGGTGCAATGGGACTAGCACGTCCAGGTGGGCAGTAGGTCTTCGCAAGGTTGCATCCCTGGGGAGAGTGACAAACTCACACTGCAGAAGGAGCTTTCAGGGTCAGCTTCTAGCAGATGTACATAAAAACAGGGGATGAAGGGTTTGGTTACAAGTACCTTGTTCCAGCTGGATTTCTGAACCTGACCCCCTTGGAGATGGGATTCCCACTACTGTCCACACCACTGCTGCCTGACTGCCTCCTCTACCTGCTGATCCCTATTAAGGCAGGTGCTGGCTCATGGCTGGGGTTGGCTCCCACTTTTCTCTGTGAGCAGGTGAGCCAGCTCAGAGCTGTGTGCAGGCTCCCTGTTTTCTCTCCCTCTGTCTTTTCCTCTTCAAGAAGAGTCTCAGACATGAGCAAGTGGGAGTCTCTGTGCTGCGGGGAGGTACTGAAATAGCAAGGTGAGAATTGCCCCTTGTGGCCTGCTTTCATCAAACAATTCCTCTAATCTTGCTCACCTGAGCAATCCTTATGAAATTCTTACTCTCTGAGTAAGACCTCTGGGATGAGTAGGAAAATGAGTTTCTGATGTGGGCCTAAAGATGCTGTAACAATCCATTACCTGTGTTGCAACAGCAGGGTCTTTTACAGTGTGTTTTTAACAGCCCAAAGCCCAGCTTCCTTTGCAAAGAAGCCATTGATTCCACTATCCTGGTTTCACAAGTAGGGAAAACAGGACACAAAGGGGGAAAGAAAAGCTTTTGTTCAGCAAAGTGCAGCAAGTCAGCAGCAGAGTGAGGGAGAGACACAGCTCTCTGAGCACCAAGTGCTACTCCCACTTTGTGTTTGCTAGGTGTGTGGGGCTAATGCCAGATGAGTTTAATGGGGGTCATGGCTGCCTTCTCCCGTACACTGTGCAAGCTCAAGGAAGGCATTCCCTCTGCCCATACTAGCTACCGGCTTCACTGCTTTCATGTCTGTGCTAGCATGGGGGAAAACCAGTCTCTGGAAATGGAAAAGAACAAAGGTTAGCACAGAGAGGACAGAGGGATTTGCTCTTACATCTTTGGAGAGAGCTTTGGATGGTTTGTACCAGAGTACAGATCACACTACTCATCAGAAGAGCCTCTAGATTTCATCAGAGATCATAGCAAGCATCAGTAGTGTCCTGCTGCCATGCAGCCATCAAACCCCCAGCAGGTCTGTGGATGACAGGTATCACAGTGCCGAGTCCCTTGTGGCTCTTTCATGTGAGGGTTCTCCACTGCCTTATGATCTGGTTCATGAAGGAACTTCTCACCCATCTGGGACTGCAATACATGCTGCTCATCCTTACGGTGTCACCTATTGCCACTAACCCTGTAGGAATCCAACATTTCTGAGAGTTTTACACCTGTGCTTAATTTGGATAAAATTAGCCAAAGCATTTGAAAGACAGACAAACAGAGCCTGCCTTGTTTCCTTAGGAAATCAGCCTAAAAATCCCATGCTAAACACATGTTTCTTTGAAGAATTATTCCCTCTCTTCTCATACACACAGTCCATTTGCAGGTTGTCAGCCCTTATCCTGCTTCCGGTTCACCAGGGATTCGGTTGTGCAAATAGGAGCTGAAGAAAGTGAAGGCTGAAGCAAAGCAAGGAAGTACAGAGAGCTTATTTGAATGACTACCTGCCCCACCTAAGCTGCCTTACATCTACAGACATCCCATTCATTAATTAGGGCTCCCAGAGCCGGGTAGATTTAGGATCTGAGTGGGATCCACCATGCAGCATGCCCTCGGCACAACAAGCACCCCCTTGCTCCTGACCTAATCCTGGGAAAGTCTGTCTGGGCATGTGCTGGGGTCTCGTGGGTGGAGGATCCACCTTTCACCTCACCCGCATTTAATAGATCACTTTCTTTCTTATACGAATTCATCTAGCTTTAACTTCCAACAGAGCTGCTTTCTTACAGCTTTCAGTGGTAGATTAAAGATCTCTTTGGTACTCATAGCTGCTTCTGAAAGTGCTTAGACACTATTATCCAGTCACCTCTTCATCTTCTTTTTGATCTGCTGAATAGGTTTGGTGATTTAAATCTCTCACTCCGAGACATCTTTGTCCATTGCTTAAATTATTCTGCACTTTTCTCTGTTCTTCTTCAAATTTTCCATTTCCTTTTTAAAATGTGGGCACCAGAACTGGGATTTAGAGGCTCGGTTACAAATGGATGCAAACCTTTTTCCCTGTCTTGGGAAAACTGTCGAGATTTTGTCATGTTTTCCTGTCTGCACTCAGGAGAGATGTCAAAACCTTGATAAATGCAGCGACATCATGACCCCAGAAAAAATTGATTCAGAGCAAAGCGAATATTTCATATTGACCTTTTTTACAACATTTTAGGAAACATTTTGGTTTCCAATTTCTTATTTTTTCTCTTGCTTGCTCAGTTTCTTGGATAGCAAAGTAATTTTGTAGAAAAAAGAACTCGCAGCCCTGAAAAGGTCTCAGAAAAAACTGTTTTGACCATGCAGATTTTTATGTCCCCAATTATTTTATCAAAATGACAAATGCCCCACCTCACCATTCCCCTGCCAAATGTTTTGCTTTTAATTAGCCACCATTCAGGAAATCACTCTCTTTGCTCCAGTTTCTCACATTTCCCTCTCCAACGCAGAGATGAACTGCTCTAGCTGACCCTACCCTGAGCCCGGGGTTTGGACTAGGTGATCTCCAGAGATCTCTTCCAACCTCAGTGATTCAGAGTTAGCAGGTCGCTTAGCAGCCTAGAGCAAATATCTTTTAATTATGGCCAATTATGTTCACATTTCATGTGAACAGGCACAGGGGAGATCAGGTCTTGCTTCAGTTTAACCTACCCCTGTTCCCAAACTCTGGAAGAGAAAGTGAACCATGGGGGCTTTTGGACTGGGTTGCGATGTGGAGGTGTACAGTATGCCCAGGCTCATTGTGAATGGGGAAGGGTAAACTGGTGTCCGCTTGCTCAGTTGGTGAGCAGAGACGGATTAAACTGCAATACACAAGCCCACATCTTCACGTTTCCCCCACCCTCAGGCTCTTGCTCCTGGTGGGAGCACTATTAGGAACAGGTGGATCAGTGAGTAGGAGGGGACCCTGGCCCTGAGATTGGCATTAACACTGAAGTGGAAGGGGGTAAAAGAGATTTGATGCTGTACATAGATTTGATAGCCTTTTCTCCAGCGTATGTGCAGCACATGCATTTATCAAATGGGAGCTTTCAGAGAAAGCAAGCAGGATGGTTTGTGTTCGCCTTTACCCAACATCTCACTAGGCTTCAAGGGCTTTATTGCTATCTTTGAGCAGGATCATAAAAGTGGAAGGATTAGACCCCAGCCATCCGCTTTCATGCCAATAGCCCTGTTGAAGTCAAAGGGGCTGTTGGGTGATGGGGTCTCAGTGCAGACTGCTGGCTTTGTCTCCGTGTCATGGAAAACTTCCAGCTGGATAATTGCATCCTGCCTCAATAAATTCTCCCTGGAAATCCACTTGGATGGAGCATCTTCTCTCGCTGCCTCTCTTCTGCAATGCTGGGGAATGGATCTAGGCGGTGAAGCAGCTGCTCCGTGCTGTATCCAGAGGTGGCCGCATTCCAGTTGCAGGCAAACGATCTCTGTGCTCATCAGGTTCGCCAAACTGCTAGAAGGGTTGCAGCAGGGAGGGATGTGAAAATGAGTGCTACTGGGCAGAAGGGCTCTGAGATGACACAGAATCACTCTGCTCTGTGCTGCTGCCCTGTTGCAGCCCTAAAGCCAGATTGCTGTGCCCTGGGACGTCAGCTTGAAATGCAAACAGGGAAGTGCAATGGGTTGACATTTGCATCGCTCTCGTCTGAGCCCTTCAGCTCAAGGCAAATATTTGCTGGTGATATTGATATCATCTTAGAACCACAGAAATGAGGCCTGGCAAAGGCATATTACATCATGTGCTCCCAGTACTGGGGCAGGATGTTTTCCTGCAGGAGCATTTCTCCAGGCTTCATACAGTCCTACTTCAAGAATCCAGAGGACCATTCACCACAGGGAAGGCTAGACATGTTGATGGCTTGGGTGTCTGGGAGACAGCCTGGGTGGAAGACCTCTTGGAATAAAGCCTCAAACAAATGAGCAATTAATGCCCGAAGTATAGGATAATAATAGAATTTCTCTTATGTCTTTTAACACTTATTTTTACCCCGAGCCTGGTTTCTCAATGCAATGTGACTTGGCATGAAGACAGGGCAGGGAGAAGAGCAGTGCCTGAAGACAGACAGGTGGGTTATGTGGGGGACTGGACACTGCCACATCCCCATGGGCACCCAGTCGTGCCGGAGTCCTGTGTTGGGCAGGCTGTCCCAATGTCAGTCCTGCTTGCATGGAAAAGCTGCATGTGGTGGGACTGGCTGGAAGAGGGAGAGGGCGGTGGGGACAGGAATGGGTGCTCCATGGATCTGGCTTTGGAATAACCCTCCTCCTCACATGTTGTCCTCATCTATCTTCCTCCTTTCGTGCAGCTCTGCTTTCCATCTCTTCCCAGCACATGCATGCACATCGTAAAGCAGCCCCTGCACCCACCTCACCTTTCCCCACATGCCTGCAGAAGTGCAGACTGCAAACACACCTTTCCTATCATCAAACGCAGACACGCACCCCCTCTACACACCCCATGCGAAAACAGCCAGCCAGGCTCCCCGAATGCGAGCTCGGGGAGTTATAAAAAGGTAGATGTGTTTTTCAGGAACATGAGCAGCCCAGCTGAGCAGAACTTCAAGGGGGCCACTTCTCGCTCCCTTTCGTTTCCACTCCAAAGAGCGCGTGAATGATGTCCGGTGGGAATGAGCTCGCCAAGAAAAATGCAGCTGAACTGCCGTCGTAAGGGCTGTGTGCTTCACGCCATAAAACTGGAGTGGAAGAGCCGTGTGAGAAGCTAAGACCCTCACGCACAGGCCATAATGTTCTTTTCTGCTTTGAAGTGGATTTAGGGCTGGCTCAGCCTCTCTGGGGGCTGGAGGCTGCTGCTCATCCATGCAGACTAGCAGCAGCAATAAGCAGCTGAACGGCCTCAAGCCTCTTCCGTACAGAGAGCAGAGAACGCTCCACATTCCTCTTCCTCCAAAGCGGCGACTGCAATCAAGGAATCACAGGATGGATTGTCACAACACATCCACTCCCCTCTCTCTGGCATGTTTTGGACCTGAACTCTCCCCCTCCGAGGTCTGCTAGCACCTCTTCATTTTGACCCCATCTTCCTGGCAAGGAATGCCTTGCAGGGCACCCTGGATGGGACCCGAGTACTCTGTGGCCTCTTCACAACCTGTCTCCAGGCAGAGGTCTTCTGGACAGCATCCCCCAGGTTCTTGCTTACGGCTGAAGAAAGGAGGGTGTTGTCTGGGATTCGCGAGCTTTACTTTGCTTTATAACACCCTTCCATTTTTCCTACATATAGAGCAATCCTGGGCTTTTTCCTTCTCTTCCTTTCCCATTTAAGAAACATGGGTGATCAGCTGTGGAGGAACCCAGGCCAACTCTTTTCTCCAAGATCCCAATCAGCAAGGTCTGTCACAAGTTGCCAGATGACCAGACTTGTCCAGCTGCCCTGGTGTCTCATGGCAGAGAGCAAGAGCTCTGCTCAGGGCAGGCACTGCTCACAATGACTGCTCCAAACTCTCTGCTCTAGCCATTGAGCATCTTTGCCAGAACAGTCCACAGGAGCTGGTCACATGGCAAGAAACCCCAGCAGTGGGACACTGTGGCAGAGCTTATCCATTGGGATGTTTCTTCCTGACCCCTTATCTCTCCTCGCCAGTGGCTGGTTATGCCTGGCCAGGGTAGAGGTATAAAGCCCATCTCATCTGAGAATTCACCTGTGGGGAAAGGAGATTTTGAAGGAAATGCAGCTCTGGGTGTTTGGGTTACTTGCTTCACCGCAAGCTACTGCTTCACAGCTGCCTCACATGGGGTGGTCACCACAGCACATACTGACGATAGAAAAAGAACATCCAGGACTCAGAAGCTAAATCCTACTTTGGCCATGGAAGCCAGCCACATCTTCCTACAGCCTTCCTGGGGGGCTGCAAGAACAAGTAGCTACTAATGTGTGACTTTTCTCCACCAGATGCAGCTACCTGAAAGCTCAGGATCTAATTTGCACTTGTCATCTGGGATATCTCTTGTTTGTGGAACACCTTTTGATGCAGATTCACCCTGTCTGTCTAACACCCTTGTATGAAGAAGGAATGATTTTCCTCATTCCAAGGAGGCACCTGTTTCTCTCCACTGGCTGTGAAAGGAACAGAGAGCAGCTACAGTGTAGATCAGAACCACAGCATTAACACAGCCAAAAATAGGTGGCATGAGTCCTACCCTCTGTGTCAGATGGGAGGTTACCCCTGTATCATGCTGCATGCCCTTTCTCACTGTTTGTCTATAAAAGGAGATTTCTGATGGTTCTGGTACAGTCAGATCTCAGGACTTACACTAGTGCATTTATAATATAGAGAAACTCCAGGTGCCTGGATGACAGAGAAAGAGGAGACAAAACTGAGATTTGCAATAACCTTTTCAGGATATAAGGTTATTAAATTTGTGGTGGGTCTCAGAGTTACCCAAATCCCCCACATCTGCCCTGATGATCCCTCCTGCAGTAGGGATGGCTGGCTATGACTTGTACCCACCCCTCAACCACTATGGTTTGCAGCCTACCATTTCATTAATGTCCACCCAGGCTTACTTCAGCTAGCCATAATGTATTTTACCTTTCCTACTGTGGTTGAGGAGACCTCTGAAAAAATCTGCTTTAACCATTGAAGTCATCATGCATGTTTTATGTCCTTTGCAACGAAAGACCTGGTGCTCAACTCAGCACGGAGAGCACAGGCTGCCTGCAAACCAGGCAGCTGCAACAAAAGTGCCGGCACTTATGCTCATGACCTTCTTCCCAGTCAGATCTGCTAGAGATTTCTTGCTTTATTAATGAGAGCAGAGATACTTGAGAACAATTAAAAGAGTTGCCATAGGCGCAAACAGTGTGTGTGCAGACATGTAGTGGTCCTTCAGGTACTGCGCAGAGATTAGGGAAAGGCTGATAAAGTCAATGCCTAGGAAACACTTTTTCACTCAATTATGGTAGTTTAAAATAAGATTGAATCTTGGTTCACCATGATTCCCCAGATATAGTTCACGTCTCAAATGCGTGTATTAGATACATTCAGATGGGCTGATAACAGACTTTGGGAATGACCTCAGGTTGAACTGCAGGGAAAAGAAATTGTTTCCTCATTAATATCTCTGCAAAATAAATGTCAAGTGGAAAAACAGTTTCTTTGTGATCAATCTTGGTGCATAGACACTGGGCTCTGACAATTCCTCTTATGGAAAGCAATATATTTCCCATAGATCTGTAGTGTTTCATACATTATAGCTTTCATAATAGCAAAAGCCAGTGCTTGGGTTACATTGAGCTTTTCTTTCTAACCCTTCGGTTTCACATGATCATAATTCTCTGAAAAATTTCTCTGTTAAGACTAAAACTTTCACACTTTGTATAGGGCAAGAAATGATGATTTTTCTTTCACTGAAGAAAATCCTTTTAGCTATCTTTGATTTATTAGAATGTGTATAGGGGAGTATTACACTTTTATGGCTTTTTAAAATGTATTTTTCTTCTTGGCAACTAACAAGGCTAGAAAAGCCCTTTTCCTAACCTACTTGGCATTTTCCTTCCCAAGAAGCTGAGCTTTTTTTGGGGGTGGGCTGGGAAATCACGTACAAGAAAAAACAGCAATTGAAGGATCACCTCCGAGCATGCTTAGCTCAGTTATACTGGGATATTAGGGAGAGGGGGAAGAGAATTGCTTAGATCTATCTCTTGCAAGACAACATCATATACAGAATCTGCTGCTGAGCCTGGGGCTGATTGAGGTTGGTCACTGCATTAAGGACAGGAAAGCATGGTTGAGTGACATCAAATGCAGAAGGAAGGTACATTCCTACTCACAGTCTCACCAGGTTGTGTGGTTTGGATTCTGAAGACATTCAGTTTTGCTGTTTTTCTTCTAAAAAAGCTCCAGCTCTGAGGGTCAAATGATATGGGGGAATCTCGTGTATCATTGCAAACAAAGCGCTTTCTCAACTTCACCTTTATGCAAAAAAGTGTGAAAGCATGGTTTGGCAAGGCTCCAAGATTTCTCCAATCTCACATCCTGAGACTGGTTCCCACCTTCCTCTTTGGCCTTACCTGGCCACCCATGGCAGAGGCAAGTGGTTGCTAAGTCATGGGTCAAGTGGCCCTTGAGGAAGGGTCCTTCCCTGCTGCAACCCCATGCCACGGCTCCCCCAGCATCACATGCCCTGAGCATGCTGGTCTTGTCCCTGACCCACCATGATGGAGCGGTGGAATCAGGCACACTCGGAAGAAAACACCTGCAAGACCTGCAAAATATCAAGGTGAATGAAAGAACCTCACGTTTTCAGTAAATAACTATTTTTAACCAGTGTTGTTTTGCCCATGCAGACTGTCCGTTTGAGCACCAGACGTTGCCAACTCCATGAGCTTGCTCATTTCCAAGGGGCAGCAGAATACAAGAGGAATGTAAACAGCTGCACAGTGCTTTCTTCTACTCTGTTTTTCCCTTACTAACAGGAAGTAAGGAAATGTCATGTAAAATTACTCTGTTAATGTGACAATAGGATTATGTATCAATTCAATGAAGGATGGCAGGAAGTTGAGAGGTTGATCCCATTGCAGCCACATTAATTTGTAGACCCTATTTGTTGTGCTATCTGCCTCCAGTCATGGTGACTGTGGCAGCTAATTCTTGCAGAATTTCAGCAAAACTCCAGGAATCTTAACTGAAAAGCAAATCTCTCACCATGTCTGGAATTTTTAAAGCACATAGGACCTTGAGCTCCACATATTATTGCCTTGCTTTCCGATCTATGCAATGCAGCTTGTTCTGTTGATCTAGCCTTTTTTCCCATTTCTTATATACCTTCAATGTATTGCCTGCATCCATTCAGAGACTGGATTCATCCTGCTACCTCAGAGCCTTTCCCTCTGAGATTTCTGTTTTCTATGCAAGAAAATCCTAGATGACATTTGCAACCCATTGTAACTAGATCCAGGCATTGTCCTGTTCAATGCAGTTGGCTGCCCCACAGAGATCCCTTTGTGTCATAAAGTCTGTCCTCAGAAATCTTAATTGTAGACCTGTTGTTATTGCCTACTGCTATTTGAATTTAAACCAAAGCTGGTGGCGATTGCTTGATCTCAGATGGTTTTCTGCAACATGTTCTTTACAAAATAGTTTATTACTTACCAAAAACCAAACCTCGAACAGTATCACACCACTAATATCTCAAAGTATTTGGGAGAAAAATCTACCATGTGCCTGTTCTCAGCAGTCTTGACTGGCTTTAATAATTGGGCTGGAAAAATCTATTAAAAGGATTAAGTGATGCATTGCTCATGGGCTGTCAGTTGGATCCCTCCAACCTTGAGACCATATATCACATTGACTCAAACTGGAGGGCAGTCTGGGGTTATATGGCCATTAGTAGACATTTTGGAGGAAGATAGGAGACTACAGCTGGCAGATAAACCCTACAGTTTTCCCACTGATTCCTAAAGCATGAAGTGTAAAGACCTTCCCAAAATGTGTTGTCTCTAAGATTGAAGACTGTTGGTGGTTTATTACCTGTACAAATAACTCTGGACAAGACCAAGAGACCATCAACCAGGCTTTGGGTCCTGCTGAGCTGCTGCTTTCAGTGTCTTCTTTTGGCAGGGAGCTGCACGGCTTAATGTCCTTGTCCTACAGCCCATGCAGCATCTGACCCTAACTCTGTGGGGCAATTCACAGGGTTAATGGTGAACTGACCTGGGCCCATACTCTGTACATTTAAAATACAGCCAAAGACACCGGTTGTCAGGAAACGTAGAGTCTACAGTCAGGTAGGAACATATTTTAAGACTATAAAATTGTGTATTAAAAGTATATTTACAATATAATAAGCCAGGCTGTATATTTCAAAGATCAATGAGAAGGGGCCAGTTTTGATGACGTTTGAAGTCTATCTCCTGGGCTGTCACATATATTCGAAGAATGCCTGCTATACATTTAAATCAACCCCCATCCCAAATGGAGGGGAATGCGGCTCTCTCCCCATATGGGGCTAATCTCCGGGAAGGCGGCGCGAGCACATGGTACCAATTCCTGCACACTTTGGTCCCTTAACTCAGTCCTGAAGGCAGGGAGCTGAGATGGGGGCAGGGGTAAAAGCCTGGTGTCATCCATTTATCTTTCCTAGAGAGGGGTGCCCTCTGCTCACAGGTGATCGGTTTTGCTTTGCTCCCGCAGCAGGGGAGAAATATGAGGGGACTAATCACAGGGAGTGACACTTCAGGACAGGAATGGCTCCTGATGGAAATGCAGAAATTGCAGCTCCCTCCTACTTTCTGGGGCAACAGCGAAAAGACAAATTGAACCCAGAATGAGCTGCCAATTCTCTCTGCAGCTCTTTTGCAGCTGCATCCTGCAAACCTAACCACATAGCTAAATAAATATGTTGCACACAAACAGCAAGTTATCAGGGAGAAGTCTGACTTTGGGGGAGCAGGTCATCTACCATCGGAGGTGCCCTTTCAGCCCCAGAGGGGCCGGATTAAGCCCACGGGAGCCAGCCGCAATGGCACCCTGCACATGCAGGCTGCAGGTGTGAGAAGCAGCCGGTTACTGCTTGTGCTAGAGGATGGGTAAAAAAATGTCCCTTCTGGCAGGAGGGAAACTGCAGTGGTGATTGCACTGCGAGACCTGGCTGAAAACAGAAAACATTTTGGGGGAAGAAAAATCCAAACTGTTCAACCACACATTATTTTCTGGAAGTTTCCAAAAGCTGTTACAACATTTTTTTGTTTGTATTGCCACATTAATAAAGTAAATCCCAGTTTAGTCAGTCTTGAATTTTTTTCAGTTTCCTCATCTCCTTTTCTTTCGCATGGAACAAAAAGTAGAAAGAGTGAAAGAGTAACAGTATGAGGGGAGTAGTGCAAGAAGAAGAAACGTTAATGCCCTCAAACTTGGAAAACCACCATTTTCAAGGGAACATAAAAACTAGGGGAGGGTGTGGGAAGAGGATCTCTTGCTTAAAATTTTGAAACAATAAATACTGGTATCTATAAATTTTTTCTCAAACTTTGTTGATTTTTACTCTTCTAGGTGCATTAGAGAAAAACAGTCTCTAGGAGAATCCATGATGAGATTAGAGAGTCAGAGCTGTGAAGGGTAGGATAATTGCTCACCTTCCTTAAGACACCTACATGCAGACATTGTCTAAGCCAATTGCATGAGGATCCTGTTCTGGTTGTGTTCATCTCGCTCTGCACAGACTGACCCATGCCCTCTCGTGCTCCATGTAGAAATCTCTGTGCCTCCAGGCAAGGGGCTGGGATCTGAGAGGCAATCATCCCAACCCCTCTTCTGCTACAACAGGGGGCTTTGCCCCAGGAGTGCATATTATTGGTGCAGAGGTTTCTATTCATCTGAGAAATTTTATCCATGCATTTCAGAAGGAAATGAGTTATTCCTTAGCAGTGCTGGATAGTCTCACCTCCCTTTAGACATTAATATGAATTGTCTTACTTAGAGCTCATGCCTCTTACGCAGCAAGAGCAGACGTTGGTTTATTCCCACCACCTTTGGAGGAGTTGGCTCTGCACTTGGAGGAGCTGCTGGACTCCAAATCAGGGTGACAGCTCACACTCACACCAGTGATTTTTAGATGCATAGCAGGAGGGAAGACTCCTATCCTGTGCTAATGGTGGCCATACAGTCTCAAGGGTGTGGAATAAACTCTGGGTACCACTGTCAGTACAAATGAGGGATGCTCAGCTGCACATCCTCGTCTCTGGACAGCTCTGCAGAATCCCAGCTACCTTGGGGTGGTCCTGTTTCTTGGGGCTTTCCAACCCTCCCAGAACCCGTCAGCTCCCTGCAGCGATGCAACCTTAAGCACAGACTCTCTTCATCCCACTCCCTGTCCATGCCCCAGCAACTGCTGTCCGGCCTCAAACTCTTCAAGCAGCTTTGTCAAACTTTAATTACGTGACTACAATCTGTCCAAGAATTTTATGACATTAATAAGAATGTTCCTAATTAGCATTTATTGTTTATATTATTGAAATTCCAAATTACACAACCAATTTATTTTTCCCCGTTGCCCTCATTAAGTCGCAGTGAAATGCATTTTAAAATAGATTGGCATTTAATTCCTTTAGAAAGCACTGATTAGATCAAGGGCCTGTTTCACTGTATTTGGTTGCATGAAGTCGCGTTAGGTTTTAATTTCTCCTTGTTAGTAAGAAGCTGAGTCACCGACTGAGTTCCTCTTCCCCTGCCACACAGACACCTACTGGAAAAATCCCCCCCCCCATGGCTTAGGCCAGGACTTTGGAATAAATGAAAGCAAAACAAATGTCTCCAGACAGCAGATTCGACGTGAGATGAAATGCAAAGCTCATCTGGGTGTTGAAAGTGTTCAACTTGTTTCACGAGCCGACAGGATGGGGAAAGAAACCTGGAATTATTAAGGGGTGTTTTGCCAAATATACAGACTCTGGTCTTTTCCTATCTTCTTAAAGAAGGGTCTGACAGTGCCTGCTGCCTGTCCCTTGTCCTCTTCTCCCCATCAGCTAGACACACCTCTGGTCTGCCATGCAGAGCCATGAAAACTCAAGGCATGGATGGTGCTGAGGTCCAGCAACCAGATCATATCCCCAGTTGAGGCACAGGTTTCTCACATGGCTTCACCAAATCACTTGGTCCTCATTGATTTAAGTTTGCTCTCTACATAATGGCATAACAGCGTCTCCCCATCCCATATACTTGATAGGACTGAAAATATGTGGCTACATAAGGACCTTCATAGTTTCATAGATATTAAAGCCAGTTTCCCCTAAGCTTGTTGCACCCCATGACGACAACTTTTATGGTCTTGGGGATGTATCTTCTTGGCCTCCTTGCAGATCCCAAAAAGTGGTCAGACCAATGTCACAGGCTGCTGTATGAATTGCTCTTTCTCATCATGTTCCTGGGTGACACTCAGGTGGAGTGTCCTGCAGACTGATCAGTGTGCTGTGGTGTGGAATGAAGAGATGCTGCAGTCTCCTGTCCCGGCTAGGACAAGCAAGTCCACCAGGGTGCTGCCTATATACCATGGGAGGAGTTTTCTTCCAGATCACAAGCCTGATATCAGTGTAACTCTGAGCATCATGGCAAGGCACATGCTTCAAAAAAGTCCCCCCTCTTTCATAGCCCTATGTGTCCTCCTACATCCAATAACTCATACAAAGACAAGAGAAACAAATCAGAATTTGTCCAGACAAGTGTGCTGAAGGGGGACGATTCCCTCCTGCCCAGCTGATGCTCAGAGTTTCTGCCCTAATTGTGCATTGCATTTAGTGCAGTCCTGCGCTGGGCTGTGGTTGCAGCTGTGCTGGAATAGCTGTGTGCACAGGTTGGTGGCAGTGCTCTGCAGGGCACCAGGGTGGGTACATCCTCATAGACTCAGCGTCGCATGAGGCAAAGAGATAGCCTGGTACATCAGCTAGTAATGCCAATGGGAGAAATGTGTGAGGATGAAAGCGGGTCTGCCTGTGGATGGAGAGGGATGTTGCAGGACACTTTGCTTCTGTGCTCTGTTTTACAGAATGGGACTTTGCTCCAAAGCAGCAGCATTGTGGGCACTTCCCAACCCTTCTTTCTCCTGCAAAGGGACACAATCCCTCCCTCAGGAGTGGCTCTTCTCAAAGCTCAAAGCCCAAGGTCTTTTGGGAAATGCCACTTGCTGGGTCCAGACTGTGTCTGCAGCTGTGCATGTTGGGGGTGTGTGTGGGTCTGTGTGCGCGGGGCTGGCGACGCAGGGCACTGGTCCCAGGCTGATGCCACCACCTGCTCCTCTAGAAGCAGTGCTGAGACACAACTGGCAATAAAAATGCCTGATGCTGGGGCTCCTGTCATGTTGGTTTTACATGTGAAGCCAGACAAGACACAGTGTTTATCTTTAATTTTATGCAAACTTTTTTTTTTGACAAAATCATAGAATCATAGAATCGTTTAGGTTGGAAAAGACCTTTAAGATCATCAAGTCCAACTGTTAGCCTAGCACTGAAAAGTCCACCACTAACCTATGTCCCTAAGCACCACATCTACACATCTTTTAAATACCTCCAGGGACGGTAATTCAACCACTTCCCTGGGCAGCCTGTTCCAATGCTTGACAACCCTTTTGGGGAAGAAATTTTTCCTACTCTCCTGTCTAAACCTCCCCTGGCACAACTTGAGGCCATTTCCTCTCGTCCTATCACTTGTTACTTGGGAGAAGAGACCGACACCCACCTCGCTGCAACCTCCTTTTAGGTAGTTGTAGAGAGCAATGAGGTCTCCCCTCAGCCTCCTTTTCTCCAGGCTAAACAACCCCAGCTCCCTCAGCCGCTCCTCATAAGACTTGTGCTCCAGACCCTTCACCAGCTTCGTTGCCCTTCTCTGGACACGCTCCAGCACCTCAATGTCCTTCTTGTAGTGAGGGCCCCAAAACCAAACACAATATTTGAGGTGCAAATGATTATTTTTGCTAGAAAAAAAGGTTTATTTATTATTTTGTCAGGGTTTTCTTTTCACCAAAATGTGCAGCTTCTCCAAACAGGGTGGGGAACTGTCTGCTGAAAATTGTGCCAAAACCAAAAAAAAATTTCCTATCCACCATATTTGCTCACATGGAAAGAAAACATGACTCCCTGCCCCTCCATCAGTGGCACGTGGCCACCAGTGGAAACTGCGAGTAAAAGTGGAGTTCATCATGCACTTTCACTGGTTCCCTTTTTCACATTGGCAATGCCAGCAAAGCTGAAATCTTTTTTGCCACCTACTTTGCTAAAATATGGGGTAGACCTGGCCTGGGAAGCTCGTGGTGCAGTGCTAGCTCACCTGTGTGAGGAGCTAATCCTGCATCTCCAACCCTGCCCCAGGCTGCATCCAGGGAGTCCCGGGTTTTACATGCACAGCTGGCCAAAACGGCTGTAAGTCCTTGAGCACAGTTTTTTTACAGCACAAATTGACCAGACATCCTGGGCTCTGCCTTGGGCTGGGGCTGCAGTGGTCAGTGCTGCAGGGGACATGCTGCAGTGGTTGGCTGGATAGAGGATGCAGGGGTGGTGACAGCACCAGGGACAATTTTTAGCTCTCTGATAGCACTTCAAGCCCTATCAACGCGCAGGAAAGGGTAGGCTTAGGATCTCACTTTGTAGAGGGGGGAACTGAGTCACGGAGCAATGGAACATTTGCTCTGGAGCTTTGCCAGAGCCGGGAAGGAATCCAAGTATCCTGATTGTTGAGCCCTTGACCCAGACACCACCCCACGCTGCCTCTTTATTAAGCATCCTCTAAGACATCTTAAAAAAGTCTTACAGAAAGGCTCTCTTGTTCTCTTGCAAGCTCTATATTAGCATCTGAAACACCCATGCTAAATTTGAGGAGGGAGGGGAAGGCAAAAACGCATGAGTAGCTACTTTGATTAGGTAATAAAGTATCAATTTATTTTTTATAAATACAGAGAAAATTCAAACCAGCTGGAACTTACAGTACCTCTTTGCACGCCACATTTCTAGCAGAATTTCCTCCGATTCCCTGGAATCTACCCTATGCATTATTATGCCTGAGGGTGCACGGACACTCTCTTTGCTGTCTGTCTGCTGGTCAGCCAGCCGCATACAAAGGCGAGGAGTTGGGAGACTTTTACAGCTATTTTCACAGAATTTTTCCCCTTTTGAATGCTAAGGGGATTTTCCAAAAGGGCTGCACAGCCCATAGCACCTGGGGCTTTGGGAGAGCTGGTTATTTCTCTGACAGCTCGGAGGCTTGTGTTGCTGCCGGTGCTGTGAGCGCCAGTGGCTTGCAAAGGATGCTGATGGAGAAAAAGGCTGGACACACTGTGTGCATTGCTTGGAAGCACACATGCGTGGGTGTGCAAGCCCATGTGCACGTATCTCTTGGGTGTCTGCTTCTCTCGTCATGTTTGTGTCTGAACGTCTACCTGTGTCACCCAGCATGACCTGTAGAGAGAAACAGAAAGCCTGGGGTTGCGAGGAAGAACAGGCTTTATAGAGGCAGGAGAATAGTCATGAGGCTGCAGAGAGGGTGGGAATGATCCATAGCCGTTGGACAGGAAAGAAGAAACAGGTTTAAACTGCAGGAAGGGGATTTCAAGCAAGATACAAGTAAATCAAAGTAACAAGAATTAAATGTCTGCTGACTGTTTAGAGAGAAGTAGGCTTGCTATTTTGGGGAATCTTCAAGAATAACATGTCTTCCAGGAAGGGTTGGAGAAAGGCTAGTTTTGGGGAGGGAGATGACTGATGGCTCTCTGCGTCCTTTTCAGCCCTCTCAGCTGTGACCCCATATCCCATAAGCTACAGCAGGAACTGAGTTGCTGTAGTGCTGGTGGGAAGCAAAACTTCTGAGTGCAGCCTAAAGGAGATCCCTGCTGTACCATTTCCCCAGTGCCCCAGGGCTTGTGCTGGATTAGGCAAAAACTTGTTGAACCAAGGTGTTCCAACCCCCCCAGATTCCAGCCCAAAGAAATGGCATTTTCTGATAAAGCTTGTTTTAATAATGACACTCAGGAGTGACTCCAGGTAAAGAAGCATACAGTCTCCCATCCTCATGTTGATAAAAGCAAAGGTAGATAAGCACAGCGTGGAAAGATCCTGTTGCTGGAAGGGGTTTCCATTGGTGTCTCTGAGTGCTTGGGACTGATCCTGCAGAGGGGACGCAGATGTAGGACTCTGGTGCAGTGCTGCATTTCTCCAACCCATGTTGCACAGCACCTCACATCCGTAAGATCCCGTTCGGATCTTTCCCTTTTTGCAATTTTTTCTGATAGAAGAGCTATATTTTGCAACATGCTGAACTCCACCAACAAATGAGGATTCTATTTTAGACTCCAAATTGATGTATCCAACTGGCAAGGAAATTAGCATGAATTAATTAGAGGGAAGATGAAAGACTTCAGTAAGCAGCGTTATGAGCAACAGCCTTTATTAAAGCTCCACAATACATTCTCTTATCATAGGCTATAGCATGCAATGAATACTAGATCTGAGCAAACCACTGACTGGGGCTGACAGGACGGTACCGGTGCTTAGCTACCAGCTCCCTTGGTTAGGAAACCATGTGCTTTGGTTGCCAGAGGCAGTTTCGTACCCTGACACCCTCCTCTAGCCATCCTCTCCTGCACGGCTCCATTCAGCTCTGCAGCCTCTCACACAACTTCAGCCTCCCATAAACAAGCCCCTGTTCAGCTCAGCTGATAAAAAGGCTAACAAACAATCTGATAAGTAATAGCTTAACTAGCAAACAATTCATGACATCAACAAAAGCATTTAAGGGGGAGAAAAGGGAGGCAGCTGGCAAGCCGAAACTCGAGAGAGTTTAGCTGCTGTGAGCTGTTAGTAAGGTAACATGGGGAATTTGCAAGGGTATGTGCCTCTCCTCTCCATCCTCTTGTGCAGCGCAGGCATGGGACTCTCGGTTTCCCAGAGTTTCAGCTCAGATTGGCAACCTGTGTCACTTCAGAGCTCCGACTTCTGGCTTTTTTTCAGCATCCTGGAAGGGCACAAGGACACACCCGCTGAGTTAATGAAGTTTGGGGCAGTTAATTAGAGCAGAGCTCAGCGCCCTGTAATCCTGCCCTCAGCTCTTCGTGTCATTTCTAGAAGATAGATAAAGCGTGTGTTACACTCGGGTCCTCCAGGACAGCAGCTGATTTTAATGAGAGATTATGTACTTTTTCCCCTGTAGGTTTAAAGGAATCACTTGGCTCCTCAGCAATGCCCTCCTTCACCTCCTCTTCCTCCTCCTGCTCTTTAATTGCTCCTTTCTCCCCCCTGCTGCTCCCTCAGACCAATCAACTCCCTTCAGTCTTCTGATTTCTTGTTATTTGGGTTTATGCTGTTAACTATTTGCTCTTTGAATTCCCTCTTGGCCCTCAAATTTCCACCATAAATGTGATAAGTTACAACATCTGTTCTGCCAGGGCTGGACTTCCACTTTCAAAAGATTGTTATTTTGCTTAAAAAAGCCCCAAAGTGCTGCAACTCATGGCTCTCGGTGTTTCTTCCTCCATTTTCATGGGAGCACCACAACCTCCTGCATGACACCTCCATGGCCACAGGAATGCAAGGAAGTGACACCCTTTGAGTTAAACTTTCTACAGTTTGGTGTGATGAGCACATTTTGAAATCTTGTGTCAATTTTACAATTAATTTGGGGAGAAAAGATGCTGCTTCAGTCAGAAATAAGCCCTTCTATGAGCACTAAAATTGCATTTTGACATTTTCCACATGAAAACTGGATTTTTGTTTTCTTTACAGAGATTGCATTAGGAAATGTTGGGAAGCTCTAAAAGGAAACAAGAGGCTTTCTTTGAGCCAGAAGAATGCTTTTCACCTTTTAAGTTCACCCAAAGTTTTATTTCTGGGGCAAAAACATTTTTCAATGGTATTGTTAAAGCAAGCTTAAAAAAAAAAAGGAAGAAAAATTTTGTTTGCCCAAGCCCAGTTCTGAGCCTAGCTTCTCTTAAGTAATTATTTATTTGCTGGCAGGGATTTTGCATGTTAACCAGCAGTGCAGCCTCACTGGGTGAGGTGCTAGAGGACTTCTGTATGCTGGGAAACACCTCAAGGAACGAGGCAGGATGAAGTGAAAAACACTGCCTCGAAGGGCTCCCAAATGCTGTAGAAAAGATGAGGAGAGCAAACAAACATCTTCCTCCAGTTCACAAAGCTGGATGGCAGCAAAAAGCGTGGTCCTTTGCCTGCCTGCCCACCAGCACAGAGGCAACCTGTCCAACTCGGGGCTTGGAAAAGTGCGTTACCATTGTACACAGGCTGACAGTGGAGAAGCAAGTCTGAAGATCATACCAGGAGTGATGGAGAGCTGGTCCCAGTGGGTGCCGGTGTCCTGGTGGGATGGGCACACGTGATGTGGGGTCCCTGCTTGGTCCGTGCACTGCTCCCGAGCATGCAGAGCTGGCACAGCTGCTATTGCCAGCTGCATCCCCAGTGGCAAACCTTGTCTTCAGGGAAATTCATGGCAGTGAAAGGCATTCAATTGGCAGCCATGGAGCCCAGCATTTTATCTTTCTGCCTACTAAAGGACGGGCAAGATTTGTACCAGCTCTCTGCCTTTTTTAGCAGAGCTCAGTGTGGGCTAGGAGGATTATCTGGGGCAGCTGGAGACTCAGAAGGTGACCTGGGTTCAATATCTTGGCTTCCCAGCACAGAGGTCATCCCAAAGAGCGGGGAAGCGGTTGTGTGAGAACCTGGGGGAAGTTCACGGATTTTAAGAGGTTTTCCGTTCCAGAATGGAACAAAAGCCAGGGAGATTTAACTGTCTTCTTGAAGGAAATCAGCAGGGGAAAAAGAAAAGTTGTGGGGATGACTCAAAGGGTTCTGCTTCAGTTTCTGCTTTTTTCATTTTTCGTTTAGTTTTACAATTCATTTCCCTTTTTGAAACAGGGGAAGAAGTCACCTTGAAACACTGAAGAACTCCAGAAAGACCCAAATGAAGCATTTTAACCTTATCAAAGTGCTCATCCTCTTTTTTATTTCTTTCTTTTTCTTTTTTTTTTCCCCCCTCAAAATGACTTTTGTCCCAAAGGAAACGCTTTTCAATGAGACACTTTCCTTTGGATAAACTGACCTTTCCCCCTGGAATATCGTTCCAGCGGAAGGAGGTTGCACAGTCTGGGAGGAGGTCTGGCATGCTGCCAGCGCCCGCACCACTGAGAAGGGGGCTCAGATACCTCCACAGTCCCTTCCCCCTGGATGGGAATCACCTGAGACAGGACCGTAAGACCACAGTGAGTCAAATCACAAATCCCTCTAAATAATCTGTCCCAGCACTACAAGGTCCTCAAGGGTGTGTATCAAACCAGGGCCAATGCATCATGATTTTTCCTGAAAACCATCTTCAAGCTTGCAACAAAGTACCACTCCAGGATTTATCAGTTTTTGATGAATTAACCCCCTGTGAAATAGTCCAGGTGGTTTTTATAACCCTTACAAACTTATACCACCCACAACATCCTGTGGCAAGAAGTTACACAGGTTAATCTTCATATATGAAGAGCCAAATCCCTTTGCTTCTCTTGAACCTGCTTTCTTTTAGTTTTATGTGCTGCTGCCTCAGAGAAGGCAGAAAAGCATCCGTCCCTAGTCATCATTTCCATGCTATTTTAGACTTGCTGGACTCCTATCCTACCCCTCCTTAACCATCACCCAGGTTTTATACAGACTGAAGAGTCCTAATCTGCTAGTCCATGCAGGACTGCTTCCACTTCTGCGGGGCGGCTGCTCCTTTTCCCCAATTACTCTTTGGCTTGAAGAAGTCTCAATTAACCCTGCTCCTCATATTTAAAAAAAAAAAAAAAAAAGCAAGCTGGAATCTGCTTTATATCTCTGTACCTCTGATCCTGTTGGTACATTTTCCTTCCTTTCTTATATAGGAGAATGCATGTCTCCAGGAGCCTCTTACACAATGCCAAAATTGCCTCCATTCTGAGTTGAAATAAGTTACTTTTTTTTTTAATGAATGAAACTTTTCCTCTTTTCCTTCTAAAGATATATCTTGGGCTGATGGGGGTAGTTCTGATATTTTTATCAAGTTTGCCAAATAGCTTCAGTCTGAAAAGACACTGAAAAATATTTCTGAAGGGTTGGAACGTCTCAGTTTTGCATTTTCAAAGTGAAACCTTGGGATTTTTCCTCAAAATGGTATTTCACTTAAATTTAGAATGGAGAGCAAGTGATTTCCTATTTGCTTAGGGACAACATATGTCTCCTTACCATAGAGAAGCAGTAACGTAAGAGACCTGCTCTTCTACAGCATTGGAGGGCATTTGTCAGGCTGGAGGAAAGGATCTGTAGTCTGGGAGTGAAGAAAGAGCCAACGTGATATGATTCAGCAACCAGTTTCAAATTGGCCAAACTGCCTGCACTGAAGTTCTCTCTTTTCAAAGAGGAAAAGCCCCCCCGCTCCCAATTTCAGTCTGACAGGCTAAAATCACCGAGCTCCCTGCAGGATGCTGGTGACATCCCATACACTGCAGCTTTCAGATGGGTTCCTGGTTGGAAATTAGCGCTCTTAGGAGCAATTGGGCTGCGATTACAGGTTCTTTGATGAGTGCCCAACAAGCTGTTGGCTCTCCCTGCAAAATCAGACTGCGAAACGCTGGCTGCTCTGTTTGGGCTGGTCCTTCTTCGGAGGATGTGATCCTCCAATTCCGGCACACTCCCGGCTGGGGTGCAGGCAGCAGAGTGAGGAGGTGAAGGGGGTGGGAAGAAGGGAGTGACTCTTGTTCCCAGCACTCCTGAACCACTGCTTAAATCATTTAATGCCAGATAAATTATGGTGTAATTTAGCTGCATAGCATTTCATGCTCAATTAGTGCCACTTTAGGGGGAGGCAGTTCTCTACAGAGTGTGAAGCTCAGGAATTTCACTCTGCGCTGGGGGGGGGAGAAATGTATCTCTTAAAGATAAAGGGGTAACCGTGGCAACAACACAACTCTGGGAGAAGTGGGGAGGAGAGGAGCGGCTGCAAAGGAGGGAAAGGTAGATAAAGGACAGGCCACCAGTAGGTCTTATTTGGGAAACAGATATATCTGCTGGAGAAACAGTGCTGCTGGCTGCTGCAGGCAGCGTTTCTGTAGGAACCCACCAGTTTGGTAAGTGTGGTCCACCCTGGGGACACGGTCACTCCTGGCCAAAGCAAGGCCAAGAGGCTGGGTCGGTGAGCGAGGGAAGGCAAAGGAAAGACAGGAAGCCCTACAGCCAACATCCTGCAGGAGAAACCTGGTGGGGAATGCAGAGTGGCCTGGTGGTCACACCAGAGCTTGGAGACCACTGCTGGAGGTGGGTTCACACTCGAGGTACACCAGCTAGCTGTGACCTTCCGCCATCATACCCACCACAACGCAGGGGCACTGGTGCGGACATCAGTGTAAGATGTCCAGGATCCCTTGGGAGCCCTCCTCCTCTTGCCCATCTCCCTCATCACTGGTATCTGAGCAGGCAAGACAGGAGCCATGCAGGGGTCCACCCATGAGAGGAGGACGCAGCAGCTTGGGGTTGAACACCGCGAGGAGAGTTTGCCTCCCTCCCAGCCATGGAACCAGACACCTCAAGGTCCCAGGGGTGTACAGAGCACCCAGCAGCACCCTCCAAATGACACCAAAACAGTCAGTGACAGTGGTGCTGGGACAGTCCTGATTTGGCGCAGCTCCGAGGCATTGACTCCTCACAGGACATTTCCCTTTGAGCTTGGAGGCCCGTCGAGTATGTCTTGAGCAACCATGTCCTCACCCCATGCCTAAGGAGGCAATTCCCCAGACTAATACATCTCTGTGACGGAAAGCATTTCCTGATGTTCAGACGCAATTTTTCTTGCTCGATTTCATTCCCTTCCTCCCAGTGAAACCACGAGGGGACCCTTAATAACCTCCCCCCTCCTCCCAAGTTCTTGCAGGCAGGCAAGTCCCCCTTTTACTCCTCCTTCAGGGCCTTTCCCCACAGACCTTTCATCACTCCTGCCTATTTCTGAAGTGCCTTCATGTTTCCGGCAACTTTACGGTGTCCAGGAAGTCACACAAGCACTGTCCCCAGGAGAGAGGTCTGATCCAGATAGGTCCTGTCTCCAGATGTCTCCTTGCACAAGACCTGTGTGCAAGCAGCAGCACACTCCCTTATGGAGTACAATGGCAGGGACAAGCCTACCCGCACTCTCGGCCTTGCCTTTGTTGTTAACTTAAACAATAGCAGCAAAAACAACCTTCAGCCTTTCTCCTCCACCTTGGCTTCTTCCCGGAGTCCCAGTCCCTAGAGTCCACTGCTTCCCCCTCCCACAGCATTTAAGCCTCTCTTGCAATTTTAAGTCAAGGTGCATTTAGCTGTAGGTTGAGCCAGCAAGAACCCTCTCAGGAGCTGCATTCAATGCACCTGATATCAGGTTGCCTCAACTTAAGGGAAGGTGAGGTTGTGCTGCCAGAAAGGATGCTAGCTTCACAACTGAAAAGACATTTAACAAGAACAAGGAAGAATAAAGCTTTCCTAGAAGGGAACACAACATAAGTTTCCTTCTTTAACAGGCTCCTGCAGGTCTGGGAATAAAACAGGAGCTGTCCTATAGCAATCTTAACCACAGGTGTAGAAAATGTGTGGGGAGCAATGGACTGTGCTTTGACATGACAGACAGCAGTGTGGGGTCAATGCAGACACACTGGAATAGCAAACACGACAAAACCAAGTACACCACAGTATCTAGATGGGACAAAAGAAGAGGAATGCAGATCTGGAGTTAAGGCTGTAAAGAGGATATAATAAACTGCTCAGTGGATATGCCAGCAGTTGTGGAATGAAAGGGAATGAGATGCAGCATAAGGTATTTAAACATCCTCTTTCAGCCAAGTAATTCTGGAAGAAAACCACAGGTCAACTGTCATGACCCCCTTTACAGCACAGCCCTCTTGTGTGGAGCAGGGAGTTGCATCTGGTTTCTACTGAACAGCGTCCAGCAACATGTATTTGACTGGAGCATCTTACAGAAAATCATCCCTTGCTTTAAAGATGTGAAGAAATTACCACATCCCAGAAGTTACCACATCTCTGGGATTTTGACTGAATGTCTGGTCACATTTTCTGCTGCAAATCTGGGCCTTAAGTCTTACTGGAATTTGTCTGACCTTAATTTCCAGCTGTTGGCTCTTTTGTTCCTTTCCCCATGTGATTGAAGAGCCTTTCGCACCTTGTATTTTCTTCCTGGGAAGGTACTTACACACTGCAATCAGTTAAATCTCAGTCTTCTTTTTGATGAGCTAAACAGATCAAGATTTTTCAGTCTTTCATTGCAAAATTGTTTTTCTTCCAGCTCCACAGTCATTTTTGCAGCTCTTTCCTGCATCGTCTCCACTCGTTCAACATTCAACATCTCATTTTCCTTCCCTCATCTTCCTCCCCAACCATTTCGCTCATAATTCCCTTGAGATGTGGAAAATTAGTCTTTCTGAAGCCTTGAGTGTGCATGTATATGTATGTTTCCCCAGCCAGGACTGTCCTCCAAAAGATGACATAAATGAAATAAAATGGCAATTGCTGGTATCAAACAATCACCAATTTCCAAAAGCGGTGATCTTACTCATCACCTCATGCTTACTTATCTATTACTCTTACTGGCACAGCATTCCTTAGCACAGGTGCAATACCTCTGTAGTTGGGAAAGACAGCATCTCTAATTTTAAGCACTTGCCTGAAGCTTCCTTGGAGGAGCACAACACCTTGAAGGGAGCATCTACCTGCTGAGGCATAGCTGTTGATTTGTACAGCCCATTGCATGTGCGTGTAGTACCCCTTCACGGGGCAAAATAGAGGCTCTTGGAGGGTTATGGCATGGGATTTGCCCCAAACTTGCTTTCTGTCAGTATTTCACCGCATTCACCTTATGTTTCCTGCCTGGCCTCTTCTTCTAGACCCCTTTCCCCCCAGCAGCCCCTCTCCCACGGCCTGTCCACAATTTATCCCTTGACCTTGATAAGGAAAAGCAAGCAGCTTTGCAGGGTCAGCCCTTGCTCTGCAAATTCCTCCTCTCGGCCCTGTCTAGGGACTTGCACTGTTTAGTATCATCTTGGGACGTTATTAATGTGTTGTTTACTTCTCCCTCCCTGTCATTAATAAAGATGTTAAACTAAACCAGCTCTAACATCGATTCCTGTGGCACCTTCTGGACACCTCCCTCCCCACGTGGTCCCCTGTAGTTTATCATGGCTCTGTGTTTACACACCTTAAGCCAATTTTCCGTCAGGTGTCTCAGCTTGTACCCACTCCAATTGGAATTCATTTGCCAGGTACGATTTTGCAAGGCACTGTATCAAATACTTTATTAAAGGTGGCCTCTAGATACTTGCATTTTTCTTCTCTTAATACAAATGGCTCCATCTGAAGAGATAACACACAGGTTGGAAAACACATTTAGAAGAAGATAGGGCCATGTTTAGTATACAGGCAGTGGTTATCAGTGGTTAGTGGGTGTTTAAGTTCAGGGGTGTTAGGGAATGCTAATTAGAATTGCCCATGATCCTTGCAGCCGGTTGTTTGATTCTGGTCACCTTTACCCGGTGTAAATGTTTTTGTTTTGTTTTGTCCAAAATGCAAACTGTTATTTTTCAAGAACTTGCCACATCACACATCTGATGGGAGAGGTTTCCAAAGTGCTCGGCAACACTCAGCACACGTGTATTTCCTGGAAAACCACAATTTGCCAGAAAGCTCTGGTTTGAGGTGACTGCCACCACTTGCAAATTTGGACCAAATCTAGCAAAGAAGGGCATGTCTGTCCAGGGCAGTGTTACATCCTGGCTGTTTTCAATGTGAAATATTTGATTTCCAGGTTGGAGCACCTATGTGGGCAGTGGGAGAAAGCCAAGTGATATACTTGCCATACGGTCAAGCTTGAGACATCACTGTCTCTCCATGCCCTTCCTCTGGGAGCGAGGAGCCCTGGTTCCTCCCCTGGGAGACAGTCCTGGCTGCGAGGGCTGGCTCCCAGCCCACACCAACGCTCTCTGTGCTGCTGGTGGGGGCTGGCAGCTCTTACAGCCTCCTGACTTCAGAGAGGGTCTCCAAATCCGGGTGACCTTCCTCCAGCCCTGCAGAGAATTGCCCTTTTAGGGGATGTGGGTGGCAGAGGGACTAGTGCCAGGATAGACCTTGACGTGCTGCAGGCAGGGTCTGCAGTTAATAAGCATCACGGCAGGCCAGAGAGGGATCACATTTCCATTGCCCTACTTCATCTTTTCCTCCTTCTTCTAGCAAGGCTCTCCATTACAAAATGTATAAGTCAGGCAGAACGGCCCATCTCCCCTCGTTCGTGGGTGTGCATGTGTGTGTGTGCAATCATTTTTCTCCTCTGTCAGAAGGCAAAGCCAGCTTGTGAAGAAGCCATTAATCTGAGCCCATGCCTCGTGCTCCTTTTCTGCTGTGCAGGACTCCGGAGGACGTGCTGGAACGAGCCATTCTGCTGTGCTAATGCCTCCTAATCTTCCCCTCTACCCTGATAGTCTCCAGCAAAATCTCGCTGAGCTCTGGGGCTATACGTCTTCACGGCTGCTCACCAGGGGCATCATTAGGAAAGGGCTCTTAAATGGCTTGACATTCATGGCTTCCCAGAGGAATGGAGCCGCTGACAGATCTCTCCATTTGGAATATAAAATCTATTTGTTCAGATGCATAATGACCGATTTGTCTTCTCAGAGGAGCTGCTGCTGAGTCCTGGGACAGCTAGTTACGGTGCTACAGGCCAGCAGCTGCGTGCTGAAACCACAGCAGGACCAGCCCTAAGCGACACTGATTAGAGGAGGGGGTAGAAAAATGTCCCTGGGGGGCAGAAGAAGGTGGAGAATTACAGGTCTCATCCAGGGATGGAGAAGGTCTGGAGAAAAAGAGAGAGCCCCAAGGCACCCAAGCAAGACAGTGTACTGGAGCCCACTGAAGCTAGAGGGAACAAAAGGCAGCAGAGCGGGCCTGGAGGAGATGTTGAGTCATGGTGCTATTTCCCGTAACAAGCCTTGACCGTGGCCACATTTTCCTGTTTGCAAGCAGCACCTGGGCACTGCACCAATCCTGACACCAAACGGCAATCGGCACTGCTAGTTCCTTTGTTGCTGGTCAGAACAACGTGGAGATCAAGGTGGAACAGAAAATCTGCACAGTGCGGCGCCAAGGGCACGGTGCTTCAGGAAAGGTGTGGGGGGAGGCAGCCCTGCCCCTCCCTATTTCATCCCACCCAATACCTTGAGCAGCAGCAGTGCAATGAAGGAGATGCTGGGGGCAAGGAAAGGGCAGAGAACCCTACTGGGAAAGCAGAGAAGAGATACGGGACCCCAGAAAGGATGGAGGAGGAAGAGAAGGTCATTGTACTTGGGGTGATGTGTAGTCAAAAGTAGAAGGAGGACACACAAAGGGCAGATGTGACAAAAGCTTCATCTGAAAGTGGGAACATCTTTCTGAGCCCTGGAGGAGCAACCTGGAAATGGGGCTCATTCTCCAGGTGACCTGCACGGAGCCAGCATCCCGACTGCCTTGTAGTGCCAGCACTGGCAGCTGCTGGCTGGTTGCAGGCTCTGTTTCCTGAGGGATAAGGGCACGAGATGCCCAGGGCATTGAAAGCCTCCTCCCAGCCTTCGCCAAGGGGCCCAGCTACATCACTGCAGGACACCCATCCCCTGCCACCCTCCTGCCTCAGCCAAACCAAGGCACTGACCTCTCCCACTGAGACGTGGGATTTTCGCTCCAAGGGGAATCCCAACATTTCAGTGTCTGCTTGTTTTTCCCCAAAAGGGATGGAACAGTTGCCATTTCGAAATTTTCCACAGAGCAATAATTAAACAAACAAACAAACAAAATCAGAAACAACAGAAAATTTGGACTGAAGCAAAATGTTTTGATGCCGTGAGAAGGTCCGACAGAGCCGGACTCGTGTGGTGTAGGAAAATGCAGGCTGGGGGGGATATGGGAAGCTAATGCAAAATTATTCTCAGGCCTGTGCTCCCCTCCAACCCCTTGGCTTGGCATCATCAGGTCAGAATAGAAAAAGGCATCTCAGGACAATGTCGTACCTGCTACTTCAGTGCCAAAGCATCGGTACTTGGTCTGCCTCCCACCTTCCACCACGGATGAATTCATTTTCAAAGTGGAAAACAGCTGAAAACTCCTGGGCTTGTCCCACACTGATGGGAAGGTTTCCCAGGCACACAGAGGCCTGACTGCCGCGAATGTTCCCCAGCCCTGCTGCCTGCTAAATCAGAAACACGTTAATTGAATCAGAAGAACAGGAGGAAAGAGCTACTTCTCTGCTTTTCTGTGCTCCATCAACAGACCGGTTGGCTAAGTTGGACCTGTGGGACTCTTTCAGGGAGCCCTTGGCAGCACTGGTTACAGGATTGTTTGTCTCTGTAATTACAAACAACATCAAGGAGATGCCTGATGAGCTCAGGACGACCTTTCATACTGGGATTTCTCTGTTTGCATTGAGTTATCAGTGTACCATGAATTTCTGGGTGTGCAAATCAGGGCAGATGCCAGCTGGGGATCAGAGGTGGGGAAAGCTGCAGGGAATGCCGGGCTCCCTGAGGTTCCCAGCAGACAAGCCCATGTCTAGCACTTGCCCTGGTAATTGTGGCTAGATGAAAGTTTTGGTAGGCACCTGCAAGGTTTCTTTCCTGTAGCTCAGTGAGGCACCACAGGGTGTGCAGCCAGGGTGGGTGTGGAGCTGGAGGTGCTGAACATGCCTCCAAGGTTGGGGCAGGAACTGTGTGGTCTGGATCAAAATCAAACCAGCCTGGAATATGTCACCTCCACCACTACCTCCATGGCCCTGCAGACCCAGCCTGTTTCCCAGGCTGCCACCTGGGCTTCTGCCTTGCTCCTTATCCTGCTGGGCAGGTTAAGAGGAAGATGGTGGTGTTACTTCACATGCAACACCCGTGCTGCCGTGATGCTGTGGAAACAGTCTGGGAGCATGAAACAAGATGCTGTGCGGCAGCTCCAGCAGTGAGGAGGAAGAGGAGGGAGCAGGCAGCAGAGGTCAGCCAGGGCACCCAAAATGCCTGTATCAGTTGCAAACAGCTCTCAAGTGGGAGGGCTGTCAGGACGCAGAAATGCGGCCAGCAAGCAGCCTGAGTGCTTGCTTTTGGCTAGAGAGAAGGGAACAGAAGCTCTGCTCTAGTCAGAGCCAAACTCCAACTCATGGCCACATCTATTCCAAGCTGAGCCATGATGACCGTGATGCAGCTTAGCCTGGTCTGTGTGGGCAGAGGTGTGCATGAAATCCCCTTGCGATGTATTCATCCTGGGCTGAAAGCACACGTGCCAACATTCACCAAGGCCCAGCTGATCCATGGGAACGTGGCATCCTGCAGTCAGCTGCCTGCAAGTCCGAGTCCCCAGACAGAGTTTAGTCCAGGATTCAGCTGGGGCCCAGATAACTGGGAGAGGCATGAAAGTGGGTTTCTCAAACTGTATGGACAAGCATCACTCCCGATACAGCTGCAGAAACATCAAGGCCCTTGGGATTGGAGCAGTCCCTGCCCATGTGGATGGATGAGGATGCAGCCTTGTGGTGCATCTTGGAGCTGATGGAGCAGTGCTTGTAGTGACAAACACAGTCTTCAGAGGAGGGACACTGTTCTCCAGGGACTGGTGCCTTAGCTCCCTCTTTGTGTAAAAGCATGGACATCCTAACAGAGAGGCTGCCTCCTCTGCCAGCAACTCACAGCAAAAGCAAAGTGACCCAGCACCCTCCTCCTCCCCAAAACAAAACAAACCCAACCAAAACACAGCCTTCCTTAGCAGGCTTTTCCCTGTTGCAGGAGAGTGAGAAAACAAACAGCATGTCAGCCAGATGTTAGCTAATGAACTGGAAGGTGCCCAGGGTGCAGCATCCGGCTGGAGTCACACCAGAAGATCTGTGCAAGTGCGATAAACCCTGGGTGTGGGCATTTAGTGGGCAGGCTGTGAAATGCAACTTCAAGGCATTTCAAAACCAAGTAATCCTGCTATGCCTCACACACAACGTCTCCACGCCTCATTGTAAGAGGAATTTATTTCCTCCCTAGCGGTCCCTTGCAGGGTGCTAAGACATTACAATCTCAGCCTGGCTGGTGTCAAAGTTTATTCTGGGGCAGTTTACTTGGGGAAGAAGGTTTCAGGGTTGTGTTGTTTTTATTTTTCTTTCTCCCTGCAGCTCTGCTTCCCAGCAGCACAACCACTGTGTCTTTTTGGCAAGCTGTGACCTGAGCCCTTGTGTCCAAAGTGAGCACAGCTGTCTATGGGGCTTGTCTTCCTCGAAGGCATCCCTGCAGGAGGTGGTCTGGCTTCTCTGCAAGGGCTCTGCTGCCCTCCCATCTCCGTCCTGACCTGCTGGGTGGCTTCAGACCCGGCTGGCATTCCCACCCCAAGCTGTCTTGCTTCTCTCAAAGGTGAGCATTTTGAGACAGATGCTGTTTTTTGTACTTGGAGCTTGGGAAATTTGCACTGGGCTCTTCAGGTAGCTACAGGAGGAGAAATGGGAATGAACAGATGTCTGTGGCTGTACCGTGGCTCAGGCCAGCCTAGAGTCTCTCCTGGTGACTGGCTCTGCCCAGCCATGTCCCTGATGGAGGCATGTCACCCCTGAGCAAACACAGAGAGTACTGAGGGTCCCCAGCTCCCCCAGAGCCCCTCTGTGTCATTGCCACCAGACTGATGAGGACAGGTCCCACCTGTCTGGTTTTGCTGCTCACACTGGATTCTTGAAGGCATCCCCTAGGTGGGAGCGGGTCGGTCTCTTCATCCTCATAAAGGGGCAGCTGCAAAGGGTTATGATGTGCCACGAGCAGAGCCAAAAGCCTGATGGGATCTGCTGTGTCCCTCTGTGCTGGGGGTCTGCATTGCTCCCTAACTCTGTCCCACAGGGACTGGTCTCAGCGGGGCCGCAGAGTGGCTGGGGGGGCTGTGATGGGATGCTTGGTGGATGTAAAAGCCTCCTGCCCATGCCTCAGATTTCTCCATAAGCAGATGGGGCAAGGGTACACTCCAATGCTCCCACTAACCCTCAGCTATAAAATCATCACGGTCTTGTTTTGTCTCTCTAACACACAAAAAACAGGTGCCACAGTGGTACAGAAACCCTGCCATCTCTGCAGGCATGAATTGATGCATTCATTTTGTCTCCCTCTCCCCGTTGCCGTCCCTCAGGTCACTTTCAGGTGCTTAGGAGCATCAGCACCCCAGGGCCACCTTGCAGTGTTTGGCCCTGCTCCACAGAGGCACAGTGTGTCTTGCAGACCTGGCTCCACGTTGTGCATGTGACCCAGCAACACTTACTGTTCAAGGAGCAGAGCCGAGCTGCCAGATAAATGCCTGGCTCCTTTACTGCTGGTTTCTAGCAATGAAAGAGACTCCCAGGTGACAGCTGCAGAGTGGAGTGACATATTTGCTATATTTTTTTATTTCCCCTCTTTGATTTGGGATTTTGTTTCCCCTTTAACTGTGGTGCAAGGGGCATCTGCATGAAGATGGCCCCATTTTTTCTTTTGCTGCCCTTTGGCAGCTTCTTTTGCCTTTCTTCACCTGAGCTCCCTGTGTGGGGTGATTTGTCACCAGTAAGACAATCACAGTACCATGGGGAAGAGTCTGATGGAGGATCTGCATGACTGAAGTGAACTGGGAACCTGCTGCCTGCCAGACACCGTGTCCAGCTCTGCTCCCTTGCAGGGACAGGGGCGGCTGTGTAAAACACAGGTTTTCCCGCAGGTTGTAAAAGCAGAAGTGTCGCATGTGTGTTACAGGATCTTGTCTCTCTAGTCACTGGAGAGGGCTGGTTTCAGGGCTGTGGTTTGCACTTGGCAGTGCTAGCAGCCAGGTGGAGGGAGCAGCGAGGCGCTGGCTGGGATAGGGATCCCTGCAACTGCTTTTGCCCCCCAAAGCTGAGCTTTGTGTATGTGCCCTGCAAGCAAGCAGCGCTGATGCATGCTGCCATGTCTCCCTGGATACACAGGGGCCAAACATCCTTTTGTTTCTGTTCATTTAGTTGCTCAACATAATGAAGTTTAAAGAGAGATCACAACTAATCGTCCTCATCCAGGCACTTCTCAAGCACTCTTGCCAGCTCCCCCAGCCTCTGCAAGGCTGTCAGTGGATGCATGTAATGCATGGACATGCAAGGGTATCGTCAGCTGAAGTCACCTGTATTTTAAGGCATCACTCAAGGGAGCCCCTGGAGCAGGAGGGCTTGGATGCCCACAGCCGCCGGGACCCAACAGGAGCCTCCAGCATGAAGTTTATGTGCAGCCCAAATGCTAGTATCTCCATGCAGAGTGACCTCCACAAGCTCTGGGGGAACAGTTAAGTGAAGGTGGCTGCTTTTCACCTCGGGAAAGAAATATCAGAGCACAACTTGCCTGTCTGCCTCCCCCGTGGGCAAAAGGAGATCACTCAGACTGAGCCAGGAGCACGCATAAGGAAGCTCTCATGTGATTTTCGTGTTGGTTTTGGTGCTTCCCTCGCAGTGCTCTTTGATATCTCACCTGCTTTTGTTCTCCAGGATCCACGTGCTGTTGGGGCTCCTTTTGTTTGCTCCATGCTTGTTCGCCTCCTCCCTCTCTGGACTTACCATGCCAGACGGATTTTGACTGCCTTTACCTGGAGATCAAGCGCTGCCCTGTCTCATTAGATGCAGTATTTGTTGTACCAGGACTCGAATGACCCCAGCACAGAGAACTACAGAAGAATCCCTTTAACTGCTCTGCAGAGGACAAATATTTGCTGGTACAGAACACTTTGGGTGATGTTATAGGGAAGATTTCTGCACATATCAGATGTGCAGCAAAGCTGACATGCCTTTTCAGTGAGTCACAAGTACACTGACACCTCCTCTGTCAGAAAAGCTGGAAAACAACAGTTTTATTTTACAGGGAAAACAAGTTGGTTAAAAGTCTGCTTTTTTTTTTCTTTTTTTTATTGCTTTTTTTTCCTCTTCTCCTGAACTGGAATGAAACCAAGATTCTTAATTTTATTTTTAATGTATTTATAGGTTGTGGGAAATGGAATGGAAAGAGCAGTGCTCGAGACTGGCCAACAGCCAACGACCACTTCTTGATGCAGGAGAGCTGAAATCAGTCTTGGCCAGGCTGATTCCTCCTTGCCCACCCTAAGTGCTCTGACTTCTGTGCTGTTGGCTACTTTGCGTGTCTTTGATTTTCATTAAAAATCTAATCAAGAACCTGTTGAATTTTCCCACCAAGATCTAATCAAAATTGGTGCATTGCCATTGCATGTTTTGGTTTCAAAACTCTTTTTTTTTTTTTTAAATGATGGACAATGTCCTTTGCAAGTAAAAAGAAAATTAATGACCATTTCAAGCCAGGAAACAGAAGTGGAAGAGGCATTCTAAGTGGGTTTTCCCTTCTTCCAAATCTTGGCAGGACACAGCAAGTGGAGAAATCAAGTTAGCATCCTTTTCCAACTGCAGAGACTGTATTCTGAGCAAGTGGGTTCTGAGCTTTGAGTGAAGGATCAAGGTCCATTTCTAAAGCATTGCATCCTGCAAACCAGCATTTCTGTGTGTAACCACACAGAAGGGGAGAACCAGAGCATGGATGCTTTCCAGGCTCCAGTTAGCCACCTAACAGGGGACCAGATTTTTCAAAGGGATGGCAACAGGTTGTGTGTATGTCAAGAGCTGAGCAGATTTTTTTTCCCAGAAAATCTGGCCCAGGTTGTGGATGCTGAAGGCAGGGAAAGCTGTCTTCCGCAGCCAGGAGCAGGTGGGATGGGGAGGTCCTTCCTCACAGATGGCTTCTTCCAGGGCCGCTCTCCTTTTGGGATGCTCGTTTTTAAAGGCTAATAAGACATGATGATTCCACAGTTGGGAATTTTTCCTGTAATAATAATTATCATCCTTTGCCCTTCTCTACCTGCTTCTAGTCCGAGACCTCTATGCCTCCATCCAGTAATAGGTCTTGTCTTGCCAACCCTTCCTTCAGCAGGCAGACAGATGATCTCCATTTCACAGATGGGGAAAATGAGCCTGGGTGAAAACAACATGTGCTTCTTCCCCTCACCACTATCTTCCCCAGGTCCTTCCCATGACAAACTGGGGTCTCTTGGGGATAGGTGCTGTTCCCTCTCACTTGCTCATGGTGAGGTGAACCTTGGCTGATGCACACCAGGCTGATTTCCCCCTGCTGCGTGGCTTTCTGAGTTTCATAGCATGCTTTCAGCCATCCAGCCATCAGGCTGAGCCTTCCCACTGGGAAATAAACCCCTTGCTCTCGGGAATGGCCATGCTGCATGCGAGGTTGCAGGGTGCCCATGCTGCTGCTTGCCAGGGCGGCAGCGTGCTGCTCTGCCCCGCAGACCCATTTGCAGCTGGTCCTCATGCTGGCCCTGCTGAAAGGCATAAGCAAGCACGGTATAGCAAAGGAAAGGGGAGAAATGCTCTGCTCCAGACCCAGAAACCCTGCCAGAAAAAAGAAACAAATAAACGGATGAGACACGGTGTCTGAGTGCATTGGGCACTGGAAGAGCTTTACTGCAGTGTTTCGGGGCACGTCACAGGCAGAGTGAGGAACAACTCGGCAGCTGCCAGCCCTGTGTTTGGAAACAAGCCATGCCAGGGGAATCGAGCCCTCCTCACCCAGGAGGGGCAGAGCAGCTACTCCTCCGGGCTCCCTCCTCTCCCTCCAGCCAGGCAGGACAGGGGAGCATTTGGCTGCGCTCTTCCCCAGCATACTCCCTCTCGTCCCATGTCTCACACAGATGTCCAGGCGTGAATATCATCCCAGGGGTCTCAGGGGACCACACTGTGCCACTCGGTCACCCTGCTCTCTCCATGCAGCAGCAAGGATGTGGAGACCAGGCTACTAATGGGAAGGTATATACCTTTCCAGGTACAACACACCTCATGCTACCTCCCAAAAGCACTGACTATTAGTGTTCTCATCCCTAGCATATTCCCATTCCCAGTGCTTGCTGGGCAAAGAGTTTAAACAGGGTTTAAAAGTTTCTGTTTGGCATCCCTAATTACTGGGTTGGCATCTCTAATAATGTACTTCAGCCAAAATAAAATTTTTGGAATACAATAAAGCTCTAAAAGTAAATACTCTTAAATAAAATCTTCCACAAATAAGATAACCCTCAAATACAGATACTCCAGTCTCCCTGTTAGACTCAGTTGTGCTTAATTTGCTGAGCAGCAAGAGGTTTTGGGAGGTCTTTGCCAGGACCCTGTTGTTACCAGCATTACCAGATTAGCGCTCTCAGGGCTCCAAACCATCACACAGTGCCTAACACAAGAGCACCGAGAGCAAGAGAGAAGAAAATGCAGCTTGATTTCCCATCTATCAACTCTCTGATGCCTCTCTTAAAGCTACAGTCTGCCTTTCCCCACTAAACAGACAAAACTGTGACCGTAATGTAACTTCTTTCCCCATCCAGCTGCTTGGGAGCTCGTAATGATGCTGCGAAGCATCTCTTGCTCTGCAGATTCTCTTTTCAAGATACATTAGGGTCATTCTTTTTTATGGGAAGGAGCAGAGAGGGGAGGAGGGAACGATCCTGAGGGAAAGA
>NW_008824191.1:491321-502326 GCF_000699105.1 Pygoscelis adeliae
AAGAGATAAATAATCTTCAAAGAGAACAATTAACAATCAGTTGCAGCACCGCCATGGAGCAGAGATAGACACATATTTCTGGCTTTTATTTCTGATTAATGAGAGAAAGGCCTGGCATTCCCTCTCCCCAGCCCTGAGAAACTGGTCTCCTCATTATGTCACAACTGATCTGCAGTTGTTCTCTCTGAAGATTATTTATCTCTTTTCTTCATGATTGTCTGCTCTGAGACCTTAATAAATTGGATCCAGCCAGCAGCAGTGCTTGCTAATTTCCCCCTGAAGAGGATTTCAGTTTTTGTCTAACTCTTAGAGCATCCGTTTGTTTGGTGTCTGTTGCTTTTTAAAGGGTTGTGTTTAAAACATAATTTTCTAACACTGTAGCAGCAAGGTTGCTGGTAATTATGTGTTTGCATTGGATGAAATCAGCAGCAAGGTTCAGCGTTGATCTCAGCCACTCTGTACTAGGTGCTGTACAGAGATGACCTTGGCAAATGAGTTTTGTAGGGTCCTGTTATTTTACGCTATGGAGAATATCTTGCTCTTCTCCCCAGCTTTCAGAAAAGAGTGAGATGGGGCAGGATTGCCAGCAGCTTGGAAAAGCCCTAGGCTGAGCCAGCTGGAGCCCAGACAAAGCTTCAGGATTAGTGTAAAGCAGTGGATTTTGGGGTGGTAAAGAAAGGCAGAGCATCAACTGATGCAGAAAAGATGCTCAGAGCCAAACTCATGGCACAGCTAAATGCTCATTTCCAGGAGGCTGTGGGTCCTGCTTCAGGAATGGCTGAGCAGGGGACAGACCCACTCCACACACTCAGGTTTACAGCCCTGCATTTCGAAGGAGGTGGCTCTGCTGTCCTGGGGCTTGCTGTGCCCGTAGCATCCCTGTGGGCTCTCCCAGGACATCAGGCAAACTGAGGGCCAGTTCTGCAGGAGGTTTCTCTTGCCACAAACCTGCAAGGTACTTTCCCTGCTGAATTCAAGCTGCTGTACAGATATGCAGTTATTCAGCACAAGAGAAAAACAATCCTAGACGCATTATTAGGGTAAATGCGTCCACTTTTGTGCACAGCACAGAGGTGTCAAGGCACTTGTTTATTGCTCTGCAAGTGTAGATTAAAGATTTCTTCCCATTCTCAAGGCAATCCTTTGTGTGTGTGTGTGTGTGTGTGTGTCTGCGAGAGTGTCTCTGTTACTGCCTGCATGCACACAAGGGTCTATCTTGCATTAATGCAGTCAGATAAGGAGTTCTCCTTGGGGAATCATTCCCCACTGTTTTTATTTTAATATGACAAACATTGCGTGCTTGAGTGGTAAATGAGATGGTGTTATTTCTCTGACTTCCTTTATGTTCTTGTCCTAATCTTCCCTCCTATTTCAAGCTGTTGCTACAAACTCTCTCCCTCTACTCCCTTTCTCTGCGACTCATCCTTCAGATGTTTAAGCTAAGTCTCTCCGTGGGGTCTGATGGGATCAGCTTCATAAACCTTCCTGCTCTTAGGTTTCCTAGGAGAAAGGCCATGGGAAGGAGTGTTACCAAAGGCCATGCTATCCCCAGGGCCATATACTGTAGCCTGCTTTGTGATCTGACTATTTCCTCTTGGTTGGAGTGATGAAAGCTACACTCCTAAAAACCTGCATAAATATTTCAGCTGAAAAAGAAAAAAAAAAATCATTATGAGAACGGAGAGCCGACTGTAACGCCAGCTTTGCTGGAAACAGTGAACTGGGACGTGGGCGCTCTAAAGGTCACCCTGAGCCAGAGAAAGCCTCGACTGAATTCAAAATACTTCCCCTCCTTGTTGGCAGCAGCACATGCGTTTGCAGATAGGGTCTAGATTTCACTCTTATTAATGCTGTTTCCCTTTTGCGTGCGCCAGGGTCAGTCCCCAGCTTGCACGAGGATGGGAGCTCTCCCTGTTTTTAGGTTGCCACAGGCTGGTTTGGCTGAACAGAAACAAAGTTGTACTTTCTCAGATCCATGCAGCTAAACCTGGTAGCAGGATCCCAGCTGACCTCATCCTCTGCAACACTGACCGTGCCATCAATCAGGCGGGGAAGCTGCAGTGGACATCCCCTGTTGGAAATTCAGCACTCACTACATAAAGTTCCCCATTGCTCTGCTCGCGTGAGGAGATGTCCTCCCATCAGCTCACTACAAAATCCTGCATAGGTGGCAAAGCCACGCAGCCCCTTTGGGCACCTGTGTGGTCCTAGGGCTGTAAGGAATACGTGGCTGCCTCCTGCTTGCCAGCATTAGGAGGACAGTCTTGAGCACAGGGTATCTAAGGGAAAAAGCATCCAGCTCTGCCTTGAAATGTGGCGGGGTTATTAGTGGGGCTGCAGCAGCCTGTGAATGGCAAAACCCTTGATTTAGAATTAAATTGGCATTTTATTCCAAATCTATACCATGTTATCATTAAGGAAAAGTGCTGTTCATGCAGCCCTGCCCGGCACTTGGAAAATTGGCAGGGGTGGAAGGCAGTGCTCACCAGCTGTGAGTTGCAAGGTGGATGCGAAAAGCCAAGCTGTTAACTGCAAGAGCCAGCAGAGCTTCCGAATGCACAGCCAAAACTGCAGCCTGCTTTGAAACGCACAAGAAACCAGGCAGGGGTATCACCAGTTATAACCACAGTGTAAAGCCACAGGTTGGGTCTGGACCTGTGCAGTCTCACCCCTTTGCCCAGAGATGCATCCTCGGCTCTTGCCCACTGCAGCCAGACTTTTGTCCTGCTCCAGGACCTCTGCCAGAGTCAGCTGGCTGGTGACCACCTCGAGGTGGGAAGCAGTAGATGCTTCAGATAGGATATATGCATTTGCTAAGGGCTTCCCCAGAAAACCACGTCAGCCTTGGTGGTGCAGGGCATAAGCAATCTTATTAGTGTTGAGACTGAGAATTTAAGACCAGGGCATGATGCCACACCTACCAGCTTACAGCTTTGTCCTCCTGGCTCTAAAAGACCTCATGCCAACCTGTCTCAGGCATAGGCCCACTGGGCTGGAGAGACCACCCTGTTTTTTGGCAATGCCCCCTACTCTAGGCACCAACACTGCAATTCCAGCTTGTAAGTGTTGAAACTTGATCTGTCATCACAGGTTCCCCTTCTCATCCATGGAGAGAAATAAACTTCTTATGTCCCATGATCAACCTCACCCTACAGCAGGGAGCTCAAGCAGGACTTGCCCTCCATGCCTAGGAAAAGGAGACGGAGGTGGTTGGCTCTGGCTTAAATGCTTCATTTTTAAGTGTCCAGCTCTGGGTAGATGGGACCTGCCCCAGTATTTCTGATCCCTGGCACCTCCCAGCTGCCCAGCCAGCATGTGAGGACATTCCTGTTGTGATGCTAAGCTGGAGTTGCCCCTCTGAGGGCCACCCTTATGGCCAGCCAAGTGGCTCAAATTAAAACCTCTCATCAGCTTTCCACCAAATGACAGTGGTAAGCAAGATGGCATCTGACCCCTGGGGAGAAGACTTCTCCCAAATCTGCAGCTGCCCCAGGATTTCCATGAGCAGCTGATGCAGCCCAATGCATTTGCCTGGGGGACGACCTTTGAGGACGAGCCTTGCTCAGGAGGGAGGTGATGTCTTGCACTGACTCCCTCCTGCTGCATGTCTCTGTCGGATGGGGTGATCTGCCCACGGAAAGCAGAAGGACGGAGAACAGTTCACTCCACAGCGGGTGGCACTCATTACATGGAGCAAGCACTGGAAACACCGGGGCTGTGCAGCCTTGCTCACTAATGGGGAGGTCTGGCCTGAAGACTGCAAAATGTGTTATTTTTGCAACTTCCATCTCTGCAACTACATGGAGTATAACAGAGAAGATTATCTTGACAGCTCTCTTACCTTATTCTCTCATTACAGCTCATCCAGCAAGGATGGGGAGGGGGGGTAGTGAAGCAATTTTAGGAGGCTGCGCATTTTTTATGGTTATGTCTTATGATGTGTTAATTTGCCAAATCAAATATATGTCTCAGCACTTCCACCTTTACCTCCCGCATGCCTGCAAAATAAATAGTCATATTAATCATACTTTGCTGTTCTCTCCAGGGATTAGAAAGCAATTTGCAAAGATCAGTTAGGCCAGCCTTGCTGGCTCGCTGCAAGGGTGCGCTGCAGCCACCATGCACCTGGGGAAGCTGAGGCACGGGGAAAGCAGAGCAGTTTACTTGGGGGCTGGAAAGAAGTGGATAGTTTAGTTCAGTTCCCCCAGCTCCCTGTCCCCTACAGGGAGGGAAAGTGGCCAAGGGCAGTGTGGAGAGGACCCACCAAGGGTTTTAAATTGGGTCTTGTGAGCACTCGCTGGCTGGCAGAGCCCAGTGTTGGGTGGTGGAGGGAGAACGGACAAGGAGCACCAGAGAAGTGAAAGGGAGCAATGAGGGGAAACCACGCCCCTGTAAATCCAAGTGGGAGCAGAAAACAAGGTAATTGTGCAAGCAGCTGAGGCTGAAGCCAAGCGGCAGCTGGGTATTGAGGAAAGGGGCTCTAAATCTTTAGTATGGAGTCTGTCCTGTTTCCCCCTTCCCTCACCTCCCACCTGCCTGCTAAAATAATCTTTCCTTCCCTTGCAGCCCTGACTGTGCCTGCTTTTCTTCTTTCTTAATCTTTGATGACTTCATTTATACCAGTTCCCTGTCTGCTGACACCTGCCATCAGCTCTGAGCCTCTCTCTGCTGGAGCAGGCTGTGACCCATGGGCTCCAGCATGGTAGAATACGTTATTAATAAAAATAATGTCATCCAGCAGCATTGCAAGCCAGGAAAAAAATAATTTGCTGTCCACTGTTCCCATTAATGGAGATGTTCCTGGGGATCTGAAATGAGAGGAGCCACCATGTCCATGCTGATCTGTGGTGGCCGTGTTCCTAGCCAGACTTCCCAGGAAGAAATCAGTGTTGCACACTGCAGCCCAAGTTTTTGGGAGCATGTGGGCTGTGGGACTCACTGAGATGTGAGCACTGCAACACTGAAGGCAATCTCCAAGCGTTTAAAATCCAGAAAACATGAGCTGGAAAAAGTAGCTCTCTGGGTAGCCTACTTTACCACCAGAATATTGTTGCACATCCAAGCTGCAGCCAGAAAACCCGTATGTGCAAAAAATCCCAGCAGTCCTGCAAGTGAGGGGGCATGCTAGGTGCTAGAGGGAGGCTAGGAGAGGTTTGGATGGTGTCACGTGCCTCATTGCCTCTCCTGCAAAGGACCACATCCATATATTACCTTGGCCCCTCTGCAAACACCACAGGTGCATCCTTCCCTGGAGGCATCTCGCTGGGTTGCCTGGCGGAGGAAGGACTGCACCAGGGTGCAGCTGGGATGGGACATTTTTGCAAAACACCTCACCCCTACTTCAGGACCCTCCCAGGTATAACTGACTGTAAATCAGAGATCAGTCCTCTCAGTGGCGTTGGTATGTGAAGTGCCAAAGCTGTGCAGACAGGGAAGAGATCCGCAGGAGATTTGGCTGAGCGGGAGAGGAGGTTAGAATGAAATGAGTGACCCTTATGCTCTGCATGGGAGACCTAACTTTTTTGACTTGAGGTCAAGAGACATAAACGGTGCCAAGCATGGAGCTGAACCCCTCAGTTAGGGGCAAAATGCCACCACACTGGCTTCTCATTCAGGCATCCAGGGGTGCTGGTTGATCTCCAGACTCCCAGCTCTAGTCACACCAACATACCATTGCAGCCTTTGGAGAGGTGTCCACACAGATTTATGCTGAGGAGCATTGACCTGCTGCTCCCCTGAGACTATGCTTTAGGTTTCCATAATGAAGACAGGTTGGTGGATCACCACCAGCAAAATCTGCTAATCCCCCCCTCCCCCCCCCCCCACTTCATATTGCAGAGGAGACCTAGCATGGTGAGCGTGGTGTTCCTCCTGGCTTCTGATGACTGGGTCAAGAACTGAAACAGCATGGGGTCAATGTGTTTTATTAGTGTCCTGAGGCAACTTCATGCAAGATGGGTCACGTTTGTTCTGGGCATCCTATCATGTCCTCCACGGTGAATGACACCTTCTCTTGCCCTCTAGCCTGGGTGTTGGCAGGCCACTCTGTTCCCAGCACCTCTCTGTGTCCTTCCCATGCACATGCTGGCAGCCTTGTCTCAGTCTCCTAAGGCTGTTCCCTGTGTAAAGGGCAAGATATAACTGCAATAACCTGACAAGTCACTTACCCTTACAGCATGGCTCAGATCCCAGTTTCTTTCCTATTATGTCCTTAGTCTCAAACAATTAGCATTAAGGTCATGGGATGAGACCGCATAGGATTGGAGGCTTCCACATCTTCCACTGGTTTGGCAAAAAAAAGTGGCTAAAGCAGGCGAGGACTCCCTTGGATGTTTCACATTCAGGGAAGGAGAGGAACCAGCCGCCTGCACCATGAGGGGTAGGAAATGCTGGAGATGCCTGCTTCCCTGCCTGCGCTTGAAATTGCAGTTGCTCAGCAGCTGCGTTGTGCAGCAGTTTTAGGAGGGAGGGTGGCATCCTATAGCACCCTGTCCCCTGGATAACCAGGGAAGCAAAGCAGGTTTTGTGCAAACGTGCTCCCTTGGAGGCTGCGGTGGGCTGAGACCAGCTAAATGCTGATGCAGTTCATGCAGAGACTGTCATCTGAATGACTTGTGGGGAGCAGTGTGGCTGAGGATGGAAGGTGTCACAGGAATTAAAATGACCGTCTCCAGATTATTTGTGAGCCAAGAATGGAGGCATCCATCAGCAAGTCTCTCTGTAGAGTACAGTTCCCCAACTGCTCTGCATTCTCTGCTGTAACATGTACACATGTCTTACTGCAATGGAAGGGATGGCCTCTAGTGCCCTTGGGGACACCCCCAAGGACGCAAAACATCTGCACAGGGCCGACAGACACAGCAGAGGACCCAGCCCCTTGAACCCTTACAAAGGCCAGGTGGGATCTCCTGCACATCTCCCCAGGGGCTGGAAACCTCCACCAGAAACGTGAATTGCTCCCTCAAGGTCACAGAGTGGAAAAGCAGCCAGAGTTGAATACATTTTCTTTTTTTAAACAAAATGGGCATTTTCCTAAGGAATTACATCCTAGATACCGTTTTCAGGAATTTCACCAGGAAAGAAAAGATTCTTTTCATTTCAGGAACCTTTTCTTAATGCTCCAAACTGACGTGTACCCTGACCGCAAAAACATCCTGAACACACCTACACTTTTATTTTTTGCACACAAGAAAATTTGCATATGTTAGCATATGTATTTGATATATAATGTATATACCCTCTGAAAAGTAATTAGTATTTTTTCAACCAGCTGCAACGATCGCATGTTCCTGGTCTCCATGCTGGCATAATTGGATGAAACTCTGTTGTACGTGTTATACTGCCGTTTTGAAGAACCGATCCAATGTTCCCATCTGGCCTTAAGATTTCAGAATTTCTGTCAGTGCTCTAAAGCAGCTCTACCATGGCCAAAAGGTCAGTAGAATGTGGGAGGCTGCAAGGACGTGTTAAAGGTCACGTCCAAAAAAACCATCAGAATTTCTGCTTGCTACTGAAATCAGGAGACTGGGGACAGAAAGGAGTTTTGAAAACCCCAGCGCCTGACAGCACACCTGAAGAGTGAGAGCTATGGCTTAAATAATCTTATTACCACTTGTTTTCAGATATCACATCATGCAGCTAAACCTGGAAAGCCACTCCTGACAGCGATATGTCATGGAAGAAATGGTTTCTTCTGAGGACACTGTGAAGGCTTTCTGAGGATAAGGAACAAGACATGCGACTTGTTAAAGAAGCTGCAGTACAGCAGGAAAAATGTTGAAAGGAGAACTCTGTGTATCACTAGACGTACAAACTAGCTGCTTAAAACTGACTGCCAACACGCTCCTGCTGTGTTTGGGTGAAAGCGCTCCTCATCCCCCATCCTGGCTGGAATTTGTCACAGGGGAAGTAGCAAGAGGCAAAATGCAAGAGTTATTTACATGTTTTCCAGTGCAGCAGCTGGAATGTTTTTTTTATCAGCAGATTTAACATGCTTTAAACCTTGTGAAGAACTTGGGTGAAGAGGAGTTTAAGAAATAAGAAAGGATAAGATTTGCTTTGAAGTCCCTACTCTGCCAGGAGTTTTGCTGATGCCTGTGAGCAAAGCACTTTGGGTTTGAGGGTGGCTAAATTCCCCATCTATAAAAGGATGTCAGTTGCACTTGCCCACCTTGCAGCGGCATCACAGGGATAAGTACTCACAAAATGCTATAGCAATCACACGTACACTTGAATTAGGTGGATTTTGTGTTGCCTAGAGGCGGTCATTTGCCAGTTGGAAATTCACGCATTGAGAGGTTTTGTTTCAAAGCAAACTCAGCAACAACAGCAAATGACATCCCAGTGGTTCTGGAGGTAAGGGATACCATGCCGTGAGGAGCCCTAACAGCAGGCTTTGAAACACTTTTGAAGGAGCAAGTCTTGGTAGACATGCTGGTGGATGGAGAGCAGCATTGAAGGCCAAGGTGAGGTTGTTATTTGCTGCTTGTGATGTGTTTGTTGGAAAGCAGGTTCCGGCCATGAGACAGCGCAGGCACCTCAGATCTTCAACCTAGAAGTCAATGAGGAACATCTTTGCTGGTTTCTCCCAACACATATTTGAGCTAACTGCAAAATGTGAAGGATGATGAACGGCAGCAGAAAACATGCCTGACAACAGAAGGCTAGGGAAAAAGCACTGCATGCTCAAGAAGCCCTTGGACGCTCAAAAGCAAATGCTGGTTCCCTTCCAGTCAGGCATCATCAAGAAAATGTAGCTACTTTCATAGATGCTGCAGAACCCAAAATGTTAAATATTGAGAAATTTAATTTAGAACGGCCTAGTGGGGGAAAGAAATTCAGAAAAATTTTATTTCATTGGCCCTAGCTGTGGATAAAATACCAGTGCAGCCCTGGATTTCACACTGTTGCAAGCTTCAAAGCTATTGTTCTGTGCCTCCTGGTCAGGGGAACCCAGGCTTTGTGGATATCCTCTGGTCAACACAGGAACAGTTCATCTTAGCAAAAGTGTTACCAGTTTGCTGACGGGCCAGGCTGACCCCTGGCATGAGTACAGAATGCACAGCAGCATGGCATGTGAAATGCCAGCCCAGCATGACAGCTCTCGGTCCCTGCTGTAGCCTGCCAACATGCCGTGGCCAGCAGGCAAACCATAGCCAGGAACACACCATGGCCAGGAGACATGCTGTGGCCAGGAGACATGCCACGGCCAGGAAATGCCCCGTGGCCAGGAGACAACTGCATGCACACCATATAACACCACCTGAAGATAAGTCTTTTAGGCTCTCTAATTATTTTCTCACTCTGCAATCTTCTTCCTCACCAGCCAAAAGACTCCTGTTCAGGCTCTGAGCGTTACCATGGTGTTCAGGGCAGCAGGGTCATTTTCCCAGCTCTGTGAAAGCCCCTTGTACAATAAACTGCTAAAATCACTGGATATCTCTGGGCATCCAGCAAAATGAGGGTTAGACCCCAGAGTAGATGCTCTGAGATGTCTGAGTTTTATGAGCCCAGCCTCTGACCACTTTTCTAACCACTTGTGCAAGTCGGAGATAGAACTATCTTCACCTTGACGCTCCTTGGCAAGCTCTCCTTGTGTCTGAGGTGGCATGAGGGACCCAACATCCCTGTGGTCCTCACACCCGCTCATCTCACACCCTTATGAGGGGAGCAGAATGGGAACACCATTTTTTACAACTGGAATTTTTCTATACCTCCAGGTGTTTCTGTCCTGGTTTCGGCAGGGATAGAGTTAACTTCCTTCCTAGTAGCTGGCACAGTGCTGTGTTTTGGATTTAGGATGAGAACAATGTTGATAACACACCGATGTTTTAGTTGTTGCTGAGCAGTGCTTACACTAGTCAAGGACTTTTCAGCTTCCCACGCTCTACCGACTGAGAAGGCTGGAGGGGCACAAGGAGCTGGGAGGGGGCACAGCCAAACTGGCCAAAGAAACATTCCATACCATGTGACGTCATGCTCAGTACATAAACTGGGGGAAGCTGGCCGGGGGGGCCGCTGCTCGGGGACTGGCTGGGCATCGGTCAGCGGGTGGTGAGCAATTGCACTGTGCATCACTTGCTTTGTGTATTATTCTTACTATCATATTATTATTATTATAATTTTATTTCAATTATTAAACTGTTTTTATCTCAACCCATGAGTTTTTCTCACTTGTGCTTTTCCAATTCTCTCCCCCATCCCACCAGGTGGGGGGGGTGAGCGAGCAGCTGCGTGGTGCTTAGTTGCCGACTGAGGTTAAACCACGACAGTTTCACTCTCTCTATTCCCTCCCACCTCTGGTGACACAATGAGGAGAGACTCATTCCTGGAGCCGGGTTAAGATCTTCAGCTCCTAGCTTGGGCATGAGATTTTGGGGGATTGCTTTTAATTTGTCTTTTCTCAACTCTAGCAGCTGCTGGTCACTGCTGGCTCTTCCTTCTGTTGGATGCCGTGGCAGTAGGCTTGTTCTCCCCTACGAGGACTCTGCTAGCTAAAGTCCATTCCTGCAGAGCCTGTGTGAAGCACAGACAGCCTTCCATGGCTGCTCAGTTTTGCGTTTATCTCACTTACAGTTCTCCAGCTGCTCCATCTCCCAGTTTGAACAAATCTTTCTAGAGCTTCTCACAATCCTTCATATCTCTTCCCTCCTTTCATTGGTTCATTTCTTTCTTCCATTAACAAACAGAACCCTAAGTAGTTTGATGCCACCTGCACAGATTTCACCTCCTGCTCTGTCCTCTTGCTTCTCCAAACCATTAATAAATATTTTCAGTCACCCCCTCCCCAAAGCTAGTCCCTCCAGTCTCTCACATTTAACCTCCCGCTGCTCCAAGGACCATTCATTGACTCCAACCCTTTGTATCCCATAGCTTGAGCAGTTTTTGACCCACAACAGGATGCTGGCCTTTACCCTGAAGATATTTATTTTCCTTAAGAGTCTCCTGTGAGGACTCCATCAAAAAGTCTTTAGAAAAATCCAAGTAAATTATGTCCAGAAGTGCC
>NW_008824191.1:502365-508953 GCF_000699105.1 Pygoscelis adeliae
CAGGCTCAGAAACCACAGTTTTTTGGGTCTAACATGTTTGTGCTCTTCCCCATGTGCTGTCTGTTCAGAAATAATCAGATTTCTGCAGGGCTGGGATGCTCCGAGGGCCTCACCCAGCACTGGATCCCTCAGGATCCTACCAAACCAAAGACCCAAAGGACCCCAGAACATGGTGCCATCTTAACACAGGGAGGGATTTTATAATAAGGGCAAAACTGTGGAGCCCAGATGAAAGTTCCCACTTTCATTAGCCTGATTTCCTCTATGGAAAGTGTATAGAGAAAAGAAAAATTACTTCCTTGCATATTTTCAGATTTTGATTAATTCTTTATATCTTTCATTTGCTGGTTTTGTTTCCTTTTTAAGTTTCTGTTTATTTAGGACTTTGTTTTTTGTGTACATGTTTTTGTTACGGGATCTTTTAGGCAATCATAAGTCTTTTTCAAATAGAAAAATATTCTTTTTCTACATCACAGTTTTGAAAACAAGTATAAATGATATTCAAGAAAAAGGGAAAAATATATTGTCATTGTGCAAACCAGCTGATCTTTACATTTGCCTGCATGGGATGGGGTTGCAGTTAGATTGAAACAAAACATGATTTCTTGGTGTATATAAGCCATTGGCAAGATCTTAGTTTGAACATCATCTTTAAGTTTGGTGTTCAGCTTTTAGAAAGATGTTAAAAACTGAATGAGTGAACAAAAGAGCTGTAAAAATGATGGGAAGCCTAGAAAAAAAACTCTTGGAAATGAGTGTGAAGGAAGTTATTCTATTTAGCCTACCAGAGTGAAGGGTAAAAAGCAATTTGACCTGTAGGTATCTACACAGGAAGGTGGTATTTGATATTACAGTGCTCTTTAATTGAGCAGACAAAGCAAAATGAGGTCCAATGGCTGGAAGCCGAAGCTGGAAAAATTAAAGGTGGAAATAAGGTGCAGCTTTTTTTTTAATAGGCAGAGCAATTAACCACTGGAGCAATTTGCAAGAATGGAAAAGATTATCCATCACTCGAGGTCCTGAAGTCAAGACTGGATGGCTTTCTGAAGTGCACATCCCACATCAGTGCCCAGTCGCGAGCGCCGTGCGGAGCCGCTGTAATTCCACGGATCAGGTCCTGCAGGAGGTCAAAACCAATTACCATAATGGCACTGTCTGACTTAAATTCCCTGAATCTCCACGGCCCTTTTTCCACTGCGCTTCTAAGACATGACTATTAAGAGCTGCACAACGGAAACTTCTTTTTAGGTTGAAAATATATATAAAAGAAAAATTGCCACGATGTCCTTTTCCTTTGCCCTCTGCAGATGGCATTTGGGAATGCAGAGGCAGTGCTGAACTCTGTAGCACCTTTCCCCACCACTCTTGTCTCGATTGCACACACATGGAAAGGCTGCCTGAGGCTGACGCCTCCCTGCCCATCATCTCCCAGAGCTGGGCAGTGGATTATCACATACCATTGTCTCTCAATCCTGGCATCCCCCCAACCGAACTATTCCCAAACCAGCTGCCTTGTGTGTTTCCCCCACCAGGGCTTGTTTTTGTGAATTCCCTTCACCATGTTGGCTTTTGCTGCAATGTTTACCCCAATATTGGCAAACCACGGCTGCCTGTGCCCTAAGACCACTGCCTGAAACTGGTCTCATTGTTTTCATGCATTTCCCCTAAATGTCTGCCACTTCCTAGTGTTTCACGCCTTGCATTAGGAAAGCAAGGTTTCCATGTGAGCCCAAAAATGGGCAGCCAAAAGGTCCTCTTAGTCCCACTGCCCGTCTCTGGCAGTGGCCAAGAGCCGAGGAACAGGAACTGGGCATGCTTTTGTGCCCCCATTTCCAGGAAACTCTCCTTGTTGTGTGTTTATAGAGCGCCTCGCAGAGCTGGCCTGCAGTGCAAGTTCCCCAGGGGCATGCTAAGAGGAATCGTTACTATCAATTATTGCAATTATTGCAATTATAATAATTATTATTCTGTCACTTAAATTTCAGCAATTAATTTTTCCAGAGTCTAGTTTAAGCCATTTTCTCTCTGCCAGATGCTGATCACAGCAAGAGCGAGGTGCAGCATCTACTGCTGATCAGAGTCTGCTTTAACTCATGAGACACCTGGTAAAGTACAGAACTGGGTCTCCTTGACAGGCTCAGAAAGAAGCAGCTGGGTGTGTAGTGTGAACTTTATGGTGCAGATCAGGCATGACATTAGTCTGGGGACATTGCAGGCTGGAATAAGACTACAGTAAACTGGGCTAGAATGGTTCAAAGCCAGGATGTCCAGGACAACAGTTTAACTGGTTTATCAGATTAATGTGAGGGGTGGGGTATGCTCTATTCAGCTTTAGGCAGCTGAAGGCTATGTCTCTGAGCTATGGTAGCTGTCTAACAACCCACCAAGAGGGCCTGGCCCTGCTGAGAAGCAGTTCATCCCATCCTCATAGAAGTGCCTCTGATCACTGCATCGCCTCACCCTCTTGAGATGCCTATTTTTCTCCACGGATATTAGAGAAGCCCAAAGGATTCGTTTAGACTAGACACCTAACAAAAGTGGGAGGAAATTAACCCTACCCTTCATGTTCTCAACTGTAGATTTGATGTTAAGAAACCTTGACATGTGAGGGATCCATCAATTCAGAGGTTTGGGAACCACCAATTCAACATAAATGTAGGAAGGGCAAAGCCAGCAACAGTTTCCTCTCATCTCCAAGTATCAAGTGACACTAATAACACACTGCTTTGGCATAAATGAATGCACAGCATCCAGGTCATCTTCCTGAGTGACAGGTCTGAGACCTAAAATGAGTGTCAGCTGGACAGGTCCATTGAGAAGTATTTAGCCATTTCCATCTGCATCAGCTCAGAGCTGGCTTACACCATATTCAGGATGTAACATTAATCTCACACAATGAGATGCTCTTTTCTCAGGCATCACTGCTGCTCCCATTAATAAGCCCTCCCTTCTACTGCAAACTCTATTGAGGAATTTCACATCCAGGCCAGCAAACCTTAAAATGAAGGCACGGAACTATATCACAGAAGGCAGTCACTCTTGAAATGACGGAAGGTTCATAATAGATACTCAGTTCACTGAGGGCTGTCTTTGCACTGCTGTAAGGATGGGAGTGAATGATATCTTCGAATCTTTCAGCAACAAGACAGTAGGCAGGAACTAGGAGATTGCTGCTACCTTCTTGCTTAATATTGTGTCCAATTCCGGGTTTCCACTTTCCAAAAAGAGCTTTAATTAATTAGAAGAGGATGAGAAAATTGCTGCCATAATGACTTGATTTTGGGGGAAGGTTGTCTTCTAGTGAGAAATTCATTTATGTTATTTATCCAAGAGAAGATTAAGAGGCAATTTGGTCATGGCCTATGGGTCTGGGCATTGAAAAAAGGTCTAGGGAAATAAATGGTACTTTAATCTATTGGAAAAAGACAGATAAAAATCCAGTGGTAGGAAGCAGAAATGCAGTCACTGTGGGAAAAGAGTGCAAAAACTGAGGGGATAACCAGGGGGGACTTCACAGGGTGTACCTTACTCATCTTAAAGTCAAGACTGGGGATGTGCTTTGGTGCACACAAATACTATGTGACTGATGCAGAAGTTAGTGGGGTGGGTCTTTGCTCTCCTCGCTGCTGTTTGTTGTGTTGGATTCTCTAGCTGGATTCCTAGGGCTACAAACTGTTGCATTACCTCTGTGAGAATAGATACAAAGCCTTTCTCACATACCGCAGTATGAGTTAACAGTGCAGCAAATATTCTGCCATTTAGGCGTCAGGGACAATATCTGTTCTTTAAAAGACAAAACTTAACTTTGCTTATGTGTTTGCCTGAATGCTTCTTGGTGATCCATGGGAAGACATCTGGAGAAAAATTAAAATAAACGGACCAGAAACCAGACATGAAACATCTTCCTTTCAAATCAAGAAAAAGAGAAAAAAAAAGGCCAGCTTCTTCAGGATCCACCAGTAAAGGCCATGTTTAAGGTCATGTAAACCAGAGGGAAGCTTTCTATTATTTCAGTAGCCTTTTTAGTGAGCTCTGCTTTAGGGAAGGTGTTGTATAGTTCCCTAGTTGAAAAAAGGAAAGTAAGCATAAATTTTCCTGTAAAATGCCTTGGCTGATGGCAGAGCTACAGGAGGCTGCAGGCTGAAACCCAGGACTGTGAGTGGGATTCGTATGGCGGTCCCAGGGTGAGACTGGACCCTGGCTCTTCTCTCACTGCACGTGTTTCTAAAAGACTTTGGAACAGCAAGACTGGAGGGCTGGGAGTAAAAAGAGTCTTGTTACATGAAGGCAATTCACCCAAGGTAGCTGATCAAAAAAGAGATGGAGAGGTGGGGCAGATAAATTCTGTAAACACCTTCATGAGGAATAAATATATTTTCTTTAATCTAGCAAAGGACGGTACCAGCCAGAACCAGCAGCTAGAATTCAATTCAGGCAAAATTCGATTCAGAAGGAAAGCACAGGTTTTTCACTGTGAGACTGATTAACCACTGAAATGAACAATGAAGGAAGTGGTGGTTTCTTTTCTAGCCCTGCTCACATGCTGACCTGGCTGAGGTACCATAAGCAGCCACACATGGATCCGAAATGGGGTGGAATTGGGCTATGTGAGGTGAGGGAACATCTCCCAGTGATGGTAACAAGGTGAAGCTCTGCCCTCCATGTTACCACTGGCCAGAGTGGGTGATCATTTAGTCCCTTTGCTGTTTCAAACACAGACTGGACTTTTTAACTAGGAACATGCAGAGAGGCATTTCAGCAGGTTCTGCTTAGCTACAATTGCATAATGAAGTCCTCTAAGGAGTAAATGTTTCTGTTTAGTGCAATAATAGGGCTTCATTAAGAGCTTTTATAGACCAAAAGGGGAAGAGTAACCCAGTCAAAGGTTCCTGATGAAGAGAAAACAGCAAAGTAGGAAAATCCGAATTTACTACATACCAGGAATGTGTGAGCCCATTCCCTGCAATGAACTCAGATGTAGTTTCTTCCTTTACTTACAAGGGCATTTAGTGCTAATTTGCATAATAAAAACATGTGCACAAAGAAACATAAGCCCAGGGAGGTGTCAGCATTCCTAGGGATCAGTCCTGGCTGGGATGGAGCACATCCAGCTTATTTATAGACTACAGGGAGGTAGGTATGAGGGCCTGGGTGGATGATGGATGCATCTGGAGCATGGGATCTGGGAGGGCAAGAGAAACTGCATTGTGGTGCTGCAAAGGGACAAGATCCAGCCCTGACTATGCTCCAAGGAGCCCACTGTGCACATTTTGCCCTCTCTGCAGGACCAGTAACATGCCGGGATGCTCCCAGATCCGAGCTTGAGGTGGATGGCTCCCCAGCTGCAGGTGCTTCAGGAGGAAAAGCACACAGAGCTACGAAGCCACCCTTCACTCTACACGCGTAATCCAAAGGATGGAGGGACCATATGAATGATTCCAAATCCCCCAGTGCTTCTCTTGTGGGAAGGCAAAGGGTCACAGACAGAGTCAGGGGACAAATATAGCCCTATGACCTGGCCCTGCTGCACACCAGGAGAAGACCCCCTCCACTGTGCTTGGTCTTGACCCTCTTTCTTTACTGGCTGTGTCTGCTAGTGGAGAAGGGTGGCTGGCAAAGCCTGCAAAAGGATCCTTGCAGACACAGTGGTCACTGAAGCTTATCTTCTCCTGGCCATCAGAGATGTGCAGTCCCAGCTCTCTCCAAGACACAGCATGATCCCTGTCATGCCAGCCAACACCAGGACCTGGCAGTCCCGGGAAAGGAGACCTTTCTCTCATGGAAGAGAACAGAGTAAAAATGAAATATGCCCAACAGTGAAATGTTTCCATCACAGTAAATTGTGGGACAAAATTTGCCACTGGAAAGGACCTCCTAGGCTGCTGCAGTCACTCATCCACAAGAACCAAAGCCTCTAATCCCTTTAAGAAACTTATCTTTCCTGATGGACAAAAAAGCTTTCTCCCATCAAATGTCTATTCTGATGGAAATCTTTATACCAGAACTCTTTCTGTCTCACAAAGGGCCAGGGTGCAATCTAAGCCTTTGATGTTGTGTTTGGAGTATAATGAAAGGCATTAATTTGAATAGAATTATTGAAATGGCATGTCTGTGTCTGCTATTAATAGAAAAGAGTCTTAAAACAATGAACAGCAGAGATGGGGTCTATTGCAGTGAACAGGAACAAAGGCAGAGCATTTTGCTTTGGTGGTTGTATTATGGGAATGGCCTGAGGTCTCTAATGCGCTAGGCTCTGTACAGCCCAGAAACGACAAACCTTGCAGGAGGCTACAAGAGAAAATCTTGGGACCTGGGCTCTGTCTGCAGATCTCTTATGACTCAAGAGCTGCAGGGCATTAAACAAAGCTGGCACAGAACAGACTCAAAACAAATCAGAGGTGACAGGTCTTCATTTAACTGGGGAACTCCTTGCCAGAGGATGCTGTGGCTGCTAAAATTTTACCTGGGTCCGAGGGGAGATTGAATGAGTTCATGAAAGAGAGATCCACTGAGGATCAAGCCTGTAAGTGTCTAATATTTGTAGCCTGGGGAGAGTGCAGGAGGGGAACATCATACCTGCTTGCCATG
>NW_008824191.1:509008-522930 GCF_000699105.1 Pygoscelis adeliae
TTTTATGAGGATGCTGAGATACCTGGGCTTTGATCTGACTTAATAAAGTTGTTCTGATAGTCTTGAGTTCTTCTGATCTCTGTATGTGAAGAAGTATTTGTATTTTTATCTGTGCAGCATTGCATAATAAACTGAAAATCATAGAAGTGGGTGGATTCTGCAGTGAAAAAAAACCCAAACAACCCTTCCCAGGGGCTTGAATTTCTACTGAATTGTCTCTTTGCCTTTTATGTTTGCTTCTCAGGAACAGGCTGGCAAAGCGACTCAGTGATCGCTGCTCATATGCTGGCGTAAGCTGGGAGCAGAGCTGGTGAAGTGGTATGAAGCAGCGTGGACTTACCTATGCTGGTTCCCCAAGGAGCTCACAGTGGGAAACATCCTGAGGAAAGCTGTCTGCATGGGGTGAAATCAGATACTTCCTCTGTGGTCCAGGAGGAGACTGAGAGCCTCTGGGGAGAGATGGCAGAAACATGTCCTTACCACAGGGTGCAACACTGAGCCCAATGGAAGAGGACAAGAAGTACCCTCAAGAAGGAACTACCTAGTGATATATGCTACAAATCCCACTGGTGTCCTCAGTAGCTGTTTCCATGAGGGAAGGACCACAGGGAGGGATGTGACTTTATTCCCTGCCTTGCTAGGGGCTTTCTGCAGCTCCCTGGCTGGGATAAACTCTTCACCTGTATCCACTAACTCCACCTGTGGGGCTCATTTGATGGGCACAGCATGATGCTAGTCCCAGGCATAGCTTTTGTAAGAGGCTAAGGGCATCAGTGTCAGCGTGGAGCTTGGGGATCAGCTGCAGGAGGACTCTGGAGAAAGCCCATCCACTCTGGGATACCCTTCCAGTGTTTCCTCCTGTCATCCATCATGCATGATACAAGAAGACCTGCCTTGCGCAGCTGCTAAGTGGCCCTCGCACAGCCTTGCTTGCTCCCCAAGGCACCAGCATCCAGGCTAGCAATGTCCTCCCTCCTTCTGCTCCTCTGTAGCCCTCGCTTGCAGTGCACACTCTTGGGGTTTGAAAACATGCACACACACAGGTCCTGCAGGGCTTTGGCTGAAAGTAATCAAGGGTGGAAACGGTCCAGGGTACAGCCAGGAAGGAGAGAAACCAGCCGTGGGTTTGCAGAGCAGAGGAGCAAGCGACGGTGATGGGAGGCTAGTTCAAATTAAAGCTGTGAGATGGGGGAGACCAGAAGCAGCTGAAACCAGGAGGCAGCATTGCAACTTCTGATCTTTGTTGCTCTGGTTTTAATTACATGGCAAAGCCTTCTGTAACATTCCCATCCCTTTCATTCATCATGCTGGGTTTTTTTTCCTGTTAATCACTGCAGCCAAAGCCAGTGCAACATTTTACCTTCCCCAGCTTGGGAGAACAAGACTGAAGATTTGCATCTAGTCTACGATGGGAATGGGCAGCTTGGCAGACAGCGCCGTTGTGTGCTGCTGCCGTTATGTGTGTGTATCGCAACAAGGAGTCTGCTCTATATCAATGCCACTGAGCTTTCTGCAGGAGCCGGCCGGGCCGGGCAGCCGTCCCACCAGCCGTGCTGTGTGAGTTAACGCAGCTGCTCTGGTCCCTGCGGGAGGGTGCTGGATCTGTCTGTGGGCCAGAAATCAGCAGGCTGGTGGCCACTGTATAACATTTACTGCTTGGGGAGATGCCGCAGTAGCAGAACATATTTCTTCTCCACTCTGCAGCAGTAACACAGCCCAGACCCCCTGCTTGAAAACCCTCAGCTGATAGCACTGCTGCATCACTACTACTTTTGCATGCTACTGCAGAGTGATGCTAGCTAGATTATCTAGCAATGTGAGCAACTTAGGGCATGTCTGTATGTATTCAAGAGCATAAAAGAAACTCCAGTGCAGTGTGCAGGAGGGTCAGCTGGGAAGCTGGAAGAAGGAGACCTGCCTGAGCTTGCAGTGGCACAAAGCTGGTTAGCCCTGTGGCGCGTCTCCTGCAAGGATGCAGCCTCCAGCTCCAGAATGAGCCCTGCCGCATGATACCTGGGACCTGCTGTGTGCAAGGCACCCGCCATCCCTGAGGTACCCTGCAGCTGAACCTGCCCCCGGCATGCATTTCCTTTGTGTTTAGATTTAATTCATCCCCCAGCCACTGTGTTATCGCCTCTGTCTCACAAGGCTGCCTCTGAAGCAGGGCTCTGTGATGCTTTTTAGGGGCTGTATGGGCTGACATAAAACAGATACAGAAGCTCACTGTACCTGAAGAACTTGCAAGCTGCAAACTTTTCCCTGCTTACTAGCCTGGCTGGTTGGTTGCTGGGTTTTCACACACAGTTCCAGAAGCCTGGTCTCTCATGAACACCAGCAGAAATGACAGAAAACCAGTGTAAAATGGCAAAGCCAACGAAGATTTTAATGGAGTCAAACTGAGCATCTACAGCTAAGGTAGACACAAATATGATACCAAGGATGTATTCAAAGGGTTACCTCTTTGCTCATAATGAAAGGGAGTTGCAAAAAGGAGAGATTTTTCCAGCCTTCCTTCTTTCCTCTTCTTACTTTTCCCTGAAACTCGTCTTTGTTGAAAAAATGGCAAGACCTGCAGCAGGTGGGTGGAACAGAGCACATCACACAAAGCCTGGGATAGGACCAGCAGCAGGCAAAGGTCCATACTAAAACCCAGGTGCAGGTTCATTAGAGACTGCCAACTCTGCTGGGTGCTATTTGCTGCTGCACCGATCTGGACACAGCAGCGTTGGCATCTCTGGGTTGGCACCGGTGCAGCCCCACAGCAGCCCCACTCCACCTCTCCTAGGCATTGCTCACCACTTCGCTCCTCTCTGCCCTTTGGTAAATCTGCCCTGTGCATTTGGAAATGATGAGATAAAGCTCCCAAAATGAAGAGGCTTTGAGCAGGTATTGGATCTATTGATTTGTCTGCTGGCCTTTCAGTCAGCGGAGTTCGCATCGTCAAGTTCAGCCATGAAATCACAAGGGCTATAAATAAAACAAACAGGCTGAGATTTTTCACAAGACTCCAGTTGCTAGCAGCTTTAAGAAAACAAAGTACCAAGTGGTACGAAAGTCCCCGGGATGTATACCAAGTGAGTCAGGCTGCAGTCCACGAACACTTCTCTTATCAGTCATACCGGTGAACACATCTCTCACCATTTCCTCTGCCTCCAGCGGCTCTTTCTCCCCTCTCTGCACCATTTCCCCAGACACGTTTGCACAAGTGGTTGTGAGGCCAGATGATGAACTGGAGCTGATCTGGCTTAAATATAGGTGCATGTACATATTTCTGTATTTCAATACATATACCTATACAGGCAGCTTGCTTTCTGTCAGTTCCCTGACTGGGGTTGTCATGTGGCTTCAGAAAAAGGGGATGCTTTCCCCATCATTTCCACCATTTGCCATGAACAACCACTGTGATCTGTCTAACCTGCTCTTAAATCACTTAAGCGGCGAGTCCTCTGACACTTTCCTATGGAATGGGTTCAATAGCCAAAACCAGCTCTCTCTGAGAGCACTCCTCCCTAATCTTCAGCAGAAATCTCCTTTTCCCTCTGCTTTGTGCAAGACAGCTGTGGTACAACGGGTGTTTTATTTGTGGCAGATCTTTTAGACAAGCACGCCTGGAGTTAAATACAGCTGTTGCTGTGCAAAAGAGGCTCATTACAGGGGCAGAGGCTGAAAAGGGGGAGCCCAGGGTGGGCTTCCTGTGGCAGTGAGGGGCTGCCAAGCTGGGGGAGCCAGCAGTGCACGGTGGGGGAGCAACCTGGCATCCCCAAGGACTCTTGTGAAAAGGGTGCAGACAAATGAGTGCAAGGAGACAAAGCTCAGCAGAATGATCTATGGCAAGGCTGGGAAGTGATGTTAATGGCAAGGAACAGAGTTTCATGCCGGGAGTCTGAAGGTGATAGGGACCACCAAGAGGTACTGAAGGTCACCTCATTTAGGGCCCCTTTCCCATTGCCAAAAGTATTACTAAGAGACAGGTGTGGGTGAACATTTTGGCTGAGGATCCTGGGGTGTTGTGTTCTTGTTCCTGCTGCTAGCTGCTCCTTTGTGTGCATTTTATCAGGCTAAGCCCCCAGAGCAGGTTGCTTTGACTCGCTGAGGCACCGGTGCCAGCTGAGCTGCGGTAACTCAGGGTGGTGCAGCCGGAGATAGCGGCTGAGCTAGAAGCGGCCGTTTGGCTGCAAATGAGGGGGTTAAAAACCTCAGCCAAAAGCAAAACAGCTGCTTTCTCCGACCTGCTGGCACTGACAGTCCACACTGTGAAAGCTGCCCCATGACGAGTGCTTATGCTAAAATTGCCTGTACTGCTTAGGGCGAGGAAAGGGGGGGTCAGTACACTGTGAACTGTGCACGCCACTGCTTGGCATTTTACTTACATCTGGGACTCCAACTCCCTTCTGCAAAATGGGAATTTACAGTTGAACTTCCTTCTCCCCGGCCTTTGCAAGCTCAGTGCTATGTATGTGATACATATACAACCAGGGGTTCTGCATTTTGGTGGGGCAACTCTCCTGGTACTTGCATTGGGCTGGAGGCAGCGGGGCTTGGAGCTGCAGCTGGGTGGACTCTCCTTTGGCTAGTAAGGTGTTAGCACCACCACCACACCACAGTGCCTTTCTGTCAACAGGAACATTAACAGGATTTCCTCTCCTCCACCTGGTGCCCAATGCAATATCCCAGAGGCTTCTCGCTCTTCACATACCCTCTCTCCTGTTGAATGGGTTGAAACTGGTCTGCATGCTCCAAAACGGAGAGGGGAGGCACAGCAGCCCCCCGTGCACATCTGCACAGAGGCAGTGCTTGAGCAGATGCTTGTCCCTGAGGAAAATGGACAAGGAGAGCACAGTGTGCCTCAGCCCGAGGAGCTGGTGTCCCCTGGGGGGCTGAAACTTGGCAGGGAAGATACAAGGACAATTCAGCAAGGCAGGTGGTAAAATGTAATTTCAGATCCCATGCAGGCAGGGGAAGAGAAAAAAGAGGCTGAGAAGACTGAATTATTTGCTAGTTTGGAATGCTTAATTTTTCATCTTCTCTGAAGCATTTGCATAATCTTTTTTTTATGTGGTTTTTTTTTGTTTTATTTTAGTTTTTTGCTTGGGATTTTTTTTAAAATGAAACCTTTCTTTTCTGTGCTACCTTGGCAGCCTCTGTTTGAGCACCAGCAAAACATTCTGTGTTTACTGTCATCAGAAAACACAGATCCTGGGAGGCTCCTGGGAGCCTCACAATGCAATTGTAACCAAAGTCTTGGAAGGGGGAGAAACTGGGGACAGGGTGGTCACCACTCTGGCTGGAGCCACCATCCCCACCGAGCAAATCCTTCCTGCACCCAGCCCCAGCTCTCAGTGCAGTAGCCTGCATGTATCCACAGCCTATCTCATCCCTGCAGGGCCATTGTGGGTCCTTTTGGCTTTAAAGCCCATGGCTCTGCATGCAGGCAGGGGATGGTGCCCATGCAGGTGGAGGTGTGCTAGGCAGAGCCAAATCTTGCTGGTCTTTGGCTCGTTCAGCATTTCTCCTGATCAGAAAGTACTAAAGCCCAGAAACTGTGAGTGAAGGCTCTGCCAGTGTTTCAACTAGTTACTGAGATCCCTTGCTAAGCCCCTTTGGCACGTCGTTAGCCTGAGAAACACAAGCATCACTAAAAAAAATGGAGACATTTCATTTAGAAATTTTGCTGAAACCCAACATTCAGCCTTCTCTGCAAGAAAATGTGATTAAATATCCCCTCTTTAGCTTGGAAACACTTGCCAGGTTTAATCTGAAAGTTCATTACACCCTCTCCCCACATACATTTTCCAATGAATAAACTATTTATCTCCCCCCCATGCAAAAAAAAAAACAAAACAGAGCTGTCTTTTGCTGTAACACCAGACCGCGGTGCTCGTGTTTGGGTACAGACCCAGACTTGCTCTGAACATCTCTGTTACCCTGCATGTCCATAAGTATGCCGGAAATCTCCAGATGATGGGCTTTCAATCACCTCCTGGGGAAGGGAGAGGCCATTCCCAAAGGGAAAATTGGGTTAAATCATTAAAAAAAAAAAAAACCAACCCAAAAACTCTTGGGAAAAAAAAAGAGCAGTATTCTAGCTCACTGGTTGCCTTGAGGCACCAGGGAAGCGATCCTTGATGGTTAGCACAGAGCTATCCAAGCACTTCAAGTCCTGATCTCCCCAGCCCTCCTCCTGATGGGGAATATTTATTCTTTGTTGACAGAAGTGTGCTCCAGGGTGGGAGCTAATATTAATTATATGACAAACACATCCGTGGGCAGTGATTTGCATGCAGCCTTACATCAAACAACTCAAGGTCCTATATAAGAGGAGCAAAGTCCGTTCCTGCTCCCTGCTGCATATTGAATTAATCCAGGCACGATATTTGACTGCTATGACCTTCAGGAAGGTCTGAGCCTGTTTCCAGCCTTGCACATCCACGCAGGTGACTGGCTTTGTGGATGCGGCTGGCACAGACCGGGCAGCCCATCCCGATGGGGCTGTTCAAATAGTTTGGAGAACCTCTTGTGAAATACTCACAGGGGGTGCAAAGGCATGCAGTGTCACAACCTGCAGGCTGCCTCCTTAAAGCAGCATTATATTTACAGCTTTATCATCTGCAAAGAGCAGCTGGTGCCTCATCCCCCTCCATACTCTGCAGTGTGACTCTGTAACTTGCAGGCTGATTTATGGAGTGTGTCTTGCTTTACTCCGTAAAAATTATAAACGGCACCAAAAAAAAAAAGAAAAAGTGACTGACTCTCTTCACTTCAGGTTCTGCCATCATAACTGACAGGTAAAAGGGCAGATGGGAAAATACCTGCTGAGAATGAAGGAAGATCTACTAAACAGAGATCTATCTCAATTTCCCATGAGGTTATCAATGCCTTGGTGATCGGAGTATGAAAATAACTTATTGTCAGAGCCAGGTGCCAGCAAAGGAATAGCCCAGCTATAGAGGGCCTCATAAAGAAACAAGTCTGGGGTGTTTGGAGTGGCCCAGCCAAGGGATATCTGATCCCAGAGCTCTCTCTTATTTTGCTTATCCATTTCATTACCCGTGATTGCCTTTCACTGCCAGAAGACAAGGAAGCAGTACCGTGGAATCCTCTGGCTCAAGCGGATCGGCTTGGAGTTGTTCGGGAAATCTGATGATTTTTCCCCCCATTCAAAAAATAAGTAAATTCTGATTTCTCAAAACCAAAACTTGCCTTGGGAAATGGTTGGGATTGATGGATTTTCCAACTCTAAAAGTAATTGTTCCCAATACCTTTTGGAATTATAAAACTAAGAGTCTCTGACTTCTTTCAGTGCTCACTTAGAAATGCAATCCCAGGGTAAGAGAAATGTTTGAGGCAAGAGCAGAGCAGTCAGCAATGACAGGAGTGAAATACTTCGATTGTGCCAAACTAGTCTTGAAGGATTATTATTCCTGTTCTAGCCCAATCTGGAATGGACATTTTGTTTGTTTTCTTTTTTCTTCTTTTCTTTTTTTTTTCCTATCTTAAAAATATTCACAGCATGGGAAAATAGCTCTGGGCCAGGCTCCTGTTCTGCCAGAATCCCATCATCTGTGTGAGGACTGCATGGATATGCTACCAGTAGGAAACCACTGGGGATAAAGGATTGAGGTACAAAGAGTGGCCTTCTTAGAGTGGAGTTCCCCATGCCCTAATGACGTGAAACTTGGGAAACCCCTGAATGAAGCAGGAGAGAGGGAAAATGAACGTATGCATTAAACCAAGTGTATCTTCTTCTGAGTGGTCCAGCACTGGGCTGAATCTTAGTGACTTGCAGATAGGTATAAACCATTTGTGTGGAGTGTCTGAGGGGAATCCCTTTCAACTGTCCATCACCAGAAATGAGAACTCAGTGGCTTCTCGTACCCTTATTTTCCTTAAACTTTGCTTCCAAAATCAGTATTTGCTGGTCTTTTGTTTTGCTTTTAAGTTTCCCTAAGCCCCTCTCCCATAAGCTGGGATTCAGGACCTGCATCCCCATCTCACTGGAGGAATTCGTTTTCTCAAGGAAAGTGTGCAGCTCTTGCTAGTGTCCTGCCCTGCCCGTCTGTTAGGACACGGTCCTGGCAATGCTGGGAACACTGCAGGGCGGGACGCAGGGTGAGCCTTAGCTGCAGCCGATGAAAGCCTTCCCATCAGTTACAGCCAGAAATGAAGCTTGCCCAGGCACAATTATCAGACACCTCACCCAGTAAGGGCAGAGTGCTGCAGAAATAACCCTCAGGACATCAGGTCTTTATCTATTTTCCTTGCTGATGTAGAAAAGCACAAGTTATATGGGAATCTCATTTCCTGGCGATCCTGAGACAGGGCCCACCAAGGATAGAGGTAATTTAGGGAAGGCTAAAAGGCAAAACAAAAAGGAGGGGAATGAGGGGAAGGTGTTGTCTGATGGTATGAGCACTCTGGAAATGCCAGTGCCAGGTAATGGAGTAGAAAGGGGAGGCTGAAACACGGAGAGCAGAAAGAGAAAAATCTGAGGATGAAAGGGGACAGCAGCTGCCAGTACAGTGTGGCTTTGATGGAGAAAGGATATACATAGCTGCCAAGTTTTTTTTTACCACCTTCATGTGTAACAATTCGTGTGAATTATTTAATGAGCGGATTTGCATAATTTCAAATAATTTGCAGTTTCCCCTTCCATTGCTTCTCATACTGTTGCTATTGCCAGAAGCTGCTGCTAATCTTGGAGCTCTTTTTGTGTAAGGTTTTATAAGAGGTGCTCGCTGAGACACTGTTGCTTCTTCCAGGAACCCACCAAGAGGGGGAAAGGCCCAGGAAGCGGATGGGATTTCTCTTAGGACCCACACCAAAGTCCTATTTCCCAGGGAAAATACAATCTTTTGCAGACTCCATGCTCCTTTCCACCCAGGGTGGGAGGAAGCTGAAGGTGAGCTTGCAACGTGGCATGAGGACCAGAGGAGGTAAAGTGTGGGGAGAGGTCAGGAGACTATCCTCTGCAGAATGGCAGGCAGAAAAAAATTGTGGTGTATTAACATCCAAGGCTAGGGATGGTTTTCTATAAATATGTCTGGGGAGTAAGCACCATGGAGGGGGAGAGCTATTTCAGCCAAAGGACAGTGCTGGCGTAAGAACAAATGGATATAAACTGGCCATGAATAAACTGGGCTGGAAATTAGTCGAGGGCTTCGAACCATTAGAGCAATCGGGTTTGGAGTAGCCTCCCAGTAGGAGCCGTGGGGGCAGAAATCCAAACAGCTTTTAAGAGAGAGCGGACTCCAGCTCCAAAAGGGCGTTGTGATGTGTTGCTGCAACAGCAGGGATTGGATTTGGCAAGTCTGGAAGTTCCTGCCAGCCCCACGCTCTTGTGTTTAAAACATTTTGGATGTTTGACTTCTTTTTTGTAGATAAATATGGCTTTGTGAGCAAAAGCAAATAAACTGCTGCTCGAAAAACTTATCTGAGCACTTTTCAAGATATTTTAAGATGAAAAGAGTTGAAAACAGAAGTTGAAAATCCAGCTCTCACCTCCCTATCAGTGCTGTGACAGCTCAGGGTGTCCTGTCCAGATGGGGGAAGCTGAGAAATGAGGTCTTATTGAAATGTCACCAACCTGTGGGCTCAAAGGGGGCATGGAGATAGGGCATCTTGCAGGCACTGCCTACTGAGTTGCAGAGGGGTCACCCAGTCTTAGGCAGGAAGTGTCCCACCAGGGGTTGCTCAATGGTGGAATGGCTTGAGTTGAGTTTCTGTACCAAATTCCTCTTCACCAGTGTCTTGACAGCCCTCTTATCAGAGGCTCTGGTTCATGTTCCAAACCAGCAGCAAATCTCCTGTGCTGCCCCAGCCCATGTTTTTATTTGCTAGTTCCCACTAAGATGTGGCCCAGGTCAGCTCTGAGCACAAGCTGCCTTCTGCACAGGGCTGTGGATATGTTCCTCACAGCTCACACCATGGCCAACAGCAAAGTCTAAGGAAGATAACAAGGAGAAGACAACTCTACCAGACATCCCAAATCAATACTGGCATCTTTGTAGCTAACAATCACAATAAATCCACCCCCACACACCTTCCATATAATTTGTTCCTGGACCCATGTAAATGTTTCATATCAACAATGTCATGCAGTTTGTGCTTGAACAACAACCCCATGCACCAGTACATGCTGGGGCCACCCAACTGGAAAGCAGCTTGGCAGAAAAGGCCTCCGGGTCCTGGTTGACACCCAGTTGGCCATAAGCCAGCAATGTGCCCTTGCCACAAAGGCGGCCAATGGTATCCTGGGCTGCATTAGGCAAAGTATTGCCAGCAGGTCGAGGGAGCTGATCCTTCCCCTCTACTAAGCAGTGGTGAGGACACAGCTGGAGTGTTGTGTCCAGTTCTGGGCTCCCCAGCATGAGAGAGACATGGACACACTGGAGAGTGTCCAATGAAGGACAACAAGGATGATGAAGGGACTGGAGCACTTCTTATGAGGAAAGGCTGAGAGCTGGGACAGTTCAGCCTAAACAAGAGAAGACTGAGAGGGGATCTCATCAATGCGTATAAATCCCTGAAGGAAGGGTGCAAAGAGGACATAGCCAGACTCTTTCCAGTGGTGCCCAGTGAGAGGAACAGAGGCAATGGGCACAAACTGAAACACAGGAGGTTCCCTCTGAACATCAGGAAACACTTTTGAGGGTGACCAAGCACTGGAACAGATTGCCCAGAGGGGAGTCCCCATCCTTTGAGATGTTCAAAAGCCATCTGAATGCAGTCCTGGGCAGCCTGCTCTAGGTGGTCCTGCTTGGGCAGAGGGGTTGGACAAGATGACCTCCAGAGGTCCCTGCCAGCCTTAGCTAGCCTTTGATTCTGTGTAAGGAGTTCCACAAGCAAATGATGTGTTGTTTAGAAAGATCTACTTTATCCCCAATCTGCCACCTACAGTTTTAATTTGATGCATCCTAATTCTTCCATTGTAAGGAACAGAAAACAACTGACTACTCTCCATCCCTTCTTTCCACCTCACAATCTTGCAGTCCTTTTGCACGCCTTGGTTATCAGTTCACCAAATCTTAGTCGTAGCTTATTGGTTATTCTTCACACAGCTGCAATTCCAGTGCTTCACTTGCTATTTTGTGCCTTTCTCCAAATATTTCCCAAAACTACTCACACTGGGGGAGCATCATGGCATAGGAAGTCCCAGCCCACAAGCAGAAGACGACACATATAATGAATTTATAGGCCCCAGACATATACAGAAGATGAATTTGAGGTCATGGAGACCAGACAGGAGCAGTTTTGAGATGCTGACTCTACTTGGTTCTGCCAGGAGGATCACCCTCATGGAGGAGCTCCAGATGGACCTTCTAAACTGGTCCTAAAGCTGTATCTCCTCACCCATGCAAGATGGCCAAACCCCATTAAACTGCCTGTCCCTTTGGGGCCAGAGAGGGACCTGTCCAAATTCACCTCTAATAGGCTCTGAGCATGATGTAATTTGGGTTCAACAGCCACTCCTTGTGGTGAGAGGGCTGGAATCTGTTACTAAGGTAGTCCATGGCTCTCCTACACATCTCCTACTCTTCTTCCATTGGTGAAGCTCTCTTTCGTTGGACCCATCAGTTCCTGGCATGTGAATGGAGTAACAGCAATTGCCAGGAGTGCTGAAGCACTGTAATTTAGCTCCTCGTTGCTGGGTAGCAATTTAAACCATTGTAATTTCAGGGGACCCATAGAGGAACCCTCCTCTAATTGAGCCTTTTCACTCCAGTCGCTCAGGGATGCTTATACAGAGGACGAGTCACTATAAGAAACACCAATATGAGAAGTCACTGGGAAGGGAGAAGGCAGAGTCCAAGCTGCCCACAAACTGACTGCCAATTTCAGTTGAGCAACAGCATTTCGTAAAATCAACATCCTTTAACACATTTTTGAGAGTTGCTGGTTTAAAAAAAAAGCAGGGGGGGACACAAGAAAATTAGCAATAGCAATTCTGTTGTCTCCCTCAGAAGGTGTTTCCTGGTTCAGGGAGACATGGGCAAGGAAATATGAGGCAGTCAAAGATGACTAGGAGCTCCTTGCCCCTAACGAAGCACAGGGTGAAGCCACAGCTCCTCACCCAAACTTATGGTTAGAGCAACCCATGGTGTGGGAGCCCAGAGGGGTGGCTTTGGGGCAGGGCTGTGTCCCACCACCCATGTCCACCACCCTGAGACCACTTTTGCCTTGAGTCTGTGGGAGCAGAGGAGAGTAGGACGTGTGCCCAGGAGTAGGATGTGTGCCCACACCTCAGACCATACCACTTGTCTTTCCTCATTAATGCCAGCCCTGTTTCCTTGCACTCCCCTCGTGGCTCTGACCTCTGATATTCCTTCTTCTCACCTCAGCCTTCACCCATCACACTGAGGCTGCTTCTGAAAATGCTAATTAAGGCTGGTCACCCATCAGTCCCTGTCTGGGACCAGTCCAACCCAGTTTGCAGGTGAATGTCTTTTCAGTATTCATCAAGCTTCATTCTCTGGTGCTTGGTGACAATTTTATCTTCCTCTGGGGACACAAAAGAAGGAGAGATGATGTTGCTGTAAAGAGATGCTAATCGTGCTATGGGGATCTCCTGAAGTAATCGCAGAGCCCTTTGTTGCGGGATGCCGGGTCTCGTTGTCCTCGGCTCTTTGTTTCTCCTCTGCTTTCTGTAAGATGCTGCGTGGGCAGGAAGGGAGGGTAGAATTTATAAAGATGTTGAAGGGCGAGGGAAGGGCAGTGCTTAATATTGCATTGCAGAGATTGCTACAAGCTGTTTTGAATTGGGTCTGCCTTTTTATTGCACATGTGCAGTGCCAAGCTGACTGGGACAGGGATCTGCTCTCACCCCACATCAGTGGGATAACTACTTTTGTTACTGTTATGATTTCTGGTTTCTTTCTGGCTTGCCAAGAGCTGCAAATGGATCAGATGGGCCTCTGAATGTCTGGGAGGCTCTGACCATACATCTGTGTTTCTTCTTCTGGAGTTTGAGAGGAGCTTGGGGAGTCTCTGGAGGAACGTGTGGAGCCAGTCATGGAATGAAGATGCTTCTGGATTGATGGTGACTGGTGGATTAAGGTGAGTGGGTTCCCACAGGCTGTGCTTCTCCGCCAGTGCAGCATGCACAGCCTGAGGGCAGCCTTTTGCAGTCTGTAGCTAGGTACGTCCAAGATCTGCTTCTCTGCTCCCAAACCTAAGAAAAGGTCACCTTCTGCTTGGTTCTTGGTTGCAGGGGACAACAGCCAACTGGATTGTGGGCTGGTGGAAACCAAGTACTGTGCCTGTGGTTCCTTTGAGGGCTGCTTTGCTATGTCCAACAATAGTGAATTCTTCAGGTACTTCACTGTCCCCACAGGTGAAGCTGCACATGCCTCGTCTTGCCTTGCAACTTGGCCCCATGCCTGAGGGATACATCTTACCTCTTAACCAGCCTGGCATGTCCCAGCCAGTGCCAGCCCTCTGCAACGCCTTTCAGCTATGATGGCCACAGTGCATGCCACAGCCCAGGGGTGTCCCCAGCACACTCCATGGACTGGCAGCTTTGATGCCTGCAGAGGTCTTCTAAGAGATAAATTCTCTCCCGATACTCTCAGCACGCAGTGACTTGAAACAGGGGCTGGCTGTACAGCAACACAGCGAAGACTGGAGCAAACCATATGCTTCTACATGAGAATAACAGCATCATTAAAATCCTGAACCAAGAACTCAAAGGAGCATTTGAAGAGTACACAGCAGCGGGTCCTGAATCCTAACTATCAGCTTCTCTTCCCCTCAAATCCTTTGCATGGGCTGAATGTGAAAGCAAAATATATAATCAATCACAGCAACCCACTTCCTTCCTCCTCAGGTGACTCTCCAGGCATATGTCCACCTCAGGAGCAAGCTGCAGTCTATATAACAGCAAGGAAACAGCAGGGAACAAACAGGTGAAATGAGAGAGAGAAAGA
>NW_008824191.1:522965-541291 GCF_000699105.1 Pygoscelis adeliae
GAGAGAGACAGCCCATGGTCACTGCTTAAACTTTGCTTATTTACAGCAGCAGCATACATATGAAGATCTATAGCACTTACACCCAAATAAATCCTCCCCTGAAGACAGGTGGCAGATTTCCCCCTCCATTATTTACAGCCACTTCTCAGTGAAAACTGCAAGCTGTAAAATGCCCATACAGTGTTGGAGAGATTTATAGTCCTCCTGTATTTCACACACTGCCTTGCCCCGCTGTGCTGCCTTTGGGGAGACATGGCAAATGGACTCTAAGGTGTTTGACAAAGATGAAGACTCATTTATTACTTGATGCTTTGGAGAGAAGTATTTGTACGCAGCAGCCTACATGAGTGGCAAAGGTTAATCCTCCCCTCTCCTGTCAATTCAGTTTTTTATAAGCAAGGGGAAAGCGATGTGTTGGGGAGGAGAGCAGCGAGAGAGGAGAGCCACTGAGCAGCACCAGTGACCCATGTCGCCCTGCGCCCTTGACCAGTGCCAGAGGAGACAGGGAACTTTGTTCTGCCACCGACACATCACCCAGCCAAGCTTGATCTCAGCTTTTTCTTGCACAGACCTTGGTCCTACGGGAGGGGGACTGACATCTTCACTTCTCTGCAGTGGATGGGATTTCCCGAACCCTGCTATTAGAGGAAACTTTTGGCTTGCAGGCCAAAAGCATCCATGACACCCACCACCCTGAAATCCCAGTGGGATGTGCCTGACTCCCTCTCGCACAGTGGGGCATAGGAGCATAAGGCCTTTTGGCAAACTGGGCTTCAGAGTGTCTTAGCCTGGGTTGGGGCCCCACAAACACGTCTCCTTGTCCTCTGCTGGCAGTGCCAACAGTACTGCTCCCTCATCTCTAAAGGTGATGCCTGTGAGTGGGGTTGAGGCAGAAAGCCAGTGTGGTGCCAGCAGGCTGCTAACACGCTGCCTTCTCTGGATATAGACAAAGACCTTCAATCTCCGGGGCTGTCGATAAAGTGCTTTTCAGCAGCACTAAATTCTTGCAAAAACTCGAACATGAAAACATAAAAATAAAAACACAGTGTAAAAAACACACAATAAAAATATAATACCAAATATATCACTTAACTAAAACTGCTGACCCAGCGGCTTTGATGTTAATGCATTGTCTGTAACAGTGTGACGTTCCAGCTGAATACTAACTGGCTGCAGAGCCCGAGCCCAGCCTTGCTTCAGAGGTTTCTGATTTTACTACCCTGATTTCTGCAGTCAGTCTTCCTCTCCTGGGGTTTATTAGGTCTCCTCCCTTGCCACGATCAGCTAAGAGCTGTTTTCACTTTCTCCCCAGTGTTAATTAAAGCTGGGGTGGAGTAACCCCCAGCAGACTCCTCAGTGGAAGAGGAGGAAGAGGAAAACTGAGCCCAGCACGACGGCAGAGTTCGATCAGTGGAGAGCTGTGTTAACAAGAGCCCTATGGATGTGAGAGGGATGAACAGTCAGTGGGGAAGGCAGGAACAGATGGTACCCAGCTACACACAGCATGGCTCCCGGGGTCTGCATGATATGCAAAAGCTCCTGCTCGCTGCACAAACTGCCTCGTGCCTAATGACAGCACCAGTCACAGCCTCTGCAGAGCCATCTCTACCTGTTCCTGTATGCACAGCAAGGAGATATCCCAGAGGGGATCTGGGATCTTCACGTGCAGCTGGGACACGTGAAGGCAGCAGTAGGGCCTCTTGCCAGCTCTCTGAGTTTGGATGCCCAGCATGGCTGGCCAGCGGGGAGAGGGAGGCATTGGTTAGCTGAGACAAAGAAAATCTATTCTGAGGCAGTGGAGAAAGTGTCCCACCTGACCTACCAGATATCCCAGAGGGGATCTCTCCTATTCCAGCCCTCGCATGCTGCTAGCATGGAGATAGCCAGAAGTCACTGACCCCTTTTTGATGGCAAGATGTAAGGGTGTTCCCGTGCAGACCCGATGTAAGAGTGGCAACTCTGTGCAGTTATTCAGTGCCCAGGTGAGGAGAAAGGCTGAGTGAAAGCCTGGCATGAAGCAAGACAAAAGGGAAGTCTCCAGTTGGGGACAGTTTTGAACTGTGATGCCTGGAGGCACAACCGTTGTCCCACATTGGAAGATGTACCAGCTACTCCAAAAGATTCAGGTCTCTTTGTTGATGGAGAGCCCAGTGCGGTCCAGCACAGAATTTCAGACTCATCTACTGTGGTGACTGCTGACCGTTGCCAGCCAAAGAGCGAGGGAAAGGGGTAAGGATGCCCTCTCCTTAGGTTAGTCAAGTCCCTGCACTATGGTAGTAGTCGGGAAGCAGGAACTCAGGCAGAACACAAACTGAAGGCTTGACCCTGGAGGCTTTCACTGCAGACAATCTAAAGATGCTCTTTCAACTACACCTCAAGATGCCGGTCCCAGAGGGTAATGGCGCTGTGTGGCCCTGACCCAGCTTACGATGCTTGCTGAGATAGCAATTGCCAAACAGACAGCTGGGGACAGCTTCCATCCAGAGCCTGTAAATCCACATCATGAGCAGATCCAGCCACGCTCTGTCCTTGGATTTCAACAGGTGGAGCCATATGGAGCAAAGTGATCCAAATTTTCCATTCCTGCAAGGTCACGGTGACCACTCTCTCTTCAAAGGATAGCATCCCATCTGTGCATGGCTGCTTCATGCTGCAGAAGGTAGGTGGTCCCTTTTCTGTCCCTGATTCAGCCAACATCTACCTCCATGCCCAACCTTCCAAAATACATTTTTATTGTCTAACATAGATCCTAAGACAAGCATCAAGCAAAGCTGTTGCTATGGTCTGTGGCTAGGCTACAGCTCCCTGGAGCTTCTCCCTTGGCCACTTCCCTACTGCTGGAAGGAGGACATGCCCTTCACTTCTCCAGCCTGCTACCCTTTTCCTGCCTTGGTACAGATGGTAATGCTGGGCTGAGGCCCATGGTGGAGATGTGTTTGCTGTCTTTAATCACATGGCAGAGGATAAGAGCAAGGCTGCAGCTGGGACACATGAAGGCAGCAGTAGGGCCTCTTGCCAGCTCTCTGAGTTTGGATGCCCAGCATGGCTGGCCAGCGGGGAGAGGGAGGCATTGGTTAGCTGAGACAAAGAAAATCTATTCTGAGGCAGTGGAGAAAGTGTCCCACCTGACCTACCAGCATGAGAAAGGAAGCTAAGGATGAGCTGAAGCAGCAGAGGAGGAACCTAAACTTTACGTACAATCTTGATAGTCTGCCCTCCTTTTTTTCTTTTTTTTGGCAACTTATTCATCATTGCAAGTTGGTATTTGCTCTTCCTTTAACCTAGCTCTTGGCCTTAAGTGACCCAACCTACAGCAAGCTTCTCTCTCACATCACAACACAATGTGCTCGAAAAGTTGTGCAAAACCCTCTCGTTCCTCCAGGCACACCAAAGTGTCCAGTGATGCTGCTCCTTGACAGCAAGGGATATGATGGGGGTCAGGAGGAGGAGAAATGTTTCCCAGTAATGAGTGGTGAGTAGGGAAATTCCTCCAGTAAGTGTATCTATCTACTCACAGGTGTCAGGCAGTAGGAGAGAGATCCCAACAGCCTCCCATCGAGGGTGTGATGCTTGCCTGCCTGCCCCTCTTCCCACTCCACAGCCCATATGCCTCCTACACCTGCAGAGGATTGAGATGACCCTCTCCCCTCTGCTCTCTCATGCTCCCTACTCCCATCAGAAGTCCCAGAGGAGCATGATGCTCTGTGGAGGGCTCCAGCTTGCCTTGCCATGCGTTGTCTGCAGAGTCTTGCATTGGAAGTGCTCCTTAGTTTTAATTAAGGCTTTGAGGACCCAAGTCAGGCAGAAAGAAGAGAAAATGCTAAGAACAGCTAATTTCTTAAACTGCTCTCTGGCACCTTTTGAAACTTACCTCATGTAGCAAATTAAAAATGCTAATAGATGGCCAATAAAAAAAAACCCAAAACCCTTTCTTCTCTGTAATTTCAGTGAGCTGAGTGGCTCTGTGCATCAATTAGTGGTGGGAAATGAGATTTTCTCCATTGGGAAGGACCGGGGTGGAGGCACAAACCCACAGGCTGGCTTCTGAAATGGTTCACTCTCCAGAACGTCTTCAGCAAAGGCACATGGGGCCATGCTGAGCTGCCTTTCTGACTTTTACAACACTTAAAGACTTATTACTCCTTGTTACCTTTTGTCTCAAGGCAGACTGTAAGTCTGGACACTCAGATGGAGATGGAGACTTGGAGCAAGCACTGTCCTTTGTTTTCAGAGGGCTTGATCTCATCTGGGTACTGCTTTAACATCAGTAATTAATACAAAATTAGAACAGGCACATGTGGGCACTACCCTTGTACTGCCTTAAGTTGTCTTTGCAGAGATGCTTGCTATCTGTTATGTTCCCCAGCTGCTTGCTAGCAGCACTCATGGCTACAGTGATCTCAGCTTGTGCTAAGCTGGGATCATAGCAGCTTTATGAGTTTAGAGAGCAAGTGGGCTTTGAAGGCCTTGCAGATCCTAAGGATAAAAGATGGGAAAACCTGCCTTCTCCCCCATCCATGCTCTATCACTACAGGTTTGCAAATGAAAAATATATACCCTTTTTTGCTCCAGTCAGAGATTTGACTACCAAGCTCCTGCTGGCCAAACAGGCACTGTATTAGCCAAGTCCAGAGAGCTTTGGAGGAAGGACGGATATTGATGAATACTGAATGATTTATCCAAAGCAGGACAGCCACCAGAATAGAAATGGCAACGGACACCAACTGAAGACCCTGTCTCATGTGTACCTGCATAGGATATGAGTGAATCAGAGGAGAGATGGACCTTGGGTCTCCCACTCTCAGGAGACTGCCCAAACATCAGGATGACTGTGAAACATGTGAAAAGGTCTGCAGTCCCTTGGATCTGCCAGGCTATGCATCATTAGTGTGCGATTGCTCCTGGAGCAAGAAGGGGACTATGCTATTTCTACTCAACAGCATGAGCTTATTCCCTTCTTGCGCCTATGTTTACACCCTTTTCATTCTTGTCTCCCAGTTGTCTTTTTCAGGAAATACCTAGCAGTGAGCTATGTCTTGGAGGCCTTGGCCCAAGACAAGCACTCAGTTAAATATACAGTCCCAGCGTATTGATTTTACAGGTCAGCTGGAACACCTCGGAGGTAAAAAGTGCAGGGAGCCTGAAGGAGGTCATGGAGACCATCACAGTCACACAATTTGGCCCATATCCAGTGGCTCTGCACTTAAAAGCTTTCAGCCAACTAAAAGCAGCCTTGGAGCACCATGAAGGTCTGAATAATAACTCTTAAGCATGGTTAATGAAGCTTCTGGGTTTGATGTATTTCAGCCACATCGTGTGTTCCTTCTCCTTCCACTCTCCCATCGCTGCAGCAGAGCAGATGGGAAAGAATCAGAAAATTACAAGTAGAAGCTTCTACTTTCCCTCTGAAATTGTCTTGACTTTTGAGTCCCTCGAGGGCTACGCAAGTTTCTCACATGGCAGGCCCAGCCAAATGAACAGTGACACCTTCCTAATTGCACAGGGCAAGGAAGGCTGCTCGGTGAGAGCAGGGGGAGAGGACAGCGCGTTCCCAGGGGTCCATGACCTGCTCCTTCCACCGTCACAGCAGAGGCAGAGGGAGCGGGGAGATAAGGTAGCAATGGAGACCCTGGAGGAGCAGAGGAGTTTCTGAGCAGCAGCTGGGTTTCGAGTTCAGCTATCACACACCAGGTGCTTCAGGGGGTTTGAAGGCTGTTGTAGTCAGGGAGCCTCTCTGCGTTAGCGTAAGGCAAGAGAAAATCTGCATGGCTGGGACGACAGGCTGCTCCTTCTGCAGGGCAATGTTAATGCAAGGGCCCCAGCTGGTGCCCCAGTTGGGTGCGGGCAGATTCGCAGGCATTAGTCCTCAGAGTACAGCGAAGGAAAGGATGATGCTGTCCAGATTTAGGGTGTTGAATATTTCTTCTCCTCATGGCCAAAAGACAGGACCAACGTCTTTGCACTTGAACCGCCCCACATTCAGTGCAGTACAACAAACACAACCCAAGGGCAGGTCTCAACAGGAGCAGAGCTAGCTTCCACTGCTGGATTGCTGCCACGAAGGGTTTTCCCACTGTTTTTTGCAGCTCTGTAGCAAATATGCTTCAGGCTCACCACTAGCTCTGTTACATTCACAGATATATAAGGAAGAAGGAAGGGCAGGTCTATAGCTCCAGCTGTGCCCAGTAGAACAGGCAGAGAAAAAACAGCACAAGCTTGCATGACCTTGGTGATCTACATGTCAGCAAACGATGGCTGGATGATGATGGCATTTGCCAGCACTGAGGAGCAGAGCCATGTACAGTCAAGTAATTTTTTTCAGTGGATGGTTGGAAATCTTGTGAAAGCAGTGTTATTATGGTTGTTTTTGAAGATTCACCTTCACTCATGGTGGGACATGGTGCTCTATCCAGGTTTTGAGAGATTTGCAGCAGTAGCTGGTGTCTAGATACTTGCCTTATTTCAGGTCACTTGCAGACAGAAACTGTCTCATGAGCGGTTGATTTTGATTTCTAGAGTTTCAGTTTTTCTTCTGTCACTACCCTCCATCCTACACAGCAGCGCAGGTGTCACAGCCACAAAGGGCCATTTTGCCTAGCTAGGCACCCTGGCTAGGACAAGCTTCTGTGCTGCTTACCGTGCTTTCCCTTTCCTCTGCTGGGGGCCACTGCCTGAAACTCCTTGAGAAAGCTCAGCCTCTCCCTGATTCCCCAGCGAGAGGTGGTTGCACTGCGAGCATGCCATAGCTGGGCTATCAGCAGCTGCAGCTGAGAGCCCAAGGACAAGGGGCCAGGGAGAAGAGGACCATGCTGCCCTAAGCAGTGTCCATGGGGACCTAGAACCAAGACATCCAGGGCTATAAGCTTTTTATCTTACACAAACATTAAATTCAATTTAACACAAAGGAGGGAAAAATGAGATTTACATCTTCCAGATTCTGCTGGCCTGGTACACAAACTTAATTAGAAAGACTGAAATGTCATCATCTCCTGGAGGAGGGTGAGCATCTTTTTCCAAACCCTGAGCATCTTTCTTGGATGCACTCACTGGCCAAATAAACGTGATCTGCTATTTCTTAAACAGCAATGTCTCATTGTAAAGAGTGGCGAAGTGACCCCGTGGAAAAAGAACAATCATCTGCTCATCCTCTATTCCATTTAGGAAAAATTATTGACCTGTCCTAACCTTACCTAGATTGTGCAGGTTTTAAAGGGAATCCTGGACCTGACTGTGCTTTTGCAGCCTGGAAAAGCCCTGGGGAGAGTTGGAGGCACAGGATCTCTGAGCTGTGCAGCTCCCGGCTGTAGCAGCAGCTGCAGGCAGGGCAGAGACCATATGGAGGAACACAGGTCAGTGCCTCTTGGTGCCTGCCTCAGCTGTGCAAAGCATGAGCTGAAAAGAGCCACAGTGACAAGCAATGGTCTTGTACTAGTAGATGCTGACATCTCCAAGGGGCCTGTGAATTTCACAAGTGATTATTTAATCTAGCAGGTGATGAGCAGTCTGACCTGGACATCTTCCTAGTGGAGTAAGTGGTAGCCATGCTTGCAGGACATCAGGACTATGGTTCCCAAATGGGGACCTGGTATCTACAGCATGACAAGGAAGTCACAGCAGAGGACCTGTGGCTGTCCTTGGGAAGTGTACTAGTCAGTGTTTCCTCCTCAGGGGTACAAACAGCCTTAAAACATCTTGCCTCTGCCATGGGATAAAAGCCAAGGTTGGACTGTTCCCATGGAGCAGCCAGGTCATGGCAACGTGTTTGTGCAGTGTTTCATGTTTTCCATTCCAGCTCTGCTCCATTCTCTGCAGCATCTTTCACAGCATGGGGAGGGTGTGTGCAGGATGGAAAATCAGGAGGATGTGGGGTGTGACATGAAAAGCAGAGATAGGGTGGAAAGCAGGGGCTAGGGGAGGTGGAGCATGCATTAGGAGCCTGGGGGATGGAAATGGCCCTGGGACTGGAAGCTTGGTTTAGGGAGATGTAAGAGTATGGAAAAAGGAGACATGGAGATGAAGGGAGAGAGGTCAGATGGGTCTGTAGGATAGCCTCCAGATCTTTGTGGCAGTTTGTGTTGTCTAAGGCCTGCTCCTGCGGGTCAAAATATTTGAAGACAAGTGTATGGGGAACAATCAGGCAGTGGTGATGGGAAATAGAGAAGATGAAAGTTCAGGACTTCTGCAGAAATGCTTGATCCTGCCTCAAAGGGAGGGAGAGAGAGAGATACTAGACTACTCCATGAGATACCGTTATGATGCCAGATCATGAAGATCTGACATGAATTCCTGGCTTTCAGGCAGCTTGCAGAAGGCTATGATATGCAATGTCCATGAAGAGATTTTCATTCAATTAGAGAAGAGCTCCTTCTCCTAGCAGGACTCACTACTGGACACTGTTGCATGGGACCACCCAATCTCCTAGCCAGCTGAGGGGAGAGCAATCACATCTTACCATAGCGGGCTGTGCAGGGCTTTGCAGGGCTGAACCCTTGTTGTGCTCTTAGGACAGGCAGTAGGAGCTGCATGGGCAACCCTCAAGTATGTTTGGAGGCCCTTATGAAGTTATTCACATCCTACCCCCAGGGCTGTTAAAGAGCCACCCAGTGAATTTCAGGGCAGTGGGGGAAGGCTGTGCCAGGGTTGATTGGGGAGTATCTTCCACATGATGTTTTCTGAAGGAATTACGGGGTAAATGGAGGCAGACTCAGTCTGTGCGGGCTTGGCTTGACCCCTCTCCAGGTCACTCTTGGACATGCCCTTAGAGATGACAGATCCTAATCTGCCTTGCTGACAAGTCAACCCCCAAGCCCTGGTATCCAGTCAGTTTGGAAAGAAGGCTGGTCACAGGTCTATGCCAATGCAAGAACATAGTCTAGACATGGCCATGAGACAAGAAACCCCTACCAGAGAGGTGTCAAGCTGAACAACACAGACAAGATGCTTCCAAGGAATGCTGGGAGGTACCTCTAGTGCTGTGATCTGACTAGGATGGGTCCTAAGCCTTGTGCCCAACAGGAGTGGTCTCCCTGCCCCAGTATGGCCCACAAAGCACATTCTCCTCCGAGCTGAACCCCATTAAACCATCAATTTCTCAGTTTCCACTCAATTACCGAGATCAATGACCCCTTAGCTCTGCTTTTCTCCATACATTTCCTGCTTCTTCCAAATGTGGAGCAGTTAATTGCAGTTCACTGCTCATCCTAATGTTTCCTCCCTCGCTCACTTTCTCTCTCGCCTGTAATTTACTGGCATTTCCTAAGCACGTTTAGGCTATGTTGGCAGCTGGATTCTGCGATAAGGTTTTTTGACATCTAGTGATTGTTGGTCGATAACATTTCTATCCCATAATGAACAGAGGAGGGGGACAGGGAGGGGAAGAGCAGAGAAGGAGCGATCTTCAACAGTTAGGAGATGAGATCATTATCTCTTGGAAATATGGGAAAGGCAGAAGTGAGAGCAGAGAGGCGAGGCTGTCGTCACAGCTGAGAACAACCTAATAATCGCCTTTCACAGGGCAGGCATTGCTTGGTATAAACACAGGTGCCCCAGGGTGCTCTCTGCTTTCCTGGCTCCAACCATAGGGCATCTCAGGGAGGGAGTCTGATCACATTGCAGGGGATGCAGCCGGGGAGGGGGAAATACAGGTCTCACTTTCCCTCCAGCTAGCAGTATCGCTTGCTGTTGGGTCTGCCCGTGTGTTCCTGGGTGCTAGCGGGCAGCCAGCCCGCTGCTGGGGTCTCCAGGGTGGGGAGGGTAAATGAGCCTTTTCCCCCCAGTGGGCTGGGGGACCACATCTCCATCTGTCTTCCTTCCTCTTTCAGCTGATCTAATTTAAGACCACGTCTGCATTGACAGACCTGCGCTTGCAAATTCCAGCCTGGCTGGTGAGCTCACTGTAGGCTGAGGCAACAGGGTGTGAAGCTGTTTGTGCCTGGGCACCATCCAAGCAAATCAAGCCTGCTAAAAGTCAGGGTTTGTGTGCTTGGGTTATCAAGACCCAGCTGCGCCTGACCTGAGATGGTAAGCCTTCAGAGTCCTCCACTATGCGATGAGGACTTGCTGTTTGGGGTTTGTCTTGGCTCGGACCTCTGTGCTGTGCTCTGTTTTGCAGGATGGACGTGCTCTAAACAGGTTGAATGCACCTAGGTGCAAATGCTGTCTCTCATGAAGAGGCCAAGGCGTTTAGCACAAATGCTTTTGTGTGGGCTGGGGACCATGCATAGTGGGTCGTGTTCATGCAGTGACACAGGCACTTTGTGTGGACTTGGCATGAGGACACACTTAGTTCTTCTTTTGTCTCTCAGGTTGCAAAGTGATGATGCTTCATAGCATGAAGCTCCTCTGGCCAAGGGCTGCCTATTTCCTGGCTGCACAGTACGGTGGAGCTTTCTCCTGAGGTCCCAGGCTGATACTTTTCAGCAAATATCAAAGCTAGAAGTGCTTTCACGACCTTGGGCTTCTGGTATGGGTCTCACATTGCTGTGTGAGCCTTTCTGGGCACTGATCCATGCCTTCAGCACCGTGGGCTGTGTAGGCTGAAATTGCAGCAGTAACCTGGACTAGACAGGGAGGTGCCACCCCTCTGAGAAGTGCATGGTGCTTGATGCTCACGTGGAGCAACGGGAGATAAGACAACCTGTTGCTCTTGACTCCATGCCCAGTCGGATCTTCAGCTGGAATAAATCAGCTGAGATCCACAGCATGCAGAGATTCACCAGGCAGCTGGGCATCTGCCTGTCACTGGGTAATGGCATTGCAACCTTTTGCAGTCACAAAATTAGTGATGGAGTTAGTGAACAGAGAACTGCTCACTTCTAAGGAAGTCCCAGAGCAGCAGATTGCTGGCAGCAGGGAGGATATGCTCAGGAAGCATATCTACATGCTTGTCCTACAGTATTTGTTTGAGGTCAATGCTGCTGGCTGCTGTCAGGGACTTCTGGTGAGCCTCAGTATGGTCATCTTTATCATCTGCCCTGCAACGGTGCCTCCGTCTCTACTGGCTACAGAGAGGGTTGAAAGCAATGGTACCTCTTGTTAAGGAGCCAAGCTGAAATGTAGATAGGGTGAGGCTGGACCTGGGTTTCTTCTACTGCCTGCGAGTCTTTTCATCACTGGAGCCTAAAGGGTGCTTATCTCTGCTTCTGCCCATGACCTGTCCCCAGCCCACCCCAAGTTGCTACCAAGGACCATAAGGACGGGCAGCGAGGGTCAGAACCAGCCTCCTCTTCCCAAATCTGCCCTCTGCCACTTCCAATTAGCAAAAATTCTGGAGAGAAGCACAAGAGACAAGGTACATATGGCTATACCCTCTCCACTCCCACACCTCTCAAGATGGTATCTTTGTCCTTAATAGCTCTTGATGGGATTTTTTTTTTTCACTCACGTTGCTTAGTCACTTTTTGAAACAGTCGAAACTCTTGTCATCTGCAAGAGCTGCTGGCAATAAGTTCTGCAATTTAAATATATATTGAGGGGAAAAAAGTGCACCCTTTTGTGTTTTGCACCATTGCCTGGTGAATTCCCTGGGTGCTTCTTTGCCCTTGCATTGTAAGCAACAGCAAAGAGAAATACTTCATTTGCTACCTTCTTTTAACCTGTCAGGTTTTTCTCGACATCTCCATTCAGCTTTTTTTCTGAGCTGCAGATTCCTAACCTATTTAGTCACTTTGTTTCCAGAGCTGTTCTGTGCCTCTGATCAGTCCTGCCACCTTTCCCTCTGCTGTTTCCAGCTCTGTGTCTTATCTGAGAAAGAGGTCAAGGTCACACACCAAATCTGAGATGCAGCTTCACTGCGGTCTGTGCAACCGCACAGCTATCTTCTCCATTCCTCTCCTAATAAGACACAATTTTCTGTTTGCTTCTTTGACTGCTGATGAACAGGAGGCTAAGACTTCTGTAAATCTATCCACGCCAAATCCACTTTCGGGAGGATAATAGCTTGTTGGATACAGCTGTGTGCATCTCTTGGTTTTTCCCCAGGTGCAGCACGAGCCACGCAGAGCCAGCAGAGCTACAGGCTACTCATTGCAACCTTCATAACTGAGTCAAGTCATGGTATGGAAGCAATAACCTAATTCAGCCACAGGGTTTCTGTACCCCAAATCAGGCAGGGCAGGTGGGACAGGGCTTGCTTTAGGCTGGTAAAATATTAATATCTCTGCTGGTTCCTGAGCTGGATTTTAAGGGTGTTTTAAGACACTCCCCTCTTCCCAACCCTGCTGCTATTTCTCCTGGAAGACAAAAAGCCTCTGCTTCCTCAGCACACCCTTTCTTCCTCTTCTTCCTCCCACTGCTCTTAATTTGGTCCCTCATTTATTGGGTCAAGGAAAGAGGAACATCCCATATGTTCTTACCAATCACTCCAGATAAAATTAATGGGATTTCAGGCTAACAGGACTCAGAAAAGGATATTTTATCTGACTGAGAAATGTAACCACATGCCTCAGACTAACGAAGAATTACCTGTTGAGAACCAGAAATTAAGGAGAGGAGCTGCCAGATGCTCTGTTTGGTTGTTAACATCATCCAACTTTTAACCCCCCCTTAGTTATCAGATTCTGCAGATAAGCTTAAAAAATTGCAAGATCTAAAAAATGGGAAGCATTTGCTCTTTGCTATTTTAGGAATACATTGCCCAGCTTTTCTCTGCAACTAGGAAAGCAAATACTCTACTCTAGAAACTGAAAAAAACCAAGATGAAATTTGCTGGAAATAGCCCATTTCCACCACGGGGGAGGGCTTAAGAAAAATGAACACCACCAAATAAACTGATTAAATGGCAGGAACTGTGCACTGTCTTTCCATCTGTACAGCTAGCAGAACAGCAAGGAGAAAGGGAAGTAATGCCTGGGGAAGGACGTTTCTGGAGGTGCTTGTGGGGAGGATGGTCTGAGAATGGGACATCTGATTTTTGAGTCCTCCTCAGACAGGAAAAGGAGCTCAAAGGCGTTTCTTCACCATCCTCCCAGCAGAGGGAACTATCGGTCCTTGCTGGAGGTAGGTCATTTTGAAGCTGGGAGGTTTTGCAGATCTTCAGGGCACACCTACGGGGGTAGCTGCGGTCTGCATTGGGGGCCACAGACAGCTGGCCTGTGTGCTGAGGTGGCAGGAGATGTTTGCAAGCTCACAGACCTGTTTCATCCTCCAAATTAGAGCCCATGTAGCAGAGGCCAAGCCCTGCCTGCTCTTGCGTAGGGTGATGGTAGCTCCTGCTGCCTCTCTTGGTCACCTCCTGCACCAAGATGGCTCTCTTCTCTTCTCTACACACACATCCCTTTAGGAAAGCAAAGGGGAAATGGATGCTCTATCTCTCCCCTAGCACAACCCCTGTCTGTACAAACCCTGCCTGGATTTGCCATCTGATGCCCAAAGTCCATGTTAGCTCTGCTTTCCTCCCACCACCCAAGGGGCATTACAAGATGCTGGGCTGCTGCACCCATAACATAACCCCATTTTTATTTAAGAAGTACCATAAAAATGCTAAAAGCAAAAACCAACCAACCAAAAACCAAAATCTGTAAGGGAAAAGCTGTATCTAAGGCAGCAAAGTAAAAAAAAAACCACCAGATTTGTTGCCTGAGTACCTTATTTCTGCCCCTTCCCACCTACGCATTATGGTGCTGTCTTTAATGGCACTCAAATTTACTGTTTTTTATAGGTCCCCATACCTCATTTAATCCAGGAGATAGATGCATAAAGAGGACAAATTAAAGTTACCCAGATAATCATGAATCTCCCTTTTCCCAGTTTTTGCCTGCTTGACCCTGCAGCCTGAGGAATGGACTTTCAGAGCAGTTTTTATGTGATGCTGCTGTAGCCGTACGCGCAGCCAGACACACATACACACACACACGCACGCTGTGGCCACGCTTGCAATGCAGACAGTGCGCCGGGGGTCTGCAGGGAGGTGAGTGACTCCCAAAGAGCAGATTACACCTCTCTTCGCAGGTACGTGAAAACGCTCGGTGCGCTTCAAGCACAAGCAAATGGCTAATGAGAGGAGGAAGCTGGCGTTTTATTGTGCAGTATAATAGAATAGCAGAGCAAAACACAATAAAAGGCAGACAGCCATATCCCCACAACATAAACCTGGCTGGGCTTTGGAGCACTTGGGGTCTATTACACAAAACTCCGTGGCCTGGGGAAGGCAAAGGATTTCAGCTCCATTTACTGACATTAAGCAGGGCTGCTGCTAGCATAGGTTCACACAGTTACAACCTCTGGCAAACTCTCCTGCACGTTGACTGTCCCTGAGATATCCCTGGAGATATCGCAGGATATCCGCCCAGGAGAGCTGGATGGTCCTGTAGATGCCACACCAGTCATTCCCAGTCCTTCGCAGTCTGGCTGCCTGCTGTTTTTTTTTAGCATGGCTTTCATGCTGTCCCCCTTTCTGCTTTTCACGTCCCCAGTGTGTCCAGACCCAGCAGCTCAAGGCTCCCCAGACGGCTGCTACAGCCCAAGCCTGTGTGCTCTGATGGTGCCGTGGCTGATGGCTCTGTTTGGTTTGACTTCTTGCCAGCCTGGTTCAGAAGATGGATGAGCTTTGTTAACCAGCAAGTGGCTCTAGAGAGGGGACTAAGGACTAACATACATGCCAGAGCCAAGACACTGTGTTGTCTTCTGTCCTCTGCTTTGATGTCTTATAATGCATGTCACACGTTAGAGAGGGAGATTCAGAACTCTGCAATTAGGGCTGATTTGTTAACATTTGCTAGGCATATATCATTCCTGAGCTGCAGGACTTCTGGGCTCTTTCAGACTGTGCTATTCAGCATGTCCATGAGCAAAACCTTTTTCTTTTTTCTCTTCCCAGCTTCATGTGAGCCTTTCCTTCTTCCAACCGTTCCTCCTCTGATGCTGTGCTCTGGACTACGCTCAGTTGCTGATGGACTTCGACATCTCCATCAAAGATGCAGAAGGTGAGTCCCCAGGTGCGCACAAGCTGCCAGTGCAGAGGTGACCTGTCCTGGGGAATTTGTTTTGTTTTTTTTTTTACCACAGGTACCTGCCCATGGCTCCACAAGCGGTGCAGACGGAGTGCTCTGCTCAGATGCATTTCCCATCCCCAGATAATCACAGGCTGCTTCCTTCCTCCTCCAGCCACCCCTTCCGCTGCAGAAGACCTCCAGCCTAGGTAGCAGCTCCCCACCCAAAAAACAGCCCTCTGCTCATCTTTGCCAGTATCCTCTAAACCTCTTCCACCTTCATCTCGCTGAAAGATGAGGAACACAGCCACACCCCACGCCCCAGGCGGAGGTGTACGTGGCTCCATCCAGCACCATAATGCCACCGGCAGATTTGCTCTCTGATCCTTCCTAATAATTCCTGCCTCTCACTCTGCAGTTTTCATCACCACAGTTCATCAAGCTGACGTTTCACAGAGGTGTCTGTGGCTCCACGATTTTGTTCCTGTGCAGCAATGCCTTGATCAGAGCAAAGGAAGTGCTTTGAAAACCTAAGGAAGCCTTTTCAATATTCCTCCAGTAGGCTGATGGGGCAGCAAGAGGGACTCCTGACTAACACCTGCTGTATAACATACATAACTACATGCTGCAGAGTCTGCCCTTTCTTCCTCCCATCTCTCCATTCCCCATAGCCAGGTTTCACATGGGGAGCAGTGCTCACTGTAAACTCATCACCTCTCCAGGCTGCTAGCACCAACCTTCCCACCAGGACAGAGTTTGAAATCAGTTGATGTTGCTCTTGGATTTTTTCCCTCCCTGGGAGCAATGTGTCCTTCGCATGGGTCAGCACATGTGTGTGGGTGGACAAGAAGGCAGTGAAACAGGAATTGTGATGCTCACTGTAGGAAGGTGGCTTTCCAGCAGGGCTTCTTGGAGCAAAGAGTCCCACTGGGAAGCAAGAGCAATGCAGGGAAGAAACACCACTGCCTTGCAAGGCAGACATGGCATATGAAGTCCAGGGAAGAGGGGTAAATCCCCCCCCAACTGCTGTCCCCAGCCGTCCTTGTGGTAGCATCTCGCCACGTGCTGTCCAGAGCCCATTTCCGCACCCTTGCTGCCCTGCTGTACATTGCAGTGTTGTGTTAGAGAAGCATAACTCCACACGTGACACCCGAAGGGTGAAAGGCAATGGGCTGGTTTGAAATTATGATGCCACCAAAAAAACCTCATAGCAAGGGTGGATGTGCATGGGAGGGTGGAGGTAGGGCTGCGGGAAAAGCCATATGACAGGGTCAGCTCAGGTGTTTGGCTGCTGAAGGGCTGTGGGGAGTTGGCTGCTCAGAAGACCTGTAGTGAAAGGAAGCAGGAGGCCTCAGAGATAAGGGTGGGGGCAGTTTGGATGTACCCAGTGAGGCAATGGCAAATAATAGGTTAATAAGGCAGAGACTAAGTCCTGCCTAAATATAACCACCATGCAGTGTGGTTAGACCATGTCCCCAGCAGGTCATTCCGGTCCTGGCCTGACCCAGTCGCAGGGACATGAATAGCCATCTGTGAGTTTTGGTGTGGAAAATATTACTAATTAAAATTAAAAAAAGGAAAGCAAAACATCTGTACTCGGCAGCATCTGTCATTCTTGCTTCTTCAGGGCATCGTGCTTGGAAACTTTAAAAAGAGAGGGTATTTTTAGTTTGAAAAAAAATTAAAAGCATAATTTTAAAATTAAAAAAAAAACAACCTTTCTTTTTTTTCCCATTGCTGCCTGTGCAGCCTCAGAGAAGCTCTCCGAGTGCCCGCCAAGGAGTTGAGTGTAGGGAGGGAGTGGGTGTGCGGGAGGGCAGGGGTCGCAGTTCCATCCTTCCACGTCAAGCCAGTGGGAGACAATTTAATTTATTTTAATTTGGTGGAAAAGACCAGGGAAAGCTTAGAAGAAAGCAGCTGACACCAGACGAGGGGCAGGCGTGCAGGTGCTACCTGAGCTTCCCAGGTGGGTGCAGCCCCTGTGGCCCCAGCTCAGCCCCACGGTGCTCCCCTCTGGACTCTCACTCCATCTCCACACCGCAGTGCCATCCCAGAGCCTGGTCCTCGGCCACCATCCAGCAGTGACCCCATCTCAGAGGCACCATGCACTGCCTCCAGCCTCCAGTGCTGTGGAAAGTAGGAAAGAAAAGCAAAACTCTTGCCTAAGCACCATCTGTCCCCCAAACATGCATGTGTCCTTGCCTTCCTCCCTCCTGTCCTATAGCCCTCACTGCCTGCTGGCAGAAGCCCCATCACAGCCAGCACATTCTTTGGGGATGGAGGGTCACCTGCCCCAGAGACAGCCCCAGACCCATTCTGCAGACCAGTTTGATTCCTGCATCATCTGGGTTGAGCTAGCTGGGAAAATGGTAAGGCTTTTCTAAAGGGCAGAATAATTGTTTTCACTTTTTCACATGAATATTTTCTAGATTTTTTTTTTTAGTGGATGGTAAAATTACCCTAGGGCTTGTGTGGTTGCCTGCTTTAATCTTGAGAATTTTGCAGTTTTTAATTGGGAACCTGAAAGATTGTGAATGAAACAGAAATCTCTGTCTAGAGGGCTGAGTCTGCGGTAAATACAGAAAGCCTAAGGAGACAGGGCTGGCAGGGAGGTCTCTGCTGCTCTGTAACACCATCGAGCGCTGCAGGATGCCGGCCAGGGAAGTGGGTCTGTGCGTTGTTCAGGCTCTCCAGTACCCCATGGACCACTCGCTTGCAGAGGTTTTTTCAGTGGTGGTGGCACTGGCTTTTGAGAGCAGGCTCATAATTTCTTGGCTGCTACCAAGATGAAGGGCAGTCATCCGTCCTCTCCACCCAAGGCTAACCTAAAGCTAGGGAGAACCAGATGGGAAATGCCAGGGTTTATTCAATGGCCAGGCATGGCATAGGCTTTCCTTCACCCATGGGCCTTTCTTTATTAGGGGGACTCAAAAGAAATCATTTCTAGGAGCAACCTGCAAGGTACAACTGGTTTTTGTACACATTTAGGTGTCTACAGATGCGTTGGAGTACAAGCGCTTCTGTGAAGACCCAGGAGAGATGTTCTCTTCCGTGTAGCAGATGCCTCCATCTGCTGAAGCATGGTGCAGAGCATGGGGACCTGATCAGGCGTCTCCTACCCTGTTGCCCTCTCACTGGCAGCATGCCTTCTCCCCGCATCCTGCCCATCACCCGTGCCATAGCCATCTTTGCAAGGGCAGAGGGGGGCTCTGGAAGAGCAATGTGGTGTCTTGGGAGTGGGTATCTCAACCATTCTTCCCCCCAAAAGACAAACAGAAACGAGACCTCCTCCACCAGGACTCTGGGGTGTTGTGCTGTCTCTGCCCTGCTGCAAGATGTAGTTTGTCTCCCTAAATCAGCAGGGAAATGAAAATGATAATTCAAGGCATGGGTGATGGG
>NW_008824191.1:541334-554608 GCF_000699105.1 Pygoscelis adeliae
CCAAAAGTCTTGCGCTTCTCAGACAGATGGCACTTGGCAGAGGCTGCTGTCGTACTGCTTGTGCTTGAAGCCTGGCTTGTTTTTCTGGGGGAGGGCAACCCACGGAGGGGAAGTCGTAAACGCCCCCAGCCCCAAAGTCACGCTGATATCAACCCAGAGCTCTGCCCAGAGCCTGGGGATGCAGGAACCATGCTGCATTTTGGGCAGCAATTGCTGGTTTGTTATTGTAGGGTCACTTGGGAGCACATTGAGCAAGGGCAAGGCAACGTACGCAGGGACACATGGTAAGTGCCGGAGGGGAAGGGCATGAGTTGTTTAGTCTCTATTTCTCAACAGCTCACGTGGAGGGGAGCTGCCGTTCGGAAGGTTTGGGGATTTTGATTATTTTCCGGAGGGTTTCCAGCTCTGCCTGGCCAAGGAGCCAGGGTGTGCCAGGCGTGCGTGGGCACACGCATGTGCATGAGGAGACCCCCCGTGCACGTGAAGCCGGGAAGCTGTTGCAGGGACAGGAGCGTAGCCCCGCATTGCCTCAGCTGCAGCCCATTAGCTGACCATGCTCTCTGCTCCTAAATCATTTCCTGAAGGGCTTTTTTCAAACCAAAAAGAAAAAATTCCCCCTCAAGCCTGGTGTCCCAGAGCTGCTTTCATGCCTGGCTCCGTCTACCAGGAGCCTTGCCCGGGTGTGCAAAAGGTAACTTCGAGTGCCGGCAACCCTCCCCTCTGCGGGGGTGGGAGCCCAGGGACCCAGACTGAAGCTTTTGTCTTTTTTTTTTTTCCTGCTTGTGACTTTTTAGCAGTCCTTAGGGGACATTCCAAGTATGTGGCCAGGCATGGAGATAGTTTAAAACACATTAAGTTCACGGACAAGGTGTCATTAGGGCTTCTTTGGAGGGGGAGAGAGGGAGGAATTATTTGAAGTTCATTTGCCCAGAGGGAGTGCTCTCTGAAGAGGAATGGTTTCGGGGCACGGTGGGTCTGTTTCAGGGTTTTCACTCTTCCTGCGACTTCGAGGAGCTATTTCTTTTGAAGACGTCGGTTGTTACGGTGCAGGACAGGACAGGGAACAGAAAGCATCAAGAGTATTTCGCCTGCTCTGCCTTTAAAGTTGCTTTCCCCAGACTGTCTAGGAGAATGGGTCGGAGCCCCAGAGTCCCGTTTCATGGGAAATATCAACCTCTTTGTTGTTGTTGTTCCAAATAGGAATGAAAAATGTAAATTTCTGGTCAAGCAAACATTCCTCAGGGCTGTTCTGGAAAATTGAAGTGACACTTTCTCAGCATTTTTGTTATATTAAAATTCAGCATGCAAATTGGGTGTGTGATATATATTACGTAACATATTGTGAGCGAGTCACAATAGAATATAAAGTATAAATCTAAACTCCAAATTGAATGGTTTCCTCTAAATATGTACCAAAATGATACCTTTCTGGCAAAAGGTTTGGATTCTACTGAAACAGCTTCTTCTCCTTTTGTTTTGGAAAACTGGCCTGTTGCAAATAAATCTGAGCCGTCTGCAGGCATCATCCCAAGCCAAGCCTGCCCTTCCTCGGGGCCATCTTTCCATCAGGGCCATGTCCTCTGGGAGGAGAGGGCTCCTTCCACTGCTCCCCGGTCGGGTTTCGAAAGAACTTCCTGGTGGCAGAGGCAGGGACTGGATTTTTACCTGGTCTGCTGGGTTCTGGGTTCATCTTGATACCCATCACCCACTTTCTGAAGGAGGCAGGAGAAAATTGGCCTGACCTGGAAGAGTTTATCTTTTTTTTTTCCTGTAATAAGTCTGCAATAAGTCCCGTAATAGAGCTGTTTTTTGGTTTTTTGTTTGGTTTTTTTCCTTTTCTTTTGGTGCTGTTGTCCATTTGAGGAATGATGCAAGGGAGCTTTTTCTAAGTCCTCCCAAGCAGAAATGTTACTTCAATGCATGTACTAAAGTGTGTTGTGGGTGCTGAGGAAGTTGAGGAAGATGAGGAAGGCAGGTAAGCCTGGGCTGGCAGTCACTGGTGGTGCAGGAAAGGCTGGTGGAAGCCTGGTGGACTTGGCAAGAGCTGTTTCAGCTCGTTATATGACCTGATGGCTGCTAAGCAAGCTGGGGGTCTGGCCAGCCCCCCAACCACTCAGCCTTTGCTCTGCTCCGGGAGGCTGGGGCACGAGACACCAGCTCAACATGATTTCCCTGGGGATCTTGCTTCCACGAGCCCTTCTGGATTTCTTCATTACATAAAAAAAACCAAATGTGAAAATTGCCCTGCTTCCTTCAAGATGGGATATGGGCTTGTTTGGGCTGTGAGCCATGGAGATTGATGAATCTGCCTGCAAAGACTTCATTCGTGTACCTCCCAGGCTGGAGCAATATAACCCAGCCGCAGCTCAGTGTGCCTTGCCAGTGCTAGAGCGGGATCATGTGTGGGGACAAGGACGTGGCCCGGAGGGGCTCTGACAGTTTGTCCAGGGAGGACCAAGCTGGGCTGGCACCAGGTTTGGCAGTGTGCTGGCTGGTGCACCCGGCTAGGGCTCAGCAGCTCTCGCTCGTGTCCGTGCCACTGAGTCACTGTGTGGTCTGGGGCACATCCCATACCCCTGCCTGCCTCGCTTCTCTGCATCTGAGAGATGGGAGAGGAAAACGTGAGTCTGCCACACAGCCCCTGGAGAGCTACTGTTGCTAGAGCACGACTGGGAAGTGGTTACTCCCCAGCCTTGCTCAGGAAAGGCTCTGGATTAAGGAGGTCCACGGAGACTCATGACTATTCCCACCATTTTGGATCAGCCCTGAGTGAGAAGAAAAACCCAGAGCTGGCCTGTGGGATACCAGCAGGTCGTGCTTGCTCCTGCCTCTGGGCAGAGCCAGCCGGTGGCAGGCACAAGTCCCCAGGGCAGACGTAGCAGGGTCCCCGTGGGCTCGCAGTATCACCCACACCCAGGCTGGTTACCGTGCTTAGCACGGGGCCAGCACACCGCAGGCTGGTGGCACCTCTCTGCCTCACCCCAGCAGGGTCAGCCCTGGCCAGGGCTGCAAATAGCCCTGGTATCTGTAGAAACTCAACAGGTGACAGGAGAGGGCAGTTTGATCTGGAGCTAATCGATAGTGAAGGAGAGCAGACCCGGAGTGACTTCTGAGGTTTCCAGACATGAGTACTTTCCCCAGCACTTCAAGAAAGGAGAAAGCAGCTTTCGAAGGGATAGCTGACTTCATATTCAGATTGCACATGAGATTGGCCATAACTGCCGCGAATCTGCCCCAGGCTCAGGAGGTACATAAACCTGAGCATCTCAGGCTGGTACTATGCTTCTCCCTGCATCTCAGTGAGACTGGGGGGATGTGTCCATGGGGAAGGGGCTTGGTGTAGGCTGCAGCATGGAGCTGGAGCCCAGCTGCTGCAGGGCAGCTGCAGGGCTCGAGAGGTGCCCCAATGCGGGAACGAGACTTCTAGCTTCCCAAAAAACTCTCCCTCCTGTTCATCACCCCACTGGTGACCCAGACGGCGTATGAGGCAGGGCTACAAGTGTTTCCAGCTGTCTTTTTAAGTTCGCAGACAAACTGAGGAAAGCAGGGTTACCTATGTATGTAGTTGCGGGATCGTTTGGGGAGGTATATTCTTTAATGACAATCACTCTGGTGAAGGCTGCAGGAGAAATTCTGCCCTTACCCTGCTTTTTTGGCCTCCCTGAAGAAGCTACCAGATTGGCAGGTTAAATCTTGGGCAGGGTAAAATGTCCCTACAAAGCTGGAATTGAGTAGGGCAGGACCTGAGCCCCAGCTCTGCGGGAAGCAGAGGTGTCAGCACCGCTCCAGGAGGGCACTGATTTAAAAATAAAAACTCGCAGTTTTTAAAAATTTCTTTGTAACAGTAAAGAAGAAGGCAGGAAGAATGTGGGGTCTGGGATCAAACTAGCTGTGATCAAAGCCTCACCTAGAAAGCCGTTAACTGCAAAATGATGCTTTGATGATATGTTGCTGGTACAGCAGCAGGCAGGGCCCCCTTGGTGCTGGCATCACCCGCAGCTCCGCAGCACCCGCATTGCAACAGCGTTGTTCTTGGTGGGGCAAACCATGCGATGGAAGAGACTGTTCAACCCCTAGGCTGGTGTCCACAGTGTGGAAATGGGTGCTGTGCCTCTCCATCAGGTCTCCCTCCCAATGTGCCAGGGCAGACCTAGAAGCTATGAAGGTGCAGACCTCAAACTGTGCCCTGCAATGCTGTAGGAAACCCCCACTAGTCTGCTCTGCTGCAGCCAGCCTCACTGGGACACGGGCTATTGGGAGAAGGCGGATGACATTAATTAACTCCATCCATTTCTAAAGCAGGATGGTTAAAACTGTTCCCCCATCTCCACACAGTGCAGCCCAGGCAGAGCATCTACTCTGAAGGGCTTACAGTGAAACCATGGGGTGAGACACAGCGGATGGAGGCAGAGGACCAACAGGTAGCCAGAAGGTAACTGTGAATAACATGACAAGCAAATTATCTGCACATATAGGAAGAAGGTGGCGGTGGTTTCATCGCTGTGACAATTCAAGCAGGTAGGCAAAACCAGAATTTAAGGGAAATTTAACTTCTTCTATTCAACTAGCTAGCACAGTCGGAAAAAAACAACCGGTTTTGGGGCACGACAGACCTTTTCCAGGTCTCAAATATAAGGAGCGAACTTCAAAGGGAAATGCATGAAGCATGGCTGGCAGTTTAATTGGACTTGTTAATCAGCTAGACCGTCAGAGTGAAGAAGTAGCTGATACCTGCAGCATAGGGGAGAGCCTGGCCCCTGCCTCACTGAGCTACTGATGCAGGAGCACAGGCAGCTCAACAGATTGCACCAGATTGATTTAAAAAAATAGAATAAAATCAGGCAAATTCACCTGCCCTGTACAGGCAGCAGGGACCCCTGGGAACAGGGTCTGCTTGGTTTCGCTGGTGCAGCTCTCATCCCTACTGGGTGCCAGAGACACGGCTCGGGTACGGGGGAAGCGGCTGCACCCTGAGGAGCTGCAGACCCAAGCTGGGCTGGGCTGAGCACCCTGATGGGTGGCCTCGTTGGGCTTTGCAGACACTTCGGAGGTGACCAGAGATGGGGGTTTTCCTTTCTACTGAAATCTCTGCCCTTTCTCCAGCGGAGGCATCACCAGAGACCTCACTGGGCTGTTTAGGGAAAATGTGCTGCAGGAAACCAGGAAACCACCCTATTTCTGTTCACTGAGAGCCCATTTTGGGATCACAGCCCCAGGATTGCTGCTTGGGGTCTCAAGAGGGATTTGTGCCTGGCACTGCTGAACAGAAATAGGCATGTCTGCCCCCACAGCAGAACAGGCAGCTGTAAATCCCAGCAACACCTGCTCCTGAGGGGGAATTATGTTCGAAAGCTCCAGTCCTGAAAAGCCTGACAGTCTCATTTTCACGTTTTTGGTCACTACAGAAGAAAACTTTCAGCCTGAAGCACTCTGCTTTAGCTTCCTGAACTCATCCCAAGTGGTTGGAGTTGGTTTAGCATCTCCTTGGAGCTGGACATTGCTTTGAGGGTGTTTCCCATCAGGAGCCCAGTGCCTGTTGTTCTCACCGAGTCCTTCTCCTAGCTATGAGGCTCCATCTCCCAGTATCTCCCTGGGTCACCGGGAAACTTGTCTGGAGCAGTCTGTGCTGCACTGGAGAATGAGGCTTTTGGGGGGAAACTGCCATAGGAGGGGCTAATTCGCCATCTCTACGAAATGCGATCCCTTGTGAGACCATGCTGGTAGATTTACAATTCCTCATCCCTTTTGCACAGCAAGAAAACTTGCAAGACAACATCTTGCCAACCTTGAGATGCAAATCTCTGGCATTTCTGGAGGTAGCAGAGGGCAGAGCTTCGTGCTGGGACTGTGGTAGCAGCAGCGGTGTGTGACTGGCAGGAACTGATTTGAATAATTGGGTGTCACGTCTCTATTTTTCTTTCAGTTTAGCTACATGTGCGATTAATTAAAATAATAACCTAAACGGTCTCCTGCTGGGGTTGTGTTTGCTGCTCTGCTTCAGTCTGCCATCAGCACTGCTGAAAGAGTTTTATCGAGAGCTGCTTCTTGCTGAGAGGAGCTTGAGTAGTGAAAGGCTCTCCCGGCAGAAAGACCTTTAAAGCTCGTGGTGTCTGCACTCTTCCCACCCATGTTGTCTGGGTGGTGGGTAGACAATAAATAGGGCTTTAATGTATCACTTCCCACATCTTCTGCTCGCCCTGTGCTTTGTCTGGCATGAAGAATTGCCTCATCCATGTCATGGGAGATGTGGTCCCTGTCCTGCATCCAAGGCAGCCTGGTGGTGCTGCAGGAGGGCTTGTGCGGGGCGCTTTGAAATCAGGACCCCCCAAGTGTAAGCACAGGATAGCCCTGCATATATCTGATGACAGAGACAAGGTACAGGAACACAAAACCTGTGCTGCTGAGAGGTGCCACAAGACCACACCATAGACTGTCAGTGCACCCAAGACTCCAGGCACTGAAGTTTTCCTGGAAATGTCATCTCCTCCTCCTCGAATTGACTATTTCCACCAGCTCATCACACGTGTAGCTGCCTCCAGGTCCCATCTGCACCATTTTGCTGCCTATTTCCAGCTGCATTTCCTTCCTCACCTCTGCTCTGCAGCCCAAGGCTGGCAGATGCCTTCAGCAGCCTTTGCAAGAGGAGAAAGCTCTGGTCCACAAGGAAACCATCAGAGGATCTTCATTCATTCACAATTCTCCCTAAGCAAAGGCCAAGATTTTGGTGCGCGCTGTGTTGATCACATCCCTTGCAATATCGTGATGCAGCTTGTGCTGGCTGCTCCCACTCTGCAGATCTCTGTGGAAGAAATGAAATTACTTGTGGAACTGTGCCCTCACTTTTCACACTCCTCCCAAACACCTTTTACCTGCAAGCACATGCTGCTACAGCTGCAGCAGGAGCATACTTTAAAAAGACGGGATGTTTACAACCAAAGTCTTTTCCTGTTGCCGTGTTCATTGCCGGTACAAGAAATATTGTTCCCCTGCAGCTGAGTGCATTCACATCTCATCTTGCTCCTTTTTCTACTTCTTTTTCTTGCCTGGCTGATTTCCTGTCAGCAGCCAACACTAATCTATCCCTGGCAGTCCTTTCCCTCCCCACTTTAGTTTTAAGGATGCTTGGGCTCTAGGGTATTGACCATGGTTGTGAGCATGGTGCCAAACAGCCCCTCACCCCACAACCCCTGCCTGGTTCAGGCAGAGTTGACATAGGGTTTGGGGGCAAGCTGGCAGGCAGAGCTGCCTGTCCTGAGATGCCCCTTCCACCTTGGTTTGCTTGAAAAAGGATGAAGCAGCCTGAACTAGATGAGCAACAGAAGTCAATGTTAGAGATTAAAGAGCCTGGCTGGCAGGAGAAAGATGATAAACTTGTGCAGAAGAAATTGGATTGGGATTTAACTGAATGGGAAAGCAATTGAAATTCAAAGGTTTTTTGCTTAAACTAACTGACCGAAGCAGAGCTCCCAACCCTTTAAACAGCATTCATAAACCTTAAGGCCAGCGAGGGCCATTTTGATCATCTGGTCTGACTTCTTGCTTGGTGCAAACCTGGTCCCTCCCACCAGCCTAAGGACTCCTGCATCAAGGACAGGACTTTTAGAAAAACAGCCTGTATTGATACAGAGAGGCCAAGAGAACGGTGAGTCTCCTGTGCTCTTCTGTGGTCCATAAGTGGAGGTTAAGCTGACTTACCAAGTCTTTGAATAAAAGGATGCCTCGTGCTTGCCCCAGAGCTAGTGAGGACACGGTTCTGCACCCACTTCTGGACTCAGGGCTCCCAGAGCCTGAAGGATGTACCAGGTGGAAAAGCCAAAACACTGAGCCAGAAGAGAAGGGGAAGGTATCCAAGAGCGTGATCTTCACTGCTTGGCAAAATGCTCTCACCGCTCGCTTGTCAGCCCATTATCTGAAAATAAGAGTTAACATGCTTTTGTTTCCATCCCTACCTAAATTAGCACTGTGGAGACATCCACTAGTACCCAGTACACCTCGCCCAGAGCCATGACCTCCACAGAAGCCTCTAAGTACAGCTGTCATCTACAGAGGAGGTCACTGCAATTATTTATCGCTTATTACCGTGAGTGACATTGCAGGAGCTGTTACACCCCATGTGCCAGGGTTATGGCACGTTCATAGCATGGGCTTGAAATGGTGCTGATAAGGGGGTGGGAAGGGGGAAGGAGGCATCTTTTCTCTGGCTGTGACAGGATCCAGATGCTTGGGAGGTGCTGAGAGGCCAAGTCCCAAATTGGTGTTTGCTCCGTGAATCCAGCCTGTGGGATGCTCACATGGGATGTTGCTGACCTGGACACAGCCAGGGCCGAGCAGGACAGCTGGTGGGGACAAGCTGGGATTCAGCACACTGAGGTCTGGGCTGTCCCAGCCCCATGAGGAGATTTGGTTGCTTCTCTGTGCCCTGCACTCTCCTCTTGCCTCTGACTGCCTTATCTGATGGGTTGCTTATCCTTGCGGGAGCACTGGTCTTACCAGCTAGCTGGGGAGTGTCTGCTACCCCATCTTCTGTCTCCACTGATGTCCCAGGGCCTTGCGCTGGGTACATCCCTGCTGCAGCAACCCGTGCAGATCTGTGGAGGCTCACAGATGAGAGCCCCCAACACTCCTAAACCCAAGTACATGTTCCCAGAAGCAAAAGCAGTGCTCAAAACCTCTGATTTCTTGGGGGGTGGAGCAAGAGCCACCTGGAGGGTTGAAAACCCATGCTACTCAGCTCTTGTCCTCCTCCATATCACTGCTGCTCTCCCAGGAGTGCCTGCAGAGCCAAGGGCCCAGTGCTTGGTACTTTACGGACACAGGAGGAAAAGCCCTTGCTTCATCCCATCGCTGCAAGAACAAGCAAAGGACAGAGGAAGGATGTAGGGACAGAACACAATCTTTACATTTACACCACGCTGCAATGCCCAGCATCGCTCTTCTCCTTCTGTCCAGGCATCAGATCTGCTGTAGTCCCCATCATCCTACACTTCAGAGAAAGCTTGTCTCACTTAGAGGCCCCACATGCAAGGAATCTCATACATTAATGCAGGAGGTCTGAGAAAACTGATCCCCCCCCCGGCAGCTCAGCCCCTCGGTGCTCAGCCCAGCCCTTGGCAGGCTGGGAGAAGCAGCCCAGGCTGAGCGTTGCCCTCCCGAAATATGCGCCCACCCTCACCCCCGCAGCCACTCCGCAAGCGCAGAGCATCCGCAGGCGGTCCCCGAGCGGGCCCTGCCGGGAGATGGCACTGCAAGCAAGGAGAATTATCCCGCGGCGCACCGAGGGTGGCAGGAGCTACCGAAGCAACAGGGACCTTTTATTCGTATTTTCCCCTCCTCCCCCTGAGACCCTGCTGGAAAAATACTCCTCTTGTCACCTGTGATGGCTGCATCCTCGCCGCTTACTAACATTTCCTTCATGCCAAGCGAAACTTGCCGCTAACGAGGCAGCGGGTGCGCAAGGGATGGTTGGAAAGAGCAGGCACATCTCTACCAGCATCTGAGCAAAGCAGGATCGAGGGGAAAAAGTCTGTGCCTGTCCTTAGGGGATGAAGACAGCCCTCTCCATGCAGGTCGTCTGCACTCTCAGACTCCACCTCGAACCCCCCAGAGCATCAGTATTTCAACTGCAGCCTCCTCCAGCTCCAAAATCACCCAAAAATTCCACGGGAGGTTTTTTTTCAGATCAAACAAAGCAGCGCGCAAATATAGTGAATTTCCCCCTCTAGGTGGGAAGTTTTGCTAAAGCGGTTGTCAGGGAATCAAAATTTACAGCACCTGAAGTCTTGCTGACTTGCTGTTTCGCATTGAGGTATCAGGGGAGATGCGGATTTTCTTGTTTCTCGTGAGAGCTTGAATCTCCACCTGGATGAAACTGAGAAATTTCGGCAGCCTTTTGCGATGCCGGTCCAATTTCCCAAGGAAATTTCATGGGCTTTTCCGCGCCCTGCCAGATTTTTCAACACCTTTCAGGAAGTCACAGCTGAACAGTTTTGGTCAGGATAGTTTTGCGTTTCAGGGAGAATATTTGGACCATTAGGTCTTCTCGGCAGATAGTTGTTGAATGCTCCCAGAACCGGTGTTTCTGCTCCCCAGCGGTGTATTGTCCCAGGCAGCAAGGTGTTCCCAAAAAAGGCGGTATCTCACAAACCCAGTGAGAAGACACCCATCAGGTCTCTTGTGAAAACAGACGTGTTTGGGCTCACATAAAAGACTCCTGGCTGAGGCTGGCTGAGACTTTTTTTGGAAAAAAAACCCAAAAGATATTTTTCAATTGGAAATTCTCAAAACTGAAGTTTTGAGAACAGGAATGTGTTGGTGCCCTTCCTGCTCTGAGGAGATGATAAAAAGCAATTATGCAATTTGTCTTAATGTCCCATTCTGGCATTTTTGCAAAGAAAGGGTCTGCTTCTCAGTTTTAAGCGGGAGCCAAATGAATCTATACTGAAAAAAAGAGCAGTGTTAAAGGATCACAACTGAAATATTTCAACATGGGGTAAACAGGCAGGTGTGCTTACACTCTGCAATTTTGCCAGGTTATGGGAGCAAAAAGCAAACATTTGTGCAATTTTGGTCTTGACAGTGGTGAGGCTGAAGGAAGGGGTGGCTGGGACATGGCTAATGAAGGAGAGGAGATGGAGGAAGAGGAAGATGGCAGAGGATGCAGGAGCAGTGAGAAGAGGGGGTATTCCTCCTTTGCTATATAAGGGCTATATGGTGCCTAACTGTGCCCATACTGTCTTCGTTAGTGACCATGGGAGTCATCCATCCTCATCCTATAGACATGCCCCACATAGAAGCACCAAGGAGCTATAGGGTGAGGATGGGGCTTAGCCCAAGAGGGTTTCACTTGCTTGGGTGAGCTTCTGGTCTTATAGGAGTTTACCCTCAAGGCTAGGGAGGAGAAACCCAGCAAATCATTACAAGAAATGCATCTTTGAAAGGTTAATACTCTTTGAGAGCTAAATAGTGGGGGACACTCCAGAAATGGAGGTGGTGGTGGCATCTCTTTCCAGGCATCATATTTGGGATGGTGATTTCCCACTGTGGTTTTCCCTCCCAAATGCAGCTCATGGGGGCTGCTGGCAGAGGTGGGGAGCTCTCCCACCTCTCCTTCCCCTGCTCCCCCCACCCAGCACTGATGTTTCCCAGGTGTTTCTGACTTGCAGTTTGAAACTGAGTCACCTTTGATTTTTCCTGACATTTCCCAGAATTTTTTAGCTGCAATATTATATTTACACCAAATGTGGGTTTCTGGGGGAATCGTGCTTTTCAGCTAAAGGCAAAAAGAGAGAAAGTGAAACAAAATTAATCTCCCCCCCCCAAAAAACCCTTTTGAAAATCATGGGTGCAGGGGTTTGCAAATTCCTCACCAAAAGACATTTAAAAAGCAGCTCTTTCACTTTTTTCTTTTAAAACCGACCTTTTCATGCTAAAAACTTCAAACCGCTCTAATCCCTGGCTTCTGCTTTCTATGTGAGGAGGACAATTCGTGACAGAAGCCAGTCCTGCAACCGGAGCAAGGAGCCATGCTGCCGCAGATGCTGACCTGCCTCAAGGTGTTAATCTGCAGGGAGATCGTGAGGGAGAAACTGGCCGTGCCGGCACGGGCCACATCTTGGGACGGGCTCACACATGGCTGGCAACTGGTAGGGTTTTGTGGCAGGGGTTCCCAATCCAGGCAAGAGCCACAGCCATCAGGACATCCTTGCTTTCCCAATGGCAATGAGAGCACCTCTGCCATGCGTAAAAGACTGCAGACTGCACTGGTTTGGGTGCAATCCTGTTACGGGAGGGGCTGGAGGCAGGATGCCTGGGGGCCCTCCTGAAGATGCACACTAGCCTGTGTGTGCCTTGTGCCAGCCACATCCCTCTGGACACCTCCATGGCCCCCAGCCCTGACAGTGGGACAGCACCAGCCCATCCCTGAAGATGTCCTGATCCATGGGGGAAAAACACCCCACTTGGCAAATACACAGGATTATGGTGCTGATTTCCCAGTTCCAGGAGCATTGCAACACCCGTCCTGTAATTCAGGATATTCATGAAACAGAAATGCAAAAAATGATCGCTGTAACATCTCAGTTCTTGCCTGAGATTACGTGGGGTTGTGCTTGTGACACCAAGGAAAAAAAGCGCTGAGGGGAAACCTTTTCCAGACCCCTCTCCTGTTGTTCCTCGCTCAGAAAGGCGTATGTGAAAATGTATTTTAAATATGGCTTTCATTCCACACTGAGCCTCTTCCGAGCGAGGAGCTGGCAGCAGTGGGCCATGTGCTGACTGGGTGATGGGACGGACGTTATTTATAACAGGTGTCAGGCAGTACTTTGTCATCGAAATCTTAGCCGGCAGTAGCAGCTAGGGGTCTTGCCATATGCCAGTCTCTGTTTTCCAGGAGCGGTTTGATAACAGCGTGCACCAAACCTGACATCCTTGCTGCACATGGAAACTTTACTCACATATTTTAGCTCATGGATGGGACCTCGTCCCCTCTGCACCCCCTGACATCCCAAATCATGCTCATCAGTCATGTCCAAGCCACTGGATGCTTGTGATCAGGGTTGTGCATCCAAGGACAGGATTTTCTCCCGTGCAAACCTTTGCACACACGTATGGCCACATCACACACTGTCCAGGCTCTGGGAGGTCCCCACGGCCTCTCCTCACTCACACCTTGCTATGTGCATGCACACAAATGCTCACCACCATCAGCCTTCCCAGGCAAATGGGTAACAGGCTGGAAAGCTACAGCCAGGTCCTGCACTTACTATCTCCATCTTTGCCTTTCGCACGCACCTCCCACCATTCCCCTCTATCTACACAGGAAGAGGTTTGGCAAATGTAATAAAGACAAGGTGAAGTTTTACATAAAATAATCTCTCCTGCCATGAGTCCTGAGGAATTTTAATCAGTCCAGGAGTACCGGCAGAATTCCTCTGCCTGCAATCTTTTCATGATCTTGCTTTCCCCTCTTGTTCCTCATGGGGAGCATTTGCTGAGATGATTAAATCGGGCTGGTAAAAAGCTCGTTGGCTCCGTAGCTCCCATCTTTTCCTGCTTCTTTGCAAGACCATTTGTTTTTTTTTTTGGCCTGTGGCATGCCAGGTCAGCTGCTTTCTTTGCCTACCCTGTACGTTTCCTGACCATTGTTGTGGGGTTTTTCCCCCTCCGGAGAATCTCTTTTGTGCAAAGGCGAGAGACAAGGCTGCTAGCTCAGCCTGCTGTGTTGTTGTTCGCCTGAAGTCCAGCAAGAATTCAAGGAATGGTTCCCCACGTCTCCT
>NW_008824191.1:554650-555575 GCF_000699105.1 Pygoscelis adeliae
GGATATTTTGGGGAAGCCGTGAGGAAGGAGTGCAGACCTAGGGGCTGATGTGAACTCAGGGATTTTGGAGGACTGAAACTCATCTGCGTGTTGCCTGCCAGTAGTTCAGTGCAGGAATTTGGGCATTTGGCTTTGAACAAATGATTCACCAGTAATCATTCAATCAGCTGTCCCGACGGTTGAATAATCTGTGAGTAATTTATTCAATGTTTGCCACAAAGTATCAAATAAATGGTTTGGAAAGACACCGGCTCAGACTCCCGCCTTATATATAATCAGCTCTGGGGTACAACCAGGCAAATGCTGTCCCCTGAGCTTTGGCCCTGGCTGTCCAAGGGATCTGTATTGCTTTACAACTGGCCAGGTCCAGCCCAAAAAGTTCAGGGTCTGCCAATGGCTCAGCCCCATCATACTCTTGCCGTGCAGCTGTGAAGCATCCACTTTCCTGCTTGGGGTACCACCGCCGCTGGAGGCAGGTGGGTGGCATGTAATGGGGTACTGACGTCTTTGGTGATAAGTCTCCCGGTTGAACATCAATGTACAGGCTTCTGATGAGCCCCCGCTTTCTCCGAGCAGTTCCCACTGGGATACAGTGGATGGGAAAAGCAGCCCATGGTGATGGCCTGACGCTGGCTCATAAGCTAGCAGAGAATCATTTCTCTGGGTCTAGCTCTCTTCCTGGACCCGTTGGTGCTGTGGCATCTTTCCATCCCTGTCCCCACAAAGCCACCTGCCCTCCTGACATGTTTCCCAGTGGCATCTGAGTGCTGCTGCTTTCCCCACAGCTTTTCCTCCTTCTTTTTCAGCCCTGATTCTGGCTGAAAGCAGGGCTGGAGGGTTGAAGAGGGGTGAAAAGGGGTTGGGATTTTCTTTCCTCTTCTTTCATTTTGTGACTATTTCAATCTGGTCCAGAGCCTGTGGGCAG
>NW_008824191.1:555623-557634 GCF_000699105.1 Pygoscelis adeliae
GAACAGCCTTGGACACATCCCCTCTCTGCTCTTAATTTTGCCTCCTGTTTTTTCAGGACCTGCTATTATCTATCACAAATTCCCCTCAGAGCCCCAACATGCTGGTTATTATTCACAGATAAAACCAATAACAATAAACAGTTAATTTATTGTGGACTTTTGTCTGAGACAAAACATCATTATTTTCATCCAATTAATAGTGGCTTTTAGTAGCATCAATGAAAAACTAGACGAAACCTGGCTTCCACCCAGCCCCCTTCCTCTGCCTGTGTGACATTGTCTGTGTGAGGCCAGGACTGCGGGGAGAGGTGGTATCTTTAATTTGATCAACATATATCTAGTTGGAACAAAACAGATGGGCTTTTGTAGGTTTGCCCAAAGATTACCTTCTCTTTTTTTTTTTTCCTTTAACAGGAAGATCAGGAAGAAAGTCTTGTTGTTGTTGTTACTACTGTTGTTTTCTGCAACCCAGAAGTCCTGGGATGCCAGGGAAAGTAGGAACATGCCAATGGGAGTATTTCTCCCAAGTCCTCTCACAAAGTTTTCTCACATGCGTTGTTTCCTGAGTCATGGGGATTTGTGCTGGGAACACTCGGATATCTGGAAGCTGAAACAGCCCTTACTGCCGACCTGAGTGCTGATGCCCAGGGAGCAGCCCCCCAGCCCTGCCACAGCCCCTGGGGTGGGGGCCAGGGCAGAGGACTCCCATAATGAGTTGTAGGGCTCTGCAGGGCTCCCCATAAAGCCCCCGTCAGCACCAGACTCTGCCCCTCGCCAGCACCTAGCCCCTGGCAGCGAGCAGGCCATTTCTTTATGAGCATTTGTCTCTTCCAGGCTGGGGAAACAGAGGTATTTACCTGCACGCTGGCAGCCAAGCAGGGGATGTGGCTGGGAAGGGCTATTTCCCCCAGACCCCCGGCCCCATGGCACCCCCCAGCCGGTGCCACCATGGTGCCAATCGGCCTTTCCCCAAATCCTTCCCCCCAGGTGTTTGCAGTTGCCTGTGAAGGTGGCAGGAATTGGGGGTGGTTGGAGCCCTGGGAGGGTGCCTTCTCCTCAGCCTCCTGCCCACCCTGCCCTTCCTTGCCTTGAGGCTGCTCAGCTGTCCTTGCTCACCCTCCCCTTTGGCTCCTGCTCGTTTGGCCTCACTGCCGCTTTAATTTTAGCAATTCCTTGGAAAGAGTCATTTTCCATAACTCAGCTCGCAGCAAAGCCCTCTGCCTGCCAGCTCTGCCTTCTCACACGTGTTCCTGGCGTGCCCCAGCAGCACACGCCTGCACCTGCCCAGCCAGGCCTGCCTGTCCCAGCCTTTTGCACACCAAAGCCTCACAGCCGGCTCCCGTCCCCCCTTGGCACATTTCATCCTGGCACTCCCGAATTCCGTTGTGCCACGGTGGGAGCGGGCACCCTGGCCTGGCAACCTTGGCCTGGCTGCACAGCCACCCCTGCGGCTTTCGCGTCATCAGGAGCCATTGTGCACAGCACGTCCGTCCTCTTCACCCTGCAGACCCCCCGTGTGTGTGACAGCTCATGACCTTTACCTGCAGTGGGAAATGGGGTGACCCCACACACCACGGGGGACCCCACAGCCGTGGGGGTGTGATGGATGGGCAGGGTGGGCTTGTCAGGCATGCACCAGCAGGTTGCATGCGAGTGGGAAAGGTGGGTGCACGTGTTGGCGGGCTGCCTCGCTTGTGCGTCGGTTGTGCAAGAGGGTGTGGGAGCACCGTGTTGTGTGCGTTGGGCGTTCGGTTGTGCAGAGTGTGTGCGCGTGAGAGGGGCGAGTGCGGTGCTTGCATTTCAGTCTGCATCTGCGCGTGGCGCTTTCGTTGTGCACTCTGAGAGGGTGCTTGTGCAAGGGGGTGTGGCACTCACAAGTGAGGTGTGTGCGAGGATGTGCACAGAGGTGTGCGTGGAAATGTTAGTGAGGTGCCTTCATTTGGGTCTGCATCTCCTGATGGGGGGCGGGGAGTGTGCGGAGGGTGCATTGTGCATGACAGTGTGTGCGTGG
>NW_008824191.1:558889-570479 GCF_000699105.1 Pygoscelis adeliae
GGGAGGCAGGGGGGGCCCCCCTTCCCCAGCGGGGAGGGCATCGCGGCCGCTGCGAACGGCATCAGGTTGAAGGCTGGAAAGGGATGAGCCCTCCTGCCTGCTGCATTGCATGAGCAAGGCTGGAGCCGAGGTTGCGGGGTGGCTCTTTGTAAACCGGAGCCCGTGGATTTCCTGGGCGGGAGAGCAGACTTTTTCTTCGTTTCTCCAAAGGCGCAACCTGCCCTTTCCTCTGCTGTGGCACTGCTGATTTTTTTAATTATTATAATTTTTGAGGGGGGTGCGTGTGATTTTATAAGAAAAGCGTCTGCTTGGCACTTCTCTGGAACTGCTCTCCCTGGGCTAGGCTGTTCATCCCGTGCGCGACTATGAGGGCTGCTTTCCAGAATTGCATAATACACACCGATCCCTTTGCTGCACAAACTCCCTGACATTTCCAGATCTTGGTGACTTCCCCCACTGCGATCTTAAAACCGGATTGGGACTCCAACCCACGCGTGAGCTAATTTGTGCTGCCTTTGCTGGGGACAGAACCTGGTCTGCATGTTTCGGCTTCCCTGGCTCCTCTGGCAGTTGTTTCCTAATCCGCTAAACTTTTTTGCTATAAAGATTGGCACTTCTCCTTCAGTGTCTTAGAAAGCCCCTTTCTTCCCCACCCCATGCTTATAGACACAGGCGTAGGGTCTGTGCAGAGCACAGGTTGTGGAGAAGGGATTGCCTGCAAAGCTATTTGATTTCTTTTTCACATCTCTTTGTGTTTTAATTTGTGGAATAGTCCAGGAGGTCCTTTTCTCAGATTGCTTTTTTGCTCAGGAATTTGCTGACTTCTGCTAGGATTTTGCTATTTTAACTCTGACTGTGCCCACTCTCAGTGCATGAGCGTTGTTTACCTCTGTGAGGGACAGGTCCTGCACACACTGCTGCTGGTCCTGCCGGCTGTGTGAGCAGGCAGCGGGGCAGGGACACTGCCTGCTTCCTGCGAAATGTGCAAATATGTGGGAGCAGTCGTTCTTGCTCCCTGCCCTGCCCCTCCATGAGGAGTTAGAGCTTTGGCACGATGACTGGAGACGTGCAAGGGATGCTTGTGTCCAACCAGGCATCTCACTGGGACCAGGTCCTGGGACCAGAGCTCGCTGGGGCTTGCTGGGGAAGGGTGGACTTCGCTGAGCTGGGCTGTGCTGTGGAAATGAGAGCCCCGTGCCTGGCAGACTTCTTTGCAACAGCCCTTTAGGATAACTTCATCAGAGCCTGTTGTCAGAGCAGGCCAAACCATGATCTGACGATTGTGCATTATTTTTGGTCTGATTTACCTCGAGAGGACCTGATCCTGCCAAGGTGCTGTGTCCCCATTCCCATGGAAGGTGCTCAGCACCTCCTGGACTTGGGAAGGAAGAAGCCTTGGTACCTCTCGGAGCTGCAAAGCTTGTGATGCACATACACATACAAATAACGGTGCAGCTAAGGCTCAGCTTTTGTGGCTGACTCTTTGAAGCTGGCAGCAGAAGTTTTGTGGGTGCAAGTCCCGGCTCCCGGCCCCTCTCAATTAATTCTCCGGCAAGCTGGAGGAATGCATCCTGCTCCAGCTTAGGCTGAGGCTGGGTGTGCGTCTGGGGAGCCTGTCTCTCGGCTCTGTCGTTTATTACTGCTGCCGCTGCCATTACGCCTGACAAATGGGAGTTGCTGAGTAATGTGCTGTTTGTGTGTAAATATCTGAGTGCTCGCAGCTGAGCTCACTCCTGTGACTTTGCAGGAAGCCATCTCAGCACCTTTCCCCCGTGAAGATCTGGGGAGAGCAAAGACATCTTTCTGCTGGGACCTTCCCACCACTCCCAGTGGTTTTAGCCTTCGCTCTCTGCTGCTCTCCTGCAAGCATGAAGCCTCCATCCTCTCGGGTTAATGTGGAGGCCCTGCTGCTTTCTGGAGTGTGAGTCAGGGGTGGGAAAGGGCTCTCTGTGTGTGTGCATGCATGTGTGTGTGAGTGCACACCTTCTTAGGCACCGAGGCATGGTTGCTCCTTGTCCTAGGCAGAAAGAGTTTTGGGGACTTCGTGTGTTTTGATAAAGTCATGCACAACTAGGAAAGGACTTTTATTTTGGGTTTGGGTTTTTTTTTTTTGCCTACCTACTCAGCTCCGAGTTCCCCTTAATTTCATCCCATTACTGCTGAAGATGCTAAATTATTCCATCCCATATCGTTTTCATCCCATTTGCAGATTAGCATCCGGCTGCGTCTGTCAGTACTTGCTCAGCCTAGCTAGACTGATCGCAGCCCTTTTAATCTCTCCTTGTAAATCAATCCCTTCTGCCTCCTGATCATTTTTGTTGCTCGTTTTTCTGAAATCCCTCCAATTTGTCCATTTTGTGTCGGTGACGTATGCCTGGCCCTAAACATGATGTATACCAGGCATGGCAGCGTGAGGGAAGGACACCTCCTCCCCTCCCACCCCGCTGGGGCTTGTGATGCTTTGTCAGCACTGAGCTGAGTTACTTCCCCATTATTCTAAGCTATAGTCCCTGCTTGGTGTTGCAGAAGAAAGCAGCATACCCAGGTCAGTGCCCTGGGTATTGGAGAATTCCTCCAAATTTTGGCGATGAGTTGCTGAGGTTTCCTTGCATGCTGCTAGCATATGCTGGAAGGGGCCGGTGCTGTCCGTGGGGTGCCTCTCCCCACAAGAACTAATAATTGAACAAGGAGGGATGAGCAAAATAAAAGAGGGCAAGCTGCACTGGGGCTGCTGGACAGATGGGGAAACTGAGGCACATGAATGGGCTCAATGCACATTTCCTGTGCTCCTGTCCAGCACGCACCTCTTCTTTACGTGCTCTGTGTGCGGGGTTTGGTCCCAGTTGCATCCATTAGTATTGCAGCCATCATGGGCATTTTCCCAGGAGATACTGGATCTTGTCGCTTGGTCAGAACAGGCTGGCAGGCAGGGATGCTGGGTTCTGGGCTGGTTTTGTGCATTGCTTCTTGTGCTAATGGCCAGAGCTTGATGCCACAGGTGCTCTCATGGGGAAGAAAAGGGGAATTTGTGCAAAGGCAGTGGTGTCTTGCATTCATGCACTTTGAAGTTTTGTCGTCCCAAACCCTGAGCTCCTAGCACCGAGCGTTCCCATTAGCTGGAAGGGCCGTGCCCTTCCAGGGACCATCTATTTTTAGGAGGAGTTGTATTCTGGACAGTGTCCACCACAGATGCTCTCTGCCTCCTCCTCTTGGCCCCTCGCCAGGGACACCGCTCGGGCTGTCTGCCGGTGGGACAGATCTTGCTGAGGCTCTGCGGGAGCGTAACGGAGATGGCACTGTGCTGGGCACGGGGACACTTGGGGGACTATCGCTACCCCGGGGGTGCCTGGGAGGGCCAGCGAGCTCGCCCTGCCCTTCACCTGAACTGTCGGAAATGGCATTTAATTGCGTTGTCGGTACCAGCAGGACACGGTGCCGGCTTTACTGTGGGGTAAGTAAGGGCACTGCCTGGGCCAGGTGGTGCCCAGTGCCGGTGCCCGGTGCCGGTGCCCGGTGCCGGTCCATTCGCCAGGATGACACTAGGGGGCACGAGATCTGCTGAAATCCCTTTGTTGGAGATTGGGATGGAGGATGCAAAGCCGCTCTTGACCCTTCAAGCCCGTACATCATCCCCCTGCACATTTTGTAGGAATCCAAGTGTGAAACCCCAAGGGCTGCCCCGGGTAGCTCGTCCTGTGGCAAGGGCAGGACGCGGCTCTCCGGATGCTGCTCCGCTGGATCCGTGTGTTGCCAGCTGTGGGAGCAGCAGGAGTAAGGATAGGAGCACTCAGGTGGAAACATCTCCAAAGTGAGAAGGAGATGGATGCAGCCAGAGTGCCAGGGAGTCTCCAGGGAATTTGGGAAATCCAGGAAAACACCTAGCATGGTTTTAATGCCTCTCCAGAGGCATTGGCCAGAGCAGGGATTAAGTTAGATTCAGGGTTGGCTTTCAAGATGAAGCGTGTTATGGTTTCATTTTCTGCTGGATGTTAAGTTCATGTGTGATGTCTCCTCAGGGTCATGTTCTCCCAAAGCAGCAGAAACTTTAGAGAGTCTGATTTAATGAATGGTTCTGACTGATCGGAAACATGGTGGGTGTGCATGTTATACATATGTGTCCATGTATATATCTGGGTAGGGTGCAAAGAATGTGTTTTTGAAGGTATGTTTATGCATTTCTGCATACATTCAGCTGTAATATTGTCTTCTGTCCTTAAAATCTATTATTCCAGATGTGAATGCGTATATGTATATTAAAACACTGTATACTGGAGTCTCTCTCTCTTGTTATAACAAACCTCGTGAAAAGCAAATAAAGAGACATTGTTCTCATAGCAGGCTTGGAAGGACTCAATATTTATCTTCTATGAATTTTGATGTATTTTGCCCAGCATGTTTGCAGTTACGATGGTGGGCAGTTTTTTGCCTATCTGCTTAAGATTTTGTGCTAGTGGGAAACTGAAAACATTCAGATTGTTCAGTTTATTCATTACTTCATGAAAACAGAAATCAGGCTTCTGGATTGAAATACTGATGCTTGATAACATTCTGGCATATTAATTTCTAAATGGTTAGGTTTTTAATGCCTTCTGTCGTGAGATACCAGGCTCCTTTGCTGGAGCACTGCTTCTTTTGCAAGCCCCCAGGCAATATTTTTAGTAGGACACTGACGCATCGCGAATACTCTTGTTCTCCTAGAAGGGGCTTTGCTGACTGTAGTTGAAAGTAGCACTAGGATGGCTAGAAATGAGAGATCAGAGGAGGACGATGCTGCTGCGTCAGTGTGTTTGTTTTGTGCCTCTGATGGAGGGTTTGTGTCCGGCCATGCGGGTGCGTGCCTGTGCAGATGTGAGGGCACTTCCCCAGCTGGCTTCTGAGCCAGGGCTGAGCACCAGGGGTTTGTTTATTTTGAAATGCCTTGTGAAGTGGAAGGAGGTCCTCAAAGAAGTGCTGAGTCTACTTCTAAAGTCAATTAGGGACCGTATCTGAAGGCATGACATGGTCTGAAGAGGAGAGGGTGATTTGTCTGAAGGTGTTACCTAGTTAGAGGGTATAGTCAGGGCTCTAATTAATTAGCTGTAACACCCTGAAGATGTCATCGAAGTGCTCTTGAGGCACTGCTGATCCAGCGGTGTGGCTGTGAGCTGTCTGGGCAGTGTGGCTGTGCACGGCTGGTGCTGCCACCCTCCATCTGGGAGGCAGCCCAGATGCCGGTGCTGGAAGAAGCTGTTTTCCTTCAGGTGACTTGCAATGCCCTCCGGGGCTGCTGCCAGCATCAAATGATGTTCATAAAGTCACAGAATGAAAGGAAAGCAGCAGCAGATGGAAGAATTAATACTAGTGCCCATTATGTGGGAAATCTCCTCGCTCTTTTCCCTGGGGGGATTGCTTTCTGCTGCTCCCTGCTCAGGGGAGGCTGGAGGAAGGCTGGAAGAGTTTGCAATAAATGATGCCGTACTGTAGTCGTGGCTGCGTTTGCAGCAGCTGGCGGAGGAATCGTGACCCCGCTCTAGTGTTACCTTACAGAGGGGACATGGGATCAACTGAAGTCTGTCTTGCCTGGACCTGGTTGCATTTAAATACTATGCAACACACCCTGTGAGGGGGGGAACTGGCGGGGGAAGCGTCACAAGAAATGCTGAGTGAGGGGAAGAGGCTGCTGGGGAGGCTTTGCCCCAATGCTGGAAGCAACGCTCAGCCTGGACCTCCGCTGACCCAAACCTGGGTGATGGGGTGGTTGGTCCCTCTCCAAGAGGAGGGACTGGGGGCTGCTCCGGGGCTGCTCTTGCTCCCTGCTTTTTATCCATTGAGTCAATTGGTATTTATTGAGTCAGTTCACTCCTCCCCACAAGAAGAAGATAGTATGAGTTGCCCATTCCCACCAGCAATGCTAAGAGCCAGTAGGAGCCAGGTGAAGCCGGGGAGTTGGCTGGTGAGAGAGTAGGGAGAGCGTGGAGAGCAGGGCCGGTTGTCACTCCCAGCATCAGTGAGCGAAAGCATCCTCTCCCTCGTGAGGGCTGAGGTCCCCACCACTGTCAGAGCCCTCTGAATTGCCAGGAGGGTTTGAATCCAGCCCCTCAGCACCCAAATGTCCCCTGAGGGCGATGCTCAGCTCTGGGAGTAGCAGTGGACGTCTCAGACCTCCTTGGGAGGAAGGAGCTACTGTTATTCCTGTTTTGATGTGAAGAGGAGGGGATCCTTGTGGCAAGGCAGGGTCAGCTGTGTGCTGTGAGCAACCTTGCTCTGCAGAGGGACTGGTGATCAGCTTTGCTTTTGTAGGTAGTACCACAGGCCCCCTAAAGCCCAGGCTAGCCATTACTGAGGGATGTGCTTGCTTTTGATTATGTGGGTGTTAAGCCAGTGAATGCATTTTGTTCACAAAGTTGCAGCCTGGTATTTTCCTACTTCTCATGGTCCCTAGTGGCTTTCCCAGTCTCTGGAGCACAGGTGAGAATAACTTGGAGGCTGGATGTAGTCACTTGTAGGACTCTGCCATGGCCATATGGGGCTGACCACCCAGCTATCCCTATATATCCTCCACGCTATTGCCATGGCTTCCCAGTGCTGCAAAGGGGGCACTGTGTTTTGAGGTGCCATGTTATAGGTGATGGATGGGGCGGTAGAGAAGGTAGCTGCTTTTTGACCACTGCATCCTCTTTGCTCCAGAAATACCTTCTTTCAGGGTGACCACCAAGGCGTCTTATTGCTACGTGCTTTGCAAATGCCCAGCAACAGAGCTGCAGGTGAGGCAGGCAAATCCCATGCAGGCACAGCAGCTATTGCATGCTGCATGGGATCATCTGTGAGAGGTGTAAAGTTCCCTTTGCTGGAGATTTGCAAACTGAGCAACACGGAAGGAGGGATCTGCTGCTGCTGCCAGCATGCTTGGAGAAGGCAGGCTGGGCTGGGCTCCTCGGGGCCAGGCATGAGCGTTCACTTGTGAAATTAAACAATATTACATATAATAAAACAAGCTTGTGTCTGCTTGGAATATAGGTACACGCTCTGCACTTGTGGTCCTTTTGTCCATGGCCTAAAAAATGCTGGTGATAACAAGGACACATCCTCTCCTGTGGTTAGAGCGTGGTTCTCAGGTGCAAAGGGCAGGCAGCCTGTGCCAGACTTTGCCGATATGTGATTTACCCTCCTCTGTGCATCTGAACTAAGGTCTTGAAAAATAAATATGTTAAAAAGAAGGAGAGAGAACTAAACGCTGCTGCTGCTCTGAGATTTGATCAAAAAAAGCTCTGTCCAGTCCTCCAGGCTTCTCACTTAGCAAAGGGCTCTAGAAATAACAGCGTTACAGCAAAGGGGCACCCACAAATAACTATGGGTTTGGGGAGGGGACGGTTTTGTTCTGGATGAAGTGCATTTTGGATTTTTTTTCTCCTGAAAGGGTGTGTTATTCTCGCTCCCTGAATATGAGGCCCTTCAAAGCTGCCTGGGATTGCTCAGCTTTTAAATCTTTGCCTAGCCTGTTCTCTTTCCCCAGCACGCTAAATGCCTGTATCGGTGGGAGGCTGTTTGATTTGGGAACCTGGCTGGGGGGGGGGGGGGGGGGGGGGAGAAGTCGCACCGAACAGCAGTCGCTGTTTTTCACAGCTCTCCCGCACTGTGGTTCGGAGCGGTTTCCTCTCACCCCATACCCCGGACATGTGTGGGGCGGCCGATTCCTCACACGTGTTGCACAGACACATTTCCATGCTGGCTCTTTGTGCCTGCCCACCTATTTGCAGCTGGGGGAGCTGAAGCTGCTCTCTCTTGTGATTCACAAAAAAAGTCTCTCTCTGGATGGAGTTGTCTGTGCTTTTATTGACCTGGTTCCGGGAACGACAGAGGCTTTTCCGTCTCCTGGATGCATGATTTCTGCAAGGGCTCTGGAGCAGGGGCTGGCTCTTGCTGCTGGTGTGTTTCCAGTCCTCCTAACGTGATTAGTTTGACAGGCCCATTGGGTATGTTGGCAAGTCTAGTTTTTATTTCGTGCATGAAAGTAAGTACTGTGGCAGCGCACAGAGCACCGGCTAATGTTGAAATCTATGCTGAAGGGAGCTTATTGGCTGGACAATATCTTTGGCCATGCCACAGATGGGCTGTGCCACCCCTAGCCCTTTTGATGGGGCATTTCTGTACGTCCCAACTCCCAGAACATTCTGGGGTCCCCTCTTTTGGCTATGGTTTGGAGTTATTAACTGCCATCAACCATTTACCATCCACGCACCCTGCTTGCTGGGCTCCGGTTTGATGCGTGTTGCCCTCTCCCAGCAATGCTGAGATACACCAAGTTCTTGGGGCTTGTTCAGATGGGACGAGGACTGGGAGAGGGATCACTGATGCTCCATATCCTCACTCTACACAGTGCTTTTTGCTGTATAGACACATCTACTGCCCACCAGCCCTCTTTGCTTTGGATCAGCGACTTCAAGTTCATCCTATCTTGCCTCTCCACAAAGCAAGGATGAAGAGTAAGTTTTCCAACAGCCATGGTGGGTCCCTGACTTCAAGGGAATGCGGTATTTGTGCTTCCTAGTTTTTGGCACATCTTTACTTGCAGTCAGGCCAGCAATGCTGTTTTTTTCCAGTGCTTGCCTTAGGCACAAGAAAGAGCCAGTCATGCACTGATGGGCTTGCTATCTCCCCAGGGCTGGCAAAGGGAGGAGAAGATGATGTGACTTGCCCAGGTCAGAGGTGTCAATGGCAAAGGAAGTGGGTTGATGATTTTGACTTTCCCTCTTACAACAAGGAATTGGGATGGTCTGACCTGTGTTTGGGTCTAGGACCCAAACAAAGAGGTTTGGCTTATTGCACATCTGTATTTAGGCTTGGAGGGTTCCCCAAGGCTGCTCGCAATAGTACATTACCAGGGTCAGCCTTTAACCTTGCTACGACCTGGGGTTGCAGGGAAGCATCTTTGCCTGCAAAGGGGGGAAACTGAAACCTGAAGTGGCTTTGGGATTTCCTTGAGGTCCCAGAGCAGAGCTGGTGGCAGAAAACCAGATTTCTTGAGTTGCTGACAGCTCATGCCAGCTGTGGGACACATTAGTAAATACTCTACATAGACCAAAGCAGGGCATCCGGCTCTCTGCGCAGCGCTGTGTGCTTATCTGTCTGTCTGTCTCTAGTTCTTCTGGCAGCTGAACCCCTGAGATGACATTTAAAGGCTTTACATTTATTCTCTCTTGCCAGTTGCAGATCAAATTTGCTGAGTTGTCAAGCTGAAGATGCTTTTCTCCTAAGTGCTGGCCCGGCAATAGCTCACCCTGCTCCATCCCTGCCTTGGAGGAGTCCAGCTGGGTTCCTCCTGCCTCTGCTGTCACTGGCAGTAACGCATTGGGGCTGGAGCAACAGCTTAGCTGGTGGATACATGAAGAGAAACAGATTCCAGCTTCCTCTTCCCCTGTCGCTCAGGCCATGCTGGAATCAGCTGGGAGTGGGTGTTCAAAAGCAGCAGACGGAGCCAGGGCTTGCACTGGAAAAGGGGTGCTGGGATGGAGAGGGCAATGGTAGGGACTTGCATGCAATCCCTTCGTTCTCCTCAAGCCTGCATCTGACCTAGGTCTTAGTGGCAAGCATGTGTGCAATGAGCTGGTGGGTTCTCATCAGAGTCCCAGCAGGCTGGGTATCTGCCTTGAGACAACCAAGACGAGAGACACTTATCAGTGGCTTGCGGGCTGGATTTCAGCAAGGAAGGTGAGCGCTTGTCCATGCATGGTGAGTAAATTGCTCTCTTGTCCCCGGAGGCTGTCACTGTAACACTTTGCCATGCTCTACTGGCAGGGGGGGGGACCAGAGGATGCCCCTACTGCTGCTGTCTGCTTTGGGGACAAGCACAGACACGTGTCTCCAGCTGGAAGTCAGCTTGGGGAGCAGAGAAACCTCCCCGGAACATGCATTTGCAAGCTCTGGTGTGTCGTAGTTCCTCCCAAGCAGTCGCAACCTTCTGCCACCGTGTGAGCTGGGAGGAGACGTTGCTGGGCTCGGCGCCTGTTTCCCGGCACAAGAAGGGGATGGTGTCACCTCTGCTCTGGAGCAGCTGGTGCAGACAGCCAGGGGTGGCTGCAGGCACTGGAGCTAGAGATGTCCCTTGGACCCAGCCCCAGCAGCTAGCTCCAGCTTTGGTCCTCAGGGCATTTTTGAGGGCTTTGTGCAGTATGGTTTTAAATCCACCCCTTCCTCTTGTGCAAGCCTCCTCCCTGATAAACTCAGTCCTGAGACAGATGTATTTTACTGGCTTTTGTTAGGCTCTCATCTCCCACTTTATGCCCACTAGACCCTGCACAGTGTCTGTCAGGAGCTGCCTGAGCTCTGCCTGAGCAGCATTTTCCAGGAAGGATGGCAGTTCAGAGGATACTACATAACTCAATAGGGTGATGCCAGTTTAACCCGGCCGATGGCCCCCTCACAGCCCCAGAACTCACTGCCATGCCCATGGAGGACACCAAGCAGCTGCTTGACAGTAGAGATACGAACTGATCTGCATCTTGGCTTTTAAGGGCAGAGTCAGCACATGTGGATGGAGCAAGGCTGTGACACAAGCAATTACAGTGTTGGCTTCAATGACCAGAAGCCCGAGGTTGCTCCCGTCACCCAGGCTAGGAGATGGAGGAATTTAATTATCATTCTAACTTCTTCCAGAAGTAGCTCGAATGCCTCAGCAACAGACAGCTTTCTAAAATTGAAAGGAGAGGAGAAAAGCAAAGGACCTCTCTTCTTGCTGAGTCCTGGCCAGTTAGCCTTTTAGCCATACCATGCCCAGATGGTGTGACCAGGCTCCCTGGGGCTCAGGATCTCCCTTAGACACAGCCATGTCCACAGAGCAGCAGGGCAGCACCTCCTCCCTTCTGCAGAGGTGGCATCTGCCCTAGGTAGAGCCTTTGCCTTGGTAGTGCTCCGTTTCAAAGCCCTGCCTGCTCACTGTGCCTCCGCAATTGCTGCTGTGGACATTAATTTTTCCCAGATTTCTGCTTCCCTTTGAATATCTGTGCTATGGATCATTTTCCTTGCATGTGTTAGCTGGTATTTTCCCAAAGCTGAATCTTGTGCTATTTCCTGCCTGTCTTTCTATGATTTCTATTGCTCCCTCTTCTGTTATCCCTAAACCCACCTTAGCCTTTGTTTCTGCTCACTTTGGAGGAGACTATTTGCCCCTCTGGTTCTAAGAGTTTGCAAGAGGGGAGGAATTGGTCATTTAAAAGATGAGAAATCCTGCCCACCTGTGTCTTGCTTAGCACCTCTCCAGCTGGAGAAAAGCAGCTCCAGTTCCATGATAGCCAGGGTGGAAGGATAAATCAGGTGTTTTGGGGGTGGGGAGAGCTTTATAGGAAGGGCAGGGCTGCAGGGCAGGGGCAGGCTGCTGGGGCTGGTAGGAGTTTGCAAGGGCTCTGGGGTGAAGCTCCTGGCTGCAGCAGTGACTGGAGGTAAACTGGGAGCTCCTGTGCTGGGGGGGGGGTCTGAAGGTGAATGAAGTTAAATCCAGTTGGTGGCCCATCACAAGCTGTGTTCCCCAGGTCTCAGTATTGGGGCCAGTTCTGTTTAATAACTTCACCAATGATCTGGACGAGGGGATCGAGTGCACCCTCAGTAAGTTTGCAGA
>NW_008824191.1:571014-574142 GCF_000699105.1 Pygoscelis adeliae
GTTCCCATCCTAAACCCAAACCACAGCACTGTACCAGCTACTAGGAAGGAAATTAACTCTATCCCTGCCGAAACCAGGACAGAGGTTTAGATTGGACATGAGGAAAAATTTCTTCACCGAAAGGATTGTCAAGCATTGGAACAGGCTGCCCAGGGCAGTGGTGGAGTCACCATCCCTGGAGGTATTTAAAAGACGTGTAGACGTGGTGCTTAGGGACATGGGTTAGTGGTGGACTTGTCAGTGCTAGGTTAATGGTTGGACTTGATGATCTTAAAGGTCTTTTCCAACCTAAATGATTCTATGACCAAGAGGCAATGAGGGTGTAAGGGTGAGGCTATGAGGCCAGGCTGGAAAGAGGGGTGTCTTCTCTGTGGTGTTGTAGCTGGGGTTTCATGTTGGGGGGGGGAGGGGTGGTGTAGTATAAAAATTAGCTTGTCCTTTAGCAATGTTTTTCCACAGTTTTCTGAAGCTTTCCAAGTGGAAACTTATTTTAGGCTTGAAGTCACCCCTATGCAATCTATTCCTCTAGCTGTGTGTGCTGCTTAAGCTGAGGCTGTATGGGGACTGTGTGATAACTTTTTTGTGGCTTCTTGTTTAGGTCTTGCTTCTTTAATTGCTAGTTGTAGCTTTTATCTCTTCCAGCTGCTGCTCTTGCTATTTGTCCCTCTCAAGGGGAGGGGAATAGCAATAAGTGGGACAGGATTACTGCAGACCCCCTGGCCCCACTGTGTGCCCTGAGCTGGGGATGGAGGGTCCTCTTGCTTTGCCCTAGTTCTCGTGCAGCTGGCTGTGCTGTGGCACCTCCAAAGGGGGTGGGCAGCCTTGTTTGCAGGAGGAGGCAGACACAGGGGGGTTTCCGAGAGGATGGAATGGAAGGGGTGGCTTTTCCCATCTGAAGCAACGAGCCCCTTTGTGCACCCCTTTTTTTAGACCTTGCCTTCCTCGTACCCTTCATTAAAGTAGCAGGACAATGCTGCTTTTCCCAAAGCCCGGTGCAAGGGGACCACCACTTCCATGCTACAAGCTCAGGAGCCAGATGGTGGTTTAAAGACTAAATATATCTGCTGCTGCAGCTCTTGGCTTCTACAGAAATAAATCTTATGGAGGTAACTTTTTGCTGTGCAGTTCCCAGGGCTGGCTGTGCTGTGGTTTCCACTGAGATAGCATTTGGCTAATACAGCCAAACATGAGTGGAACAAGCCTGGAGCTGTAGAGAAAGTGATAAGATAAGGCAGGGTTATGATTTGCCTGTCTGATCCTGAAGCTTTGTGCATTATTTAGCGTGTGTAGCAGGAGGTCAGTAGCCTCCTGATAATTTTCATTAGATTAGTTGGGCAGGATAATCACCTGCTCAGAAAAAACAACTTGACACTGTCTGTTCAATAGTTGGAGTTTAACTGAAAATAAATAGTCTTGTAATTATAAGGACATCGTCAAGGTCAAGAGGCGCAAAGATTCACTTTCTTTTTTCCTCTGGTATGTTTACAGAGATCCTGCATTTCTTTGTGAGTTTTTTTTTTTTTTCTCTTAAATTCAAACTGAGAGCTTCAGAGCTCTTAAAGGAAATTCAACACTTCCACAGCAGTGGACGTGAGTGGTGTTCCAATAGCCAAGTGGTGCTTGTGCCCTGCTGCAGTTGAGTGACCCCATGCTAATGAGCAGGGTACTCGCTAGTGAGCTGGGAGTGCGTGCTGCCAGCCCAAGCAGACCTAACCGGGGCAGAGATGCTCTTCCCTCCTCATCTGTGCTAATTGTGGGATGAATCCAGCCCAGAAGACCAGGCTGTGCATTGCTCCCTGCTAATGTGGCAGAGGGTATCCCTCCTTGGGAGCACTCAGCCCAGCACGAGTGCCACCCTGTTGAAATGAGAGCATGCATTAGCTCCTGGGGGTAACTTTGCTGCTATAGCTAGCTGCTGGTTTCAGAGCTCAGGAAGGAAAAGGTGGGAGTGAAGCTGATGCCCTAATCAGTACCAACAGGCTCTGCAAACGGGACTCTGCTAAGGAAACAAACAGGATAGTAAAGCTGCGGTTGGTGCTTATGCACTGCTGAAATGCCTGCCCTTTTCCAGCCTAGAAGTGGCAGTGCTTGCTATTATCTTCCTCAGTTGCATGCAAAAATAAAGCCTGGAGGGATCTTGTAATCTTCTAATCTGGCTGGCTGCAGGACCAATGCTTGCTGGGTGAGATCTGGGGTGGCTTGCAGGTGCTCAGGGTAGGTTCAGAGCTGGTAGTTCCCAAAGTGATGGAGAGTTGCTGTGTCCATGCTGGGTGCTGTGGTTCCTCGGCAGTACGTTGCGATGGCGGGTAGCCTTCCTTTGAACCAAGCAGTGGTGTGGAACACATGGGGGAATCTCTCAGCTCGCTGTCCTGAGCTTGGCTGCGAGCCAGGAGAGCTGCTGGCTGTGCAAGGAGACTTCAAACCTGGTAACCTATATGGCAGAAGAGGCAGCATTTGCATGCTTGTGCCAGCTGTGCATGTCTCTGCCATGGAAGAAGTGGGCTGCTGATGTGGGCAGATGAGCTAGTGTATTGAGCCCTTGCTGCTCTTGGGTTTTGGTTTTTGCCAGCCTAATGGCCCATAAGTGGGGATTCTCGTCAGCAGGGCTGGTGGGGCTCATGCTCAGCCTATCTTCGCCAGGAATCTGCTGCTCTCGTTCCCTGTCACAGGCTTTGACGGATGCCCGAGGGAAAGCGAGGGCGCGGCTCGGCCTGATGTGCCAAGTGACTGATGGTGTGGTCTGATGACTGACGCCACGCGTCCGCGGCAGGCGCACGGGTGCTGCCTTGCTCTTCCTCTGCGGGAGATGGGAGGAGAGGGGGCTGCCTTGACAGCTTGTTTTGAAAGCAAAATGACTCCAGGGCTGGATTCTCTTTTTTTTTTCCCTCCCCCCCACCTTTTTCTCTTTTGCTTGACAGAAAAAGCATAACTCGTCTTTGTTTAATTGGTGCTTTGTGCCTGTCTCCTGCCAGAACTCAGCGGAGAGGGGGCTGGCTGGATCAAAATGGCTCAAAGTTGGGAAGCTGTTATACGTCTGGCCTGCCTGTTTAAAACAAAAAATCAACTTTTATCGCCCCCCCCCCCCCCCCCCTTATAGACAAATACCCCTCGCCCCACAAAAGCACAAG
>NW_008824191.1:574209-590961 GCF_000699105.1 Pygoscelis adeliae
GGAGCACATGGCTGAGCGCCAGCGAGATAGCATGCTGCGCGCTTGACCTTCTTCTGAGTGTGGGGTTTGGAGCATCTAATTGGCATGTTCTTATAAGGCTTCAGACTGTTTCATGATCTTACAAATAAGACCTGCTGGTGCCTCAAACACAAAACAAATGTGTCGTGGATCATGTGGGGAAGTGCTCTGTACTCCGTGGGCAGCGCCGCAGCGTGCTGGCAGCAGGGTGAGCAGATCTGGCTGTGCTGCCTGTTCGGTGGTGCTTTCTATGTAAGCAGGGCAAAAGTTGGGTTAGAGCAGTGCCCCTGGCTCTTTGGGAGGGTCCCTTCAACCACCCTGTCTTGGTTTCCATCTCTGTTGAACATCTGTGATGATAGGAGGCCAGCTAACATCTCCTCGGGTGGCATATCTGGGAGGGAGTCCCTGCCCTTGTGCTGTCTTCAAGCTCTAACTCTGGCAGAAAACAGCACAGGGTTGCCTGTGCTACGAGGCCTGCTGGAGCCTTTGCAGGCTGGGCTTGCCCTGGTCTTTGCAGAGCAAAAGCAGCTAAATAGTTTGCTGCAACATGTGGCTCCTGCCTGGCTGAGCGCTCCTCCGTACAAGGGGCTCCAGCTGCTCTCCTGGACTTCTGGAATGGCCTGGGTGTCTCCTAGTGCTGCTTGTTTCAGCCTGGCCTGTTGGGGTGGTTGGGTCAAGAGCCCTTCCTGGGGGATAGGGCATGGACTAGGTGTCCCCTTGAGGTCCCTTCCAGCTGGATCTGTCCCGTGCAAGGAGACAGCAAGAAAGTCAATTGCTTGGCTTTTCTTGTCTCTAATGTGGAGTTTGCGGGTGCTTCTGCCCTTCCCCAGCCAGAGGCAGGGGCAAAGCAGCTTCTGGTTTGGGGGCATGGCCTAGCCCTGCTGCCCTGTGCTTCTAGCTCTCTGCCTTGCACAAGCATACATAGCTTTTGGTGCAAGACCAGCCCTGGTGCATGTGGGACAGAGGAAATGGAGGTGATTGCAAGTGGCTTCACAGCAATTGCTTGGTCACTACTGTGGCATCACAGCAAACCTGGTGCAGGGGCAATGCTTCTGTAGGTGTTTCTGGGGCTCCTTCTCAGGGTGATGGGAGGAAAGCATGAAGTGGCTTGTCTATGAACATTAGGCTGTCCTATGGGCATTTTGGGGAGCCTTGCTATAGGTGGTGAGCAGTGTTTTCTTTTGGGGGAAAGGGAATCCTGGGAAGGGGCTTGGGGGAGGATGCAAAAAGGGGAATATTTGCAGCTGGAGGTTGGTGGGATCTGAGCGGGATCCATTTGCCCAAGGAAAGGCAGCTGCAGTGGTGAGCATGTGAGAAAGTGGGAGCCTGGAGGAGCTGGGTGGAGTGGCGTTACAGTTGATGTCATTGAGGCCAGGGAGGTACTGTGGTGAGCAGGTGATGGTCGGGATGGGAGTATAGTTGCTGTGGAGGCATCTGGAGAGAGAACTGGGAAATTGGCTTGTGCTGGGATGAATTGGAAGTTACAGCTGGGTCTCCGTGAGGAGATGTCAGAGTGATACTGCTACAACTTACTTTGCACAGCCACCAAAGGGCTGTGAGTGGGGTCTTCTTATGTTTGGTAGGTGTTTGCCTACAGAGGAGATGGGAACGGGCTGGAACTGAGTCCTGGCTGGACTGCTGCAAGTCCAGAGTCACTTTACTGTCTGTGGTGAATGGTGCTGCTAAAATGAACTTACCCAGCTCTTAAGACAGGCAAGGAGGTGAAACGCCATCTGTGAGAGACCAAAGCCCTGATGGGCTGCACGTGTTGTGAGAGATGGGGATGTTTAGATTGTGGACAGGGTTGGATGCCCAAAGGAAGAGGTATTTGAGGGGAGCAGACCTCTGGGGCTTGTTCCTTATCTTCTATATGGGAGCTTTGGACCCTCTTATGGGAGGGAAGAAAAAACAAATAGCAGTTCCATCACAGTAAAATCCTAATTTGCCAAATCATCTTGTCCAAGACTGTCTGCACTCTGCATGTAGGATTTTTCTTCACTTTTTTGGGACTGCTCCAGGCATCCTCCCTCAGGGGTGGTTGGTCTCTCTCTCTCTCTCTCCCCCCCCCCATATCCACAGCCCTTCTTCTTGCAGCCACCCAGAGCCTTTCCCAGCTTGTTCTCCACTCTGGGCTGTGCAAGGTGTTGATGCTCTGGAACTGTCTTGCTTCTGAATTTGCAGAACTTATTCAGCAAATCAGTATTTCAGACCCTCCCCAGACTTGGCTGTATTGATCTGCAAGTGTGGGAGAAGCCGGCAGCCACTTTTGTGGGCCACTTCTATTTTTAGCTCCAGGTCCGCAGTCACAGGGCTCCCACACCACCATGCTGACAGCTGTGGCTGCCCTCCTTGGGGGTGTCTGGAGGAGAGCAGGGCAAGGTGCTCTGACCTGGTAGTTTAAGGGGTAATGCGATGCGTCTTTTCTGCTTTTCCTTCTGACGCTCCTTCTACCTGTGCTTTAGTTACTGTGTTCTTGCCAGTGGAAAATAGCTGGTATATACCTATTCTTAAGTTCCTGAGGAGTCTTAACCTTATTTCTAGGCTGGAAATAACCATACTCCATAGGTCAGAAATTGAGGGCTGCAGTAATTCCAGCACTGCACTGTAGCCTCTGGAGAGCAGCTGACTGCTTCCCTGGGACAGATGCTTTGCTGGTATCTCCTTGTTCTTGCTGCCAGATGTGTGATGGACAATGGCTTCTCTGCCCTGAGTCTGGGAGTAGGGCTTTGGGGAGAGAGGAAAATGGGGAGGAGTGATGCCCTCCAGCAGAGGAGGTTTGGTTGGGAGCTTTGTGCATTGCACCTTGGGGATCAACTTTCTGCTCCTTCAGCTTGGTGATATATCAGCCTGCTGCAAGCACTTGCTGTTTGTGCCTTTCTGGATGGAGAAGGTGCAGGGGGCAGAGGAGGAGATGGCCCCTTCCTGCATTCCTCTTCCCCATCAGTGGGATTCAAAGCAGGGGTGGGAATCCCTCTCGCAGAGGTGAGTGGGGAGCCCTAATTGCCCCTCTTCCCAAGGCTCCTCTGTGTGTTAACGACCTGTAATGGGATGGGTTGTGTTAGCCTATTAAGCCCCAATGGGGTTCCTTGTCGACTTAAAAGTGTGAGGAATTTCACTCAACCTTGTTAAAACATTTCCACCCCCTTTAACAGTGTGATGCATTGATTTAACCCTATGGCAGCTGGGGTTGCTTGCTGGGAAAAGCCATCTGGCTCTCCCCAGCCTCCCATCCTGCCTTCATGCAGCTACTTTGGCCAACGTTTGCATTTCTGGGGGATCTTATTAGCAGGAGGGCTGCTCAAGCTCTTGCCTTTGCAGTCCTCCCGGTGGCTGGCTTGACAGAACTGGTGTGGGAAGCAGTTTCCCTTCCATCATACTGAGCGTGGTCTTGCTTTGCTGCTTTTAATGAGAGTAATTTTGCCCTGGCTTGTATCAGCCGCAGCCCACCTGTGCTGCCAATTATACCGGTGGATTTGGTGTGACCTGCGGAGCTGGGATCAGGGTGTCCGAGGTTCAAGTGTTTCAGAGCTGCAAGGTGTGAAAAGTCTCACCAGTGTTGAAACAGAGAGGGGTGAGGGAGCAGCTCTCTGGGTTATGAAAGACCTAAGGACATGCCGGTATCAGGTGCTGTTGATCTCTGGGGAATTTAGAGAATCAAGGGCTTGCTAATTGCAGGCATGTTGCCAGCATGTTGGGAAAGAAATTCTCCATAATCACAGGCTGTGTGCCCTCTATTTTTTTTTTGTTATTGAATTAGTTAAATGTGTATTGTAACACCTCTGTGCCTGGGTAGGCTGGGAAGGCTATGTGTGCGGACCTGCAGTGTGTGCCTTTATGCAAACACACTGATAGGACTCTGCGGGAGTGCGGGTGGTGGTTGTGCTACATAAACATGATGCATCTGTCGCACATTTCCCATTTCTGGAGAAGCTGGCATGCAGGCCAGCATGTGCCTTGCTCACACTGACCCAGGCACCGTCCAAGATGAGCTTTCTCCGGTGTCCACGTAACCGTGACTTCCTTCTGGCTGGTGGCTGATGCTCAAATTTGTTCCTGCCTCCTTGTAATAACTGCTGTTGGTATTGTCATGGTTTCAGTCATTGCAGGGTAGGTTTGAAGGAGAATATTGGCTGGACTGGTGTTAGCCTGTGTCCTTCAGGGCCCCAGGCAAAAGGCAGTGGCGGGGGTGTGAAAATCGGGGTAGCTGGGTGATTGCAACACCATTGAGTCCTGTCCTAGGCCTTGGTGCCTCTGCTGGTATTTCTGCACCAAATGTGTGCAAATACACTGATATCTGAGGCATGCATTTAAAGTTTTGGCTGGTTTGAGATGCTCTGCTAGGGCCCATCATCTGAGTGTTGGGAGAAGACACAGTATTTTAGAGGCTGGATGGGTACTGCAGTGACTTGGCGGGTGCTGTGGTCCTGCCTTGGTGCAGAGCAGGAGGCACAGCCTGTGAGGAGAGTGATCTCTGGCAGCATGGCTGCATGTAGGATGACTTACAGCAGTAACAACTCATGTCAACTCTTATTGTCAAGGTTTCTGGTGTGGGGAGCAGCTTGTGTTGTCACTAGCAAGCAGCGCTCAAAAGGCTGTGCGCAAAGGCATTTGGTGAATTTTGGGGCAGAAGCTGTACTGGCTCTTGCCCTGTGTGCAGGTCAGCTGTCTCCTTGGTTTGTCATTCAAAAGTGCTATGCTCTGTACTAATACCTCTGTAATTAGGTGCAAGGAAGAGGGCTCCAAATTTTCAAGGTGGGCAATTGGAGAGAGAGCTGCAAATGAATGAGGAGGTGTTTGTAGGCTCCATCCTCAAAGCAGCTGGAGGTGGGGGCAGAATTGATGCACTTTGAAGAAATGTGACGATGCTGTTGATGAAATGAAGGCTAGCTTCTATTTCAAAGGCTTAGACCTTCTCTGGACACCCTGGCACAGCCTGGCGTGGGTCTATTCCTTCTTGGCAAGGATATTCTTGTAAATGGAAATGCTGGCCTGGGTGACCTTCTGTGTCTGGCTGTTGGAGGAAATGTGCTGAGCCGAAACAAGAGTTTCCATAGCTGAGCTCTCAGGCTCGGGGTCTGTTGATCTCCCTGCTGAGATGCTGGGGTTGGCAACCGGGCTGCGGTCCTTCTCAAGTGCCTGGGCTTGCTCCCAACGCGGGCCCATCAGACCACTTGTGATATTAGCTTGCTTCTGACTCTGAAGGTCAAATGGCTTGCAGCAGGGTGACAAAGGAGCCCTTGATCTGAAAGCGAGATTGTTCTTGTGCCTCGCCCCAGGAGGGGTCTCATGGGCTGGGATGCGTGCTGACTGAAAAGAATGCTTAAAATGTTCTTTCTTTGCTCCTGTCAAAAGCCCTTGCAAATGTGAATCAAAATATCTGCCCCAGTGCTTTCCTGCTGCATGCTTCAGGCTGGCTTATTCCCTGAGAATGGCTTGATCAGTACAGCCAAATGTCCTGGGGTCCTGTCCCTGACAGCAGACAGTAGTGGACACGCAAGGAAAAGCATAAGAACAGGGTGAGCATGGGCTTGGTGTAGCTCCAACCTTTGACAGCCCCTGGCTCAAATGTCTTCAGCCAGAAGTAAAGAGATTTTTTTTTCCTCTGCTGTGAATTTGTTCAAGTGCATAGATTCAAGAAAGCAAGTCTTGATCACCTGCAGCAGCATCCAGCTCATAGTCCCACTGCTCTGCTCCACCTTTTCTGAAGAGCTGGTCCTTTCTGCATTAGGGACCTGCGGCTCACTGCCTTTTTCTGCCTCCTGCTGTGGGGCCTTGGGTGCTGTCAAGGGCTGAGTGGGACACTCATGCCTCACACTCCGCCAGTGTGAAGCCTGTGCTTGTGTGTCTCCAGCCCTGCAGCTGCAAGGTATCCTCCAGCAAGGCTGTGCGATGAGGAGTCTTGCATGATGCTGTGCATCCCAGCCTCATGCTGCATCCCTTCTCTGGCTGGCTATGCCTTGTCAGGTGTCTCCAGGCACATGTTTCATGCTGTGCCACAGGTGTCTGGCTGCACATCTCTAGAGCTGATGTGTGACAGCTGAAAGATCAGCTCGTTTCTGCAGGGAGGCAGCAGCTGCAGCCGGGTGTAAGTTGCTCCTGGGTTCCCATGTGCATGTGCCAGGCTGTTGCGCCGCAGCCGTGAAGCACACCCCAGCCGCATCTCACTGAGATTTTCCCCAGCTCTTTCTCTTCTTGGAGCTTTATTCAATTATGTTTTGGCAATAAAGCAACTGAGGGCTCTCATACTGGGCAAATGTCAACATCGCAGCCTGAAAAATACCTCATAAGTTTCTCTATACAACTTCAAATGACAAAAGAAAAGCTGCAAACTGGCAGCACCCATTCTGGTGAGCCTTTGGCAGTGCCCTTTTGATCACGAGGAAAAGGGATTGGGGTGACTTCTGCATTGCAAGAAGTTGTGCTGGGGCTGGAGGGAGGCTGTAATCACTAGATTGATCATCCAGTCTTAATCCAGTAGTGATGGTGTGTTAATTACTGCTGTCATGTGTTAACAAGACACTTACACCAGGGGGACCTGTCATACCCTTAACTTGTTGCAAGCTGTCTTGATGGTGACTATCATTCCTGTCACATAAGCTGTAAATTGAAGGCAGCGTGCGGGTCCCTGGGAGGCAATGAGTCTACTTATGCATGTCAAAGGGCTTGCCTGTTGGAGCAGTGTTGCATTTGTAGCCTGATTTGCAAGCTTCCTGCTCTGCCCCTGCTGCAGCTGTGGCTTTCTAGCATCTGCTTGGCCTTGAGCTGCAGAGCATGGTTCTTGGCCTGAGCAGTGATGTGCAAGGATGTTTGCAGAGCAGGGAAGAGCTGCCTTGTGCCCAGGGGGGAAACACCAGCCGGAAAGATGCTGGGAGCTCCCAGCTGCACCATGTGCCTGTTGTGCTTTGCTGGGAGTGATGCTCAGGCAGATGGGAGTGTTTTGGTCTTGCTCCCCAGCTGTTTTAGGCCTGTACCGCTGAGCTGCAGGCAGAAAGCTGTTTGCAGTCTTTTGCTCCCTGTGTAGATCATGGCAGGCTTGCTTGTTGCTTTTGGGTTAGGATAACCCTCACCTGGGTCTAGCCTGCAGATGTGGTAGATTGCAGCCCTGGTAGCAGTTTGCCTATATGCCTGGTTAACCAAAAGCTGAGTGGTTGTAGCTCTTTCCTTAGGGAAAAAGCAAGTACCTGCTGGCTCGTGCTCTCCTGGGTGAGGCGGGGTCTGAGCAGCCAGACTGCAGCCCGTGGAAAGCATGTTCCCTGCATGCTATTAAGTCTTGCACATTGCTATTACAGCTGGCTGTGAAGCGCTTGGGGGATTTCTCTGCTTTCTCCGTGTAAGTGTAATAGAAAATCTAATCTACTTAAGATGCAGGTCTGCATCCATTCCCTCCACCCTGCAACTCCGGGTCATGGATCGTCACTTAAAAATCACAGCACTCTGTTTGCCTTGAACTGAAGGAGGCTGTGTGACCCGCAGCCTGTGACCAAGAGATGCTGCACAGGCGAGTGAGGGAGAGGGGAAAATTTTTTTTATCCTCTTGTACCCTCCCTTTGAAATGCTCTGAGCTATTTACGGAGTGGATGGTCAGGAGGCTGGCAAGGATGAGAGCAAACTGTCATTTGGTGCTGGTCCAGAGTACCTGAGGAGCTTGTGCAGGGCTGCCCAGGTGTTCCTGCTGGTGAAGGATGAAGTGTCTGGGCTGTCGGCAACTGATGGACAGCCCCACTGTGCCCCCCTCCCTGAATCTGCTGGCCCAAGTGCTCTTCCCTGGGGAACAGGGGCCTGCCAAAGGACACTTTTGCTTTCCCTTCTCTTGTTCCCCACAGGGCATTCAAATGCAAAGCTGTCAGGTTTCTCAAGCATCTTCCAGCGCTTGGGGGACAGGCATGGCTAAGCCCACCCAGTGCTACCTGCAGTCCACCTGGCTGGCCCTGGTGCCTCCCCTGACAGCTGAGGAGCATAGGAAAGAAATGGCACAGACTGCAAAGGAGCTGGCTGGTGTGCTTTGCTCTTCTCCTCTTAAATAGATCATGCAGCTGATCAACAATCCTAGCAGGTTCCCTGTGCCCAGGAGCGGGAACATCATGACAATGTAGGGAGCAGAGGGAGGTCAGAGAGGGGTCTGGGAGATCAGGTCTCAAACCCAGCAAAGGTTAGTGTCACACTGGGCTCTCCCAGGTGATTTGCAGGAGACTATTGTTGTGTGGGTAGTGCAGTGGCAGTTACTGTGATCCCTTCAACAGGACACTTTCAGAGACACTTAAGAGTTAGATCTCTGGCCCCAGACACAATGCTCGGTGCCCTGTTGTGTCTAGGCTGGGCTGAGGACAGCCTGGAAAAAGGTTACCCTGTGACAGAGCATGAAGCAGGTTTCTTTGAAATGCTGCGGAGGGAAGGAAGGAAATCTCCCCTCCTGTTTGTTTCCAAATCCTCTTCTAATGAGATGGATGAGGCTGATTGTCAGCATGGCAGTGCTGTGACTGTCCAGATAATTACTTCAACTTTGTCTTAAGCAATGGAAAATAACAGCAAAAAGTCTCTTTGCAGGAAATGAATTTAAAAAAAAACAATTGCCTGATTTTTTTTTTTCCAAAGATGGTTGTTTCTCATCTGACCTTTGGCTGTACAAGAGCTTAGGCCAGCAGAACCTCAGGTGGAACAAGCTCCTGTTTTGGTGCTCAAAGGCATAACACCTTGTCCTGCTGTTAAGGCCAGAATGCATGTACATCACCTGTGTCCCTGCTGCATCAGGGAAGTGGTGGGAGTTTTAAGGCCCCCTTGGTTATAAGGCTTCTTTCCTTCCTGGTCTTGCTGTGACCGCGAAGATCTGAGCCTTCAGGACAGCATTCCTTGACTTTTAAGGGCCACCTCGCCTTTTTTGACAAACATCCGTGGGCTGTTTTGTGAAGTGTTGCAACATTTCTCTGCTTACAAACTTGCTCTCTCCTATAGCTGCTTGTGTGCACAAATGCTGCTGTATGGGTGTGAGGTTTTCCCTTTGCAGCTGCACTTGGGCTGCTCTGTGACGCCTTCAGTGTCTTGAGTTGAGGAGTGCTGGTCTGGGGAGCTCCACGCTGGTGCATGGGACTAGGAAGGGAGAGCAGCACCTGGAAAACACCCCCTCCTAGCATGGGTTGCATTTCTCTCTTCTTGTATCAATCAGTAATGCCTGACTGACCTCACCATGCTTGGGAGAAGCTTGTTTCTGCCTTGCTAGCGTTGAGCCCTTCTAATACGCTTCCACAGGCATTTATTTCTGTGCTTTCTCCAGAGCTGTCACTAGCTTGGAGCACAAACCTCTTCAGGATTGAATGCTCTCATGTTATCATTTGGAAATACATGAGGGAAAAAGATTTTTCTGGGGGATGATAATGACCTTGTGTTTGAGGTCAATGAAACATCAAGCTGCCTCTTCTGGGGTGCCCGTGGCTCACTCGGGGTGTGTGTCTGTGAAGGTGAAGCCTTTCTTTCAGGAAAGGATCTCTTGGTTGGTCATATTTTCTAGTGGTACCTGCAGCCACCAACCTCCTGTGATAGTTATTCATCCTGGGAGATGAATCTTTCCTGGGTTCAGGCATCTTTGTACTAGGGATATTTCTCTAGTAGGGGAAGCTGTGGAGAGACGGGAAAGAGCTTTCTTCTGCCCCCTACTCCAAACTCAGTCCCTCAGTGTTGAAGCATTCTGAAGTCTCTCTAACACCTTGGATGTGCTCATTCTGAGGGTTGCAGGCAATGGCACAGAGGGTCCGTGCTTGCCCTCGGCTGCTTCTGGAAGCCAGGCTGTGCCAGAGTCCAGCTTCAGACTGCGTTCCCACTTGCCCTCTGAGCTGTGCCACTGGCCAGCAGACTCCAAAGCTGGTGACCCATCTGGGTGCAGTGCAGGAGCTTCTCTGGCTCTTGCTCCCACGCACTTGGCTGCAAGCCCTGTGGTGTCTGCCATCTCTGCTCGGAGGGGACAGGCATGCTGAGGGTTTGATCTTGCCAGCTGCTGGCAATAGCTCATTTTAATTTCCGTAATGGACCTGGTTCCTGTGGAGGTGGTCCAGAGAGAGATAAATCACAAGGTTTGAAGAGGAGGGGTGGGGGCAGCAGGTGAAGGAAGAGCCCATCTAGTTCCCATCCAGTTTCTTCCTCTGTCTCTTGTCTTTGCCAAGGCAGACCCGCTTCCTGCAGTCCTGGATGCTCTCCAGTATCTTATAGTTTACCAGGCTGGAGATGGTATAAATCACACTTGGAAGATGCTGAACTAGAGAGTTTCCTGACCCTGATGGGAGTGGGGAGGGAAGAAAAGGAGCAAGAAGGGCTGAAGAGGGGAGGGAGCTGAGGCTTGAGTGAGTGGGAGATGATTTCTGGGTAAGGGTGAATATAAAGCAAGCAGGAGCCAAGCTCGGCAAGCAGCAAGGCTGTTTGAAAGTAAGGTGGTGTATTGCTGCAGCATGTCAGTGCTACCTGTCATTGCTCTTTCCCCCACCTGTCCCAAATGCTCAGCATTTGGCACAGGGGCTGCAGGAGCTGGCTTGGAGGTGGGTGATGGTTCCAGGTCTGTGTGTCCCACCATCCGGCAGAGGAAAATAGCACTGCTGGGGGTAGTCCTGTATGCAGCTACCCTGTGTCCAGGTTGACCAGACCTCTGCTGCTTCCCTGATGAAGGCTAATGCTATGAAGTGCTGTCTGGTTTTAGCATGTGGGCTGTGTGCAGCATCTCTTCTGGATCTTCTCTTTAGGGCTCTTCTGGAAAAAGGGACCTAGAATATGCTGCCAAAACAAATTGTTTTCCTGTAAGACTTCCTGCTTAGCTACTTTTTTCTGCATGTCTACTAATGCCTCCTTCTCTACCCAACTTTCAGCACTGCTGAGTATAGGGACTTTTTGCAGTCAGCTGGTGAAATGTGGTCCTGAATGTCCCTTTGAAGATCCTCTAAGTGAAGGGGAACTGTGAGATGCCAGGGGTGGGGAGAGTGAGTGACCTGGGGCACCACATGTTTATCCACTCACCTCCTGGGAGGCTCCAACCAGCCATGGCAGCAGGGTGGAAGTAGCCAAAGCTTAGCAGCAGAGAAGAGCTCCTTTGTGCTCATGCAATGGCAAAAAAGACCTCAAAGCTTAAAAAAAAATGACTGAAGAGGAAGGAAAACTTCTTCCCTTTTCTAAGTCCTCTTTTTCTCAGACTGACCAGCAAGGTACTGTTGCGCAGGTGAGGAGGCAATGTGGAGGATGGCAGGACAAAACCCACACAAGTCAATGGGCAGATGGGAATTGAACTCTGCCTCTGGTGCTCCAGCACTGCCCAGTTAAATCCACTCTCCTGCATAAGCTCTAGGAGGCAACTTGGGCTGCGCAGATGACCCTGGGCCTTGGATGTCCTGGCCTGAGTACAAGCCCATGTGTCTCGGTGGCTGCAGGTCCTTCAGGAGCTATTAAGTGGCTCGGTTTGGTTCGTAGCATTCTCAGCTCTTCTGCCCCTTGTCCCTGTGCTGCAGTCTTTCCTGTTTGCTTGGAGCTGGTGGAGACCAGAACAAGCCTCACAGCTTGTAATGAGCATGGATAATATGGATCAGAAGTGCTCTGGGAAATGATGTTTTCCTTCAATTATCTGTGCTTGTTACTTGTGGCAAGGGGAGGAAGTGCCCTTGAAGGTGAAGGGTGGGTAGAGTTCATGCAAAACCAAAACAGCCTTTTCCTGGCTGGTGCTTCAAGTCTGATTCTCTCTCTCCCTACTCACACAGACATTTCTTTGCACAGATGACTGAAAGCCATGCTTGTGCAAAGATGTTTGAACTGGGTTGCTCCAACTTCCACCAGTCCTGCAGAAATGGTTGCAGATTAGCACGTCAGGCAGTGGAGAAGGAGCATGCAGCATGGTCTGCTCTGTGGCCTGCAACTAGTTGCCTTCCTCTCTCCAGACCTGTTTTTTCCCCACCTGCTGTGTCTGCACAGGCTGTAAATCTTTCCAGGCAGGGCCTCTTGCTGTGCGTGTGGTGTTGGAGCTGCTGTCTCAGCTGGAGGCTCTGGGCATGCTGCAGAGACAAGAGCGCTAACGGATGGTGGGGACAAGATTGCTTGGAACTGCCCTGGCTGATGCAGCAAGCCTGGGAGGCTGCTGTTGAGTTGATGGCACTGCAAGTAGGCAGAGGTCTGGGGACCAAAGAATTTGCATTGGTCCTAGCTGCCTTCAGAAGGAGGTGATGGAAAGGCTGTGATGAAGCAGTGAAGGACTGTTGTGAGGTAAGAAATCCCTGAGGCAGGATTCTTGCTGGGAAGTTGTGGGCAGCTTTGTATCCCCAGGATACCTTGCTCAGTTGCATTTTTAGGTCAGTGATTCAGTACCTGGGGAAGCTGAAGTAGAAAGTGGACTTAAAAATGACAGGCTCTGGGAGGTGTAAAGTGGCCCTGGAGGATTGCATCAGGGAAAGAACCAGGAAAGGAAGAAATTCAGGAGGCAAAATGCAGCAGTGAGGGATGTAAAATGGAGAATAACAGAAGTGTGCTCATGTATGGATTTCTGGAGGGACTGGGAAGAGTGGTCAAGCTATTAAAAACTTGCAGTGTCTGCAGGGGATGTTGCTGGATGCCAGAGAGGAGTGTGGAGGGTGAACACTGTTGAATGCAATGGGATGAAACTTTAAGTTGTGGTGTGGAGGTGTCTGAGCTGTATGATCTCAGCTGTTCCAGCTGGCAATGGAAGGAGGGAGAAAAGCTTTTTCACAGTACTGCCAGGGAGACGTAAATACAAGGGACACAATAGGTCTATTAAATAGAATTGGTTTCTCACCAATTTCTTTTCCCTTCTCAAATGACTGAGATCCTCACCTCACCTGTCTTTAGCAAGATTAAAGAAGCCCAAAGAGGTGTGGGGGAGACTTGGAACAAAAGATGACTGTACAGAAATAGCTATTAAGAAAAGCTTGAGAGTACTTTGCAAGCATCTCAAATGGTTGGCTAACCTCAGTAAATAGTCTTCAGGGCATTAGGGGAATTAGTGATTGAATGTAAATAACTGGTGTCCCTTTGCTTTAAAAAAAAAAAAGGGAGCCTAGTGCCGGGGTGTTGCCAGTGCAGGGTGAGTACCAGTCTGAGGGTCAAGACTGGCTCCCAGTCGGTTGTTCCTGTCCACGCAGGAAGCTGTGTGATGTCTCTGCTCTCTCCGCTTGCAGCTTGACTCTCCAGGATGCAGCTCTGCGATGGGATTACAGCCCCAGTCTGGCAGCGGCTGATCTGTGCCATTTATTACTCAGCTCAAGTAGGCATCCTGGGCAGCCTTGCTTTAAAGGTGAAGTGAGCACTGTAATTGGAAGGAGGAATGAAGAGCAGGTTTCAGTGTTGCAGACAGGTTTTAGAGCCGTGTTTGATGCAAAGCTTCCCTGGTGAAAATGGCTTCAATATGGAAGCGGGAATGAAAGGACAGTGAGACTTCAAAGTGCTGGAGAAGCACATGGGATGCCTGTTCTGACCTCTTAAGGTTGCTGGTCTGTCCTAATTGATCCTCCTCCTGATCCAGTGAGGATAGCTGACTTGCATTTTAAAAACAACGTAATCTGCCTTCCCTTTTTTCCAAATGACCATTGGCCTGACTGTCTTTAGTGAGAACATGGGCTGTCTCCTTTGGTAGGTTTTTGCATGTGAAATGAAGAGCTAAAGGAAGATGTAGAGGGACATCTTGGGGTGGGCTGTCAGTAGATGCCGTTGGTGTTGCTACATGGTTTGGCTTCTGGTTCATCTTTGTGGCTGGTCTGGAGGGAGGGGACCAGGGCATCTCCACTGCTCATCTGCCCTCCTCTGTTACACCTGGGAGTTTAAAGGAGGGGTGGCTTGCAATTGGAGCTGACACTTGGGCATAACGCTTCCCAGCCCAGGCTCGTTTGCACTCTTACAGTGATCCACAAGCTGAACTGTCTCCATTGCCTTTGCTCTGCAGGATCTGAGCCCATAGCCCTTTCCGATCCTGCCTTTTGCCTACCATGTGCCCCATGCAGGAGCAATTCTCCCCTCTTGGGAAGGGCACTCAGCGGGAACCTGAGGAAGGGGCAGACATGACCTGTTTCCCTTGGTAGCCCTGTGGGGGGGGAGGCGTCTCTGCTGCCAGCGGAAGTCTTTTCCCTGCACTGGTACTTTTGCAGGGGGTGATTAAATCCTCTCCTGATTGTCTCTTGGCTTAGTTGAACCAATTGAGCACTTGAGCCTGTGGCTGCACAGCAGGCTTTCCAGTTCCCGCCTCATTCTCCTAATTCTTCTTGGAAGCTGTTCCACTTCCACAACCTCTCTCCTTTTTTTTTTTTTTGCAAGTGCAGACACCAGTACTGAGGGCAGCAGCCAGGAATAGTCTCACTGTGCTCTAGCAAGACCTAATACTAAGCTCGTGCTGTTCAGGATGCTCCCTTGTGTATGCAGGGTATTTTTTCCCCTTAATTATACCACTGCCCTTGAACAGCCTGACTTGTGTGTAGGAGCCATGGAGGAGATGTGGAACTGCATTTTGGGATATATGAGGCCCATTTAGACCAACAAGTGGGTTGCAGTGTTTGGCTATGCTGGCGCACACGGTGCTGAAACTGAGAGAGGAGCTTCAGCAAAGGGGACATGGCAAGGGGAGCCAGTTGCCCTTGTGACACTGGGTTTGCAGCTGATGCAGCGGAGCAGGGTTTTGCTTATGCCGTGGCATATGCCGTAGGGATGAAATAGTGATGATTACTTGGGAGGATCGGCTTTCCGCTGAGCAAGTAGGTGGAAAGTCAGGCAACAAAATTAGCTGAATACACAAACAGTCTGGGCTGGAAGAGGTTCTTTCCCCGGGGAGAGATTAAGGCATGTGGTGTCTTACGTAGCAGTGATGGCCCGTGTGCTCTCGCCGTGCCTTGGCGCTCTGAGCTGACAGTTGTTGAGCTGTTGGCTTTGTGCTCTGTCCTCATCGCTCCCAGCTCCTTTCCGGTGACCAGCTGGGCTTGAATATCTTGTGACACATGCTCAGTCCTTCTTGCTGTTCTTTTCCCACAGGCGGTTGGGTGCTCTGCCCCAAGCCCTGGGACGCTTGAGCTCAGCTTTGCATCTTGCCTGGATCCATATGCAACTCCCAGGGTGTGAACGGTGCCGGGGGGACAGGCAGGGCTCTGCAAGCCCTGTGCCACTGGTTTGCGCCAACTGAGCTTTTAACAGCAGGGGCTGTACCCATGAGCATCATATGAGACTTCAGAAATATCTTTGATCGCACTTAAGACAACCTCCCTGAGCTTCTGGGTGGTAATGTCAGCACAGTGGGTCCTGAGCGTGGAGCAACAGGCATCTCTCTCAGCCTCTTCCCTGACACACAGGCTTGCAGAGGGGAGGAGATGGGTGCAGTGGAGCATAGCGATAAAAATCTGCAGGTCCTCAGTTGTTTGGCTCCTGGAAATGTAGAAATCAACAGGATGCTGTTGGTCCTGGCAGCAGGCTGGTGTGCAGTGATTTTCCTTGGCTCACTGTAGCTGTAGTCTCCATGGGAGGCTGTAGCTGACCAAGGCCCTGCAGGCAGTAGCTCAACTTTCCGTGCAGGTCTGGTAACATCCTACCCAAATTCTGTGAATGGAAAAAAAGTAATAATCATTTGCTGCATGTTTTTTTCTGCAAGTGGGTCATATTTGCTCTTCAGTGTCAAAAGACCTTAGCAGGTGGAAACGCTTTTGCAACAAACTTGATGCAGGAACTGAAAGCTTTCGGCAAAGCCTCACGATTATCTTATTTCTGAGAAGGATGAGAGGTCTTCCCCCAAACCTACCTAACAGGATGTAGATAAACACTTGGCAAGGTCTGGATGCAAAGTCCCTTGGTGGGTCAGAATTCACAGTATGTGGCAAGGCAATAAGGGGCTTGAAGGTGTCTCAAGTGTTAATAATCTCTTTAATTCTCTTTAATTCTGCTTTTAATTTATGTCTGCTAATGAGCAGGGAGGAGTAGCAGAAGTCTTAAATTCAGCTCGTGTAACTTGGAAAAGAGAATGGAACTTGAGAAGCCACCAAAAAATAGCAAGGATGTGAAAAGAGTGTAAGGAAACTATATCCTGAGAGGATGAGAAATGAAAACTGCAGGCTACTGCAGGAGGGGGAATTCAGCCCTAAAGTGTAAGGACTTTGGACATATCCTGTGCTGAAAGCATCAGGCTTCAAGCGTTTTGCAAATGGAGTACAGGGGCCAGGTTTCCTTGTGCAGAGCTTGGTGTGCCCCATGCTGGGTTCCCATGAGCTGCCTGGCTCCAGATGTGCAGTTGTCCTGCTCAGGCAGGAGTGTGGATGGGAAGAGAGGTATCTGGTGGTCTCCTTTGGTGTGCATACCTGGAGATTCCCTGCCCCCTGCTCTGGGGCTGCTAGTGGCTACGTATAGGCAGAAGTTAATAGTGTGGGTCTTCCAGGTGCTTGCAGAGAGCAGCTTGGCCTGGTTCTCCAGCTGTTTTTGAATAAAAGGGTCACCCTGACTCTCGTGCTACTTATTTGGCAGCATTTAGCATAGGGCCAATAATGTTGGTGTCCTGTAGCTCCTTTGCCATGGATGTGTGTCACCAGACAAGCAATAAGGGAGGAGTGGGGGATGTGGGAGGAACACATCTGGGTTTTCTGTTCCCTCTGTCCTGCCCCAAACTCAGTCTGGGAAACCCTTAGGAGGTGCCTTGAGGTGGAAATCACATGCTGCAGAGGACTGGGACCATGTTCTGCAAGGTCTGAAGGTGGCATGTGGCTCTGGCACCGAAAGCCAAAAAAAAACTGGGCTGTG
>NW_008824191.1:591259-599380 GCF_000699105.1 Pygoscelis adeliae
CAGGGCTTTGCAACCAGGAACCTTAAATCAACAACTTGGTCTCTGGCTCCTCATGGCCAGTGTTGGACAGGGCAGATGTTGAGTTGCATCTCTTCCCTCTCATTTTCACCTGGAGACCCTCACATCCTTGACTAGTAAATTACTAGCCTAAACTTCTCCACAGCAAACTGCAAGGTAAATAAATATTCTGTTTTAGAAACCTCTTTGCCAGTTAAATTCACCCTCTTGGTACTTTCATGCATTTCAGGAAGTCAGAACAGTTCACAATTGAAAACAAGCGGTGTTTAGCTCCTGCTGTGAAGGGAAATAGTCAGGCACCAGAAAGACTGTCATTTTAGCTGTGCTCTTACAAAAGAGGGTGTTACAGTAAACTTGCTTATTTCACTGAAGGAGAATTCAGCAGGCTTGACAGAAACCAGATGAGACAGGCAAGGTAAATGGATTTTGCTGGCCGAATTGAAGGCAGAGAAACATGCATGTGCAGTGGCTGGTCAAGAATTGACTGTATCTTGCAGAAACCAGGAATGAATTAGGGACAGTGAATTAGCAAGCCCTGAAATAACATCTGTCTAGATGTATTCAAGGTCCTGTTCACCTGTGGTATACCTCCAATGGCAATTGAAGGCAGCGAGTGGGGCAGCTCTGTTTAACTGCCTTGCTGCCTTTTAGCTCTATATGCATGCTGGAAGGGTTAGGGGTGCCTGCCTGCAGTCTGCTCAAATGGTACTGTTGAGGTTCAGTAAGCCGCGATGCGGGTTAGGTCTAAGGCAAGCTGAGGAGGCTTCCTCTGGATGCAGCATCCTGGCAGGCAGCATCCCATGTGCTTGGCACCAGCTGCTGGAGGTGAGTGGGAGCTGGTGGGGACCATTGGCGTAGAGCAAGATGGATGTGTCCTGGTGCCCGATTCCCAGGGGAGGAGTGGTACCCAGCCCTGCGTGGGGGAGTTTCTCCAATGTTTAGAGCGTGGATTTAATTCACCGTTGAATACTGTGTGGGGACTGCAGCATTTCATTCCCTACCAACACAAAGTGTTTGCTCCCTGTTCTTGCTGCAGCACTGACAGGAGCCCTCCTGATTAAGTGGGACCTATCCTGCCTTGCTGACAGCTGTGTGGAAGGCCAGGGAGATAGAGTACTGGAGAGGTGTGCAGTGTCTTATCTGTGACATCTTCAGCAGCAGCTCCCTGCCAGTAACACAAAAGCAAGGCTTTTGTCCTGGTGTCCTGCAGGCTTTCATCTCTGAGCAAAGCTACACGTTGCACCATTATAGCTACCAAAAAGGACTGATGCTGCCTTCCCTCCTGGGCTGGGGGGATTCCTTTCCTCCTGGGGACACAGAGGGGACTCTGAGCTTCAGCTCCTGGGGGGTGACCAGGTGGGAGCCGAGCAGGGTGGTGGGCAGCACAGTTGCATGCACTGTGCTCCTCCCAACTCAGTGAAGGAGCCTCAGAGCTGCTGGGGGCTCTGGTTAGTGTGTGAGGACAGCTACAGCAAAACAACCTTTCTGGTGTTACCCTAAGGTAAACCAGCTTGGCACAGGGAAAAATCCAATTGCCAGAATGAAATGTCCTCCTTAATCATACCCCAGCATGTTCCTCTAGCAGACATTCTTCTTTCCTAACCAGAAGTGACATTGGCCAGGTCTAATGCACAGCAGAGGGCTTTTGTGTAGCAAATCTGACCCAAAGCATTAGGGAGGTGGGCTTGGTTCTTCCACATTGACTGTCCTGCTTCCCCCGTAAGCACTGAGGCAGAAACTTGCTCGTTAATAAAAAAATGCTCTGCCTTTTGGTAGTGGCTCTATTTACTTTTCTAAAGAGAAGTTATGTTCTCCATCAGTATAAATCAGGAACAGTTGCCAGTGCTGTGTCCCTTGGTCAGCTAGAGATGAAGAACAGAGGGGCTTGAATAGGGGACTGCAGTAACCAGGTAAAAACTAAAGAACGAGGCAGGGGCTCCCAAGACTTGGGAGGCTGCTTGGGTACAGGTGGCCTGGGCAGTGTTTAAGAAGTGCCTGTTTAACATTAGAGCAGTACATCCTACACGGTAACCCATATAGCATTTTGATCTGTAGGCTGATAATCCAAAAATGGCTCTTGGACAGTTGGTTTACATTTTCTATGCATTTGAAGTCAAAACACCTGGAGTCCCTCTGGATCACTGATCCAGAGGTGTATGAGGTGCAAACTGGAGATGTGCTTGGACTCAAAGCCTTGATTACCTGGATCTTGCGTGCTGTGTTGTAAATGGCTGGACATAGAAGCCTCTTTTTCTTCTGTAGACAGATGCTGGCTGCCTCTGTGTTGGTTAGTGACACAGACCGGCTTAGCATCATGGTTGGTGTTAAGGTTAAATGGAAGTCACATACTTCAGGATGAGGATGGGAGGGAATCAATCTTACACCTGTCTCAGTGGCAAGGGTAAACCCAGTGTATTGCCTCTTCCACCAAAAATTAAATCCTTCAGCTTGTGAGGTATATCAGCAGCACCTCAGTTTTGCAGGGGTGTCAGTGTCCCTCCTGTTTCCAGTATAGTTTGGTGCTACATGGTTCTGTGTGGTCCCGCTACTGCTTTCCTTTGGTCTTGTCCTGTGTCAGCCTCCCCCTTGCACCCCAGGTGGCATGGCCAGTGCCTGGCTTTCCCCTTCTCTGCCTGGGTGCTGCCTGTATCCCCCTGCTTGGCAGCAGGCACCTGGCTGCCCCCTGAAGGGAAATGGAGCTTGCTTGCCTGGGGCTCCCAGGGGACTTGCAGGCAGACAATGCCTTGGGGAGCTGGAGAGCTATCGCTTTCCAGCTGTTGTCATGTTGGCACAGGCTTGCCATGGAGCTACAACTCCAGTGGGACTGGGGAGAGGCTCTCTGTCTTGCTACAGAGTTTGTTTTCTCTCAGCAGCCTCCTTTGCTGGCCCTGTGTTAAAGCCTTTGACCTGATGAGGTCTGGGGAAGCTGGACTCCTTGTGAAGCATGCTCTGGGAAGGGCATTTCTTAGCATTGGGTTGTGGCTGCTCATTACAGGGTAGCAGCAGGATTTTTACCTGGTGGCAGCATGCCTGGGCTCAGCAGCCTGGCAGGAGGCTGCCTGGACCCAAAGCTGTGTTTATCCAGCTGCTCTGGTGGCTTTTGCAGCATCTGCTGAGCGCCGTTCTGCTGCCAGCACTGGAGGGTGCTGCGTGGGCTGGCAGTGCTACAGGTGTGGTGGTGTCCGGCTGTCAGGTCGTGTCTTCTCTGAGTGCCTGGCTCTTGGTCTCTCCTCCTGCACAAGAAGGTCAGGCAGGGATCTGCCTCCCCCAGACACTGCAAGACCAGGGCATTTTCAGTGTGAACTCCCTCTGTGCCCTTCACTGGCTGAAGAAATGTCCCAATTCTTATTTAATGCCCTCCGCACGCTCCCCTGTTCTCCTCTAGCAGGGCAGAGGCCCTGCTGCCCCACACCTCCTGATTTATCAGCTCTTCCTCACCTCTCCATCCCTTTGCTTAGATCCCCCACTCCAGCCTGGCAGTGCTGTGAGGAGAAGCATCCATCTGGGAGCAGGTACCAGACAGCAGCAGGATTAGCAGAGATGTTGTCTTGGTGCATCCCAGCCTTTATCAGTGCCACCTGCAGATGCCACATCTCCCAGCCAGATGCTGCCCATGGGTGCCATCTTCCATGGGCAAGCGGAGTCAGTGGCAGGCATGGGGAGGCCATTGAGCGCCTTTTAGCAGGAGGCCAAGGCTGCTTCTCGAAGCCAGGAGGACAATGAAGGCGCTGAAGCAGCCAGAGCACGGCCGGGGGCAGAGGGGGACAGGCAGGCAAGGGGAAGCCATGCAAATGGAGACTTTGATGTGGCTGCAAGGAGCGGGGCTGGAGCATTGTTCCTATCACATCACATCAGTTTCACATTCCTCATGCAGGAGTGATCAATGCTTTCAGGGCCAGACAAAAGAGCGGGAGATGAACAAAAGCGGGGAGGGGGGGGCTTTACCTACTGCAGAATAGAGACAGAGGATGAATTGCTCTCTTGGCAAGCTGTGGAGATGGGCTGGCGGTTGCTGTGCTTTAAAGCACCAGCTTAAAATTTTTCTTTTATTTAAAGGAGGAAAAAAAAATGTAGGAGAAAGGGTTTCCTGTGTGCAGAAGCAGGGATAAATAAGATAGCCTGACAAGTATCTGTGGTCTTCTTACATTCCCTTGCTTGGTCTCCCCAAGTGATGACTCTCAGCTTATTGCAGAGGTGCATTGTGTCCTCTTGAGACTAGGGGCTGGCAAGCATGGGTTTGACCCAGACTGCAAGGTGAGAGTACTTTTAAGGGAACTTTCTCCCAAAATTAGCTATGTAAGTGGGTTTGGAAGGGGGCTGGCTAAATGCAGATGAAGACTGAGCTCTGCAGAGTCATGGAGTGTGTTGGCATCAGCCCTGGTACAGGGGGAAAAGCTGTGTTGGAGGGAGCCATGGGTTTTGCCCAGCTCTCCTAAGCTGGAGTTTGGGGCAGAGCAGGGTGGAGTAGATGAGGAAATGCTTCATCCTTTCTGCTGGCTGTTCTGGGGATCCTGCCTCTTGCTGCAGGAGAAATTCGGTGATGTCCCTTCACTGGGCTGGGTTTTGCTGGGACTGGAGAGCAGGGATGGGGCATGAGACAGAATATGGCACAGGGTGCACATTCCCACATGTGTGTGCCCATGTGTGCTTCCCATGCTGCCATCTCAGCCTTTGCTGCAGCCTCAGTGGCTGAGCCCAGGGTTATTGAGCACTGGCTTTGCTCACCTGCTTTCCCATCCCTGATCCCTCCTGGCTCTTGGCTGCCACTGACCCCTTTCCTCTCTCTGAGCCTGGGGTCCCCCTTCTGCCTTGTCTTCAGCTCCCTGCTTTCTCTGGTGCGTGCTGCTATCCACTTACCTCAGGGGAAAAAGTATATTAAACCAACTCTGTTTTTTTTTCCTTTGTATGTGCTATCTGCAGTTTGGCTTTTGCCAGTATTAAGTGGAACTGCATCCTTCAAGGATGCTCTAGCCTCTCTCATCCTTCCGCAGAAACCTTTTTCCTGTGGAAGCACAAACCTTGAGCATTTTCCCCCCTTTGCAGCCATCCCTGCTCTCCCAGCCCCGTGCATGGCTCCGACTTGCCCCCCCTTAGCCCTGACCCACGGCCCCCTCCCCTCCCTCCAGCCCCGGGCCTCTCTGCCTGAAAGGCTGTCAATCAGGCTGAATTGTCTGGTGGTTTTGTGATGTGGAAAGACTCCCACCAAGGAGTCAAGGGCCAGGCTGAGACCTTTAAACTCGATCCCATTTGCGTCTTAAATCAAACAGGAATCCAGGTCCTGGGATGGAGGGGGAGGTTTAAGGGGATGCAGAGGCTCAAAAGCCTCCGCTGCCCCCCCCCCCAGGTTTCCTGGAGCCCCTTCCCCACCTGCACTGTGTGGAGGGGCTGATGTGCCCAAGGCCCTGGAGTTTAGGGCTTGTTTCCCTCTGTAGCCCTTTGCCCTGGGGCTGTCCTGAGAGGCTGGGTGTTGGCAGCAGCGTTTCCTTTAGTGCAGGCCCTTTGAATAAACCCTGCTGCCTAGGGTACATGGCAGGGAGGGTGCTCTGCCCTGAGCTGGAGGGAGGGTTGAGGGATGTGCTGGGAAACGGAGGCTCTGCACTGGGGAAGGGGAAGTTTCTGGGATCTGCTGTTGGGAGCACGTGGGGCTGGAAGGTGGGCAGAGCTGTGCTCGCAACGTCTCTGGTCTCACCAGTTTGTGGTGGCTGCTGGTGCATGGGAGGATGTGGGTGCAGAGGACAGTCTGTGGCTGACTGATGTCCTGCAGATGGCTGCAAGGTTAAAAGCAATGTTTTAGCCTCCTCCCAAGATAGTACAAGCAAGCTTGACTTTTTTGGACTGTTGGCACTGCAAAGGGGAGAGTGCCCTGGTCCCCATCCCCAGAGTGCCTGTGTCTTGGTGGCTTCAATCACACAGTGCCTGGTGCTGCAGGTCATCCACTGGTGCCTGGGGGGGGCGTGGCGGGGGGAGCAAAACCACAAGGCAGCATGTGAGGTGTCCTGAATTCCCCATCTGCTGCCAGAATAGGGCATCAGGGCAGGTGAGGAGGCTTAAACACCCTCTGTCTTGTCCCTACTGTGTGCTGAGATGGGCACAGTCTCCTGTCTGCAGGGAGAAGATCATCTTAAATGGCAGGTTGATATTTCTATTTTTTTTCTCCAGAAGAGGGTTTGACAGCAACTAGTGCTGCCTGGTTTCCCCTGGGGTTGAGCCCCATCCCATCTCATGGGGGCTGCTGGGAGCGCCTCGACCTAGCACTGCTGGAGAGAGGAGGGAGACCAGGGCTGGGTGGGGAACTGGCTTTTGCAGCTCGACCCGTGGCTTTCTCTGCCTGCCTGTGAGCAGAGAGTTTGCTTTTCTTTTTTTCCTTCCAACTTCTTTCCAAAGTCCACGTAGGTGAGAGATTTCTTTTTGTCTTCCCGAGGGAAAGTTGCAGATCTTTCTTCCCCTGACCGAGCTGTGTTTTCAGGAGAAGCCTGGAGCTGCCTTAATACATGTACAAGCTCAGAAATGCAGTGGCTGTGTTTGTTTTTGCATTCTGGGCAAAGCCAAGGCTGCTGCCAGTGCTAAGTAAATACAGAGCTGCCCTAATGAGTGACTGCAGTAGCCAGGGCCATGCTTGCTGCCTGTGCGAAGCCAGATGGATCTATCTGGGGACTTGAACAGCAGCCTTCTTGTGACTAGCAAAGGCAGAGCCACTAGCATTTGGATTACCAGCTCTCCTGTGCTTTTAACAGAGTGCCAATGTTTGACAAAACCATTAAGTTAAATTAAGCCCTGCGCATTTCAAATGGATTTGGAGACTTCTGGCTGACTTGCTATTAGCAGAGCTGTCTCTTCTCCCTTTCGTCTTTCTCTTTTTTTTCTTTTTTGTTTCCCCTCCTCCTCCATTTAATTCCCTCTGTGTAGCTGGTTTTACTACTGACATTTAAAAGCAACATGCTGGGACTCAAGGAGAGGCCTGACATTGGGGATGGCACTGCTGTGAGCCCAGGCATGCCTGGTCTTGCTGTGGCGGACAGGGAGGATGCTTGGAAGGTGTTTCCCTGTGTCCCACAGAGCCTGGGCATGGGTTGGCTGGGGATGCTCCAGTCCCTGCAGAGCCCATGGCTGCTCTGCTCTTGTCCATTGCCAGTGTTATTTATGGCACAGACTGCTGCTTTGCTGGGCTGTTTCCAGAGAGTGGAGAAGGATGCTCTCTGCTCCAAGGGGCTCACAGCACAAGGGCAGGGGATGGCAGAGAGCATCGGTGGGAGCAGGAGCAGCAGTCTGTCCAAGCCACCTTGACTTGCCTCGGGCAAAAGTGAAGGGCTTTAAAGAGGCGCAGGGTGATGACCTTGTAAATGGATGCATGACCCAACTGCTCCCCTGTGGTGTTGGCTGCTTTGTGTCCCTGACACCGATCTTCATGCCTGTGGGGAATCGCTGGGTTGGGGGGTGGTTGCTGGGGTCTGACTTGCACAGCTGCACCTCAACTGTGCAAGCTCTGCTGGTCACCCGTGTGAGAAATGCTGTCAGCTTCCCCCTGCCCATCTAATGTGGCTTTTCTTGGGGTAGGAGAACCCATGTGGGACCTCACTGTGGCTGCTGGTGGAGCTGTCGCTGCCCTGGAGCATATTTTGAGGGTGGCCTGTGGAGTTGAAGAGGGGTGAGCAGAAAGCACAAGAGGGTGGGTGTGGGGCACCAGTTCGCCTATGCCACTGGGATGTGGAGGGATGGATGGCCTCTGCTTGGGAACATCACTGCATCACTGCAGCTGTGCTGGACTGTGAGTGGGGTGAGGAAAGACGGAGGGTTGGTGGCATGGAGTGGGCTTAAAGGCCAGGGGTAGAAAAGCACTGAATATTACAGCGTAAGAGTGAAGGTTTTCCAAGTAGTAAATGTGCTGAGTGGGATCTGATGGAACTCCTGGACTAGGGAGAAGATACAGCAGCTGGATGGTGGACCAAAGCTGGAAATGGCTTGCTGGTGTCTGAGGCTTGCAGCACTCTCGTCTGCTGCCCTGTAGTCCTGGTCTGTGGAAACACATTGTGCCAAGTGCTGTCCTGGCAGACAACATCCCTCATAGCAGCTCCTGTTGCTCTGCCTGAAAGCTTCAAAATATTC